>NW_020447209.1:1854764-1943341 GCF_003343035.1 Apteryx rowi | reverse complement strand
GTGGAGTCTCCTTCTCTGGAGATATTCAAAACGCGCCTGGATGCGATCCTGTGCAAGGTGCTCTAGGTGACCCTGCTTGAGCAGGGGGGTTGGACTAGATGATCTGTGATTCTGTGACTGGAGTGGAAGGAGGAAATGACTGAAAACACAAGATAATCACCACTAGCTGGCCAGGAAATCGAGCTATGATAATGTTTTTAGTGTTTTTAGTCTACAAGTTCACAGCATCCTCCCGTTCATCACTGTGCCGGAGAATACTGTTGATGCATCTGTCTTCATGGGACTCTTTTCCTAGGCAGGATTTTAACAAAGGGACTAATGCATTACACCAGGAAAGCAAGAAAAACAAAACAATCAAACAAACAAAGAAAAAACCCAGGCAACCTATTTTGGGAGTGAAATTCATGAAGCTGAGCAAGGCATGTGAAAGCCCTTCACAGCAGAGGAGAGACTGGATTTCAGATGGTGCAGTAGGAGTTGCTTAACCTGACCAGTGGTCAACTGATATCATGCCTAAAACTGTCTCCTTCAGAAGCCAAAGCACTTTTCAGATGTGATTTTTCTGAGAAAACGTGACTCAGAGCTTAGGAAGTTTCTGTGGGAGCAATGGGCTCACACCCTCTGCAGCTCGGATATCCTTGTCACCAAGGTTCTCCCATTTCCCTGGCAAGTGCTGCAAGCATTAAGCTATTGCTGAAGTTCACCCTAACCTACTCTGTTGACTGAATCCAAAGCAATTCAAGTGGTGTTCTGAACATACCTTGGAAACTGGCCTCAGACATAGGCATGCTTCTTTCTCAAATCCTGATCAAGAGGAAAGTGACTGTGCATGCTGTGCACCCAAGACATGACTGAGTACACTCAGGGGAAAAATTTCAGGTCTCTAAGGGAACTTTCTGCCCCAAAGGTGAGGCAACAGTTTGCCTCAGATGCTAAAGAAGGCCTGGCAGAGCTTTCCTGAGGTGCTCCTTTGAAAGTAGGTGCTTAAACTCTGTTAAAGCATCTCTTCAGGAGCAGAAATGCTTTGTGAAATGCATGTCCCACCCTATCTTTTCTGAAGATGGTTCATGTCACCTTTTGTTGCGTTTTATATACCAGCAGTGCCTCCTTCCCATCAGTAACTTTCCTCGTTTCAGCAGGCTATGGTATGTTTCTTCTGACATGTTTTCACGGTTTCTTTCTGAATCTATTAATCCAAGGAATTTCATTATGGACTAGTCAAAGGTACCAGGGACTCTCCCAGGTTGTCAGGCCAACCCACAGCCATTGCTGGACCCTCAGTTCACAACACATCAGCCTCAGCTATGGCACAACAAACATCTGCTTCCGGATGCTGTGATGCATGGATTCACATCACACTCCCAACAGTCCCAGTGCTAACAACTGGCAGCAGGTGATACACAAGTGTTATCTCCAACACAGAGTTAGCAAAGATCTAAAACCTGGAAAATGTGAAACAGTCATTTTGTTCTCTTACTTGGGGAAAGGTTGATTAACAGTCATCATAAAACAATGGAATAGAAGCTGGGTGATTTATAACAAATTATACCAGTAATCCAATCTTTTCAGGTACAACAGGCTTTTTTGTCTTCTTAGCAGTGCTTCTGTGGTTCCTCCAAGATGACCCTGTTGTTTGACTGGGTCTGTCTGTGATGGTAAATGCTAATTTATGATGGCTGTTTTCCCAGGTGCATTCAGATCTCAACACTTCCCTTTGTAAATGCAGCTAGCACATTAATGCATCATTTTTTATGGTTTCAAGGAAGCAGACAGCTCCCCTGCCATGCCCAGGAGACAATCTTCTTGTGCTATAAAAGCCTTGCAGGCATGGGTTAAAGGTTCATAACAGTGTGCAGAAAGGAAAAAAAAAAAACAAAAAAACCCTGAAAGCACCCCATCACCTTGTCTGCAACTCATGCATTTGTAAAGACAAAGGTTTGTGTTCTGGGGTTCCCTCAGATTCTTACAATTCCCGTTACAACTCCGCCACTACCTTCAGGTGTTACCCCACATACTGCCAAAGAGCACTGCAGCCTCCTGCCAACTCTCTAACACATTATTTGGCATGTGGTGGACACATGGTGGACACATGGGGATTAAGAAGGCCAGTGTGCAGTGCCAAATTTCTCTTGCCAAAGAATTTGAAATATTGCAGTCCCAAAGCATTATGCAAGTCTCCACCTTACTACAAGCACTACCTGATCCTTGAACAGGGCAAACAAGAGACCAAGCATTACCCTGCAGAGTGGCACCAAAGGACTACAGTGCAGTAAAGCAGACACTGTTGATCTATTTCAGCTGAGAATCTATTTCCGATAATTCATATGTGGCTATGTCAGAACCGCATCATCACTGAAGTGACAGCTGGTTTCTAGTGGCAGCACTAACTAATAGCCAAGGCTGCAAGGAAAGGCAAAATTCCATCCTGCAGGGGCTTGGTTCTTCTGACCTACTCGCTGCTCCATGGTTTGAAGACTATGGCAACTTTCAGTTGTCCTGGCGCAGGAGGATGGAGGAAAGGAAAGCAAGAGAACGGTTCCACCTGGGAGCTCTTGGGTAACATCTGGTTGAGCCCAGAACTGGACTTGGAAAGACAAAAAGGGGCCATGTGTACTTTGGCAGCCTGCATCTGTACTCAGCTACGTGCACTGCATTTAGTTGTCATGAATAAGACATAAACTGAGGTGCAGAGGCTTAGCTACTATAGTTCTTGCGGAAGAAGGGAACAGTATGGTTTTTCTTCTTCTCTCTCAAAAGAAAATCACTGAGCAGGTAACATGCAAGAAAAAGAAGAGTTGCTATACTTCTATGTAATGGTGTGCAATATACCTTAGGACAAGCCAGAACTATTTTAATGGGGAGATAGATACATATATATATGTGTGTGCGTGTGTGTGTATGTGTATATATATGTGTATGTGTGTGTATATATATATATTTAAATTATCCTGCATAATCACTAACATAAGCCTTTGGAACTGTTTAAATTGGAAAGAGGCAGCAGAGAACAGCAGACAATTGAACATCAGCCTCTTATTAATATGAGAGGCCACATAATATTAGAAACATTTATATTCCTGTCATGCTTTTCATCCCAGAAAGATTCTTGCCTTTTAAAAGTAAAGCGACTCACTTTCTGGCGGAGTTCAGCAGCTGTTTAACAACTGGAATTGCTTAAAGCAGGAAATTAAGAATACAGCCAGTTCTTCTTCCTGGAGAACCAACAAGTTTTACCTTATCTTGAAGATGTGGCTACCTTGGAAAACCCCAAAACAATAACAAAAGCCCTCAAATGTCTGATCAACTCTGTTCATCAGACAGAACCTTTAGACAAAAAGAACTATTTAGTTTAATACTTGTAATTTTCTCATGGTTTCAGGACGGGGTGTATTCAGACAATCAAATGGTGTCTTGGCCAACTCTCTGGCTCTGAACATGGGTGAGTCATATGGCTAGATGATTCCTCTGGATGAAAGACAGCTAACACAGCTTTGCTTCCTGGTACCATATCTGTGAACTTGTGAGGAATAGCCTCTCCCCTTCCCCTCCATTTTTCATGTACACTCTGTTCCTGATGGAAGAGCCTAGAAAAGCCGTGGAGCCTGTATTTTGCCTCAAAATTCTCAAGGCTTAGCCAAATGCCATTAACTTTACTTCTAGGACTTGTCATGAAAGCAAATTTCCTGGGTCTTTTAAACCTGTCAACTTTTTACTGTTTAAGTACATGACAGGGCACTCTATGATGTGGGGTGTAACAGAACTACCCTTGGGTAGTGAGTGCTTGCAGCCATAAATTACAGAGGTTATCTTCTGCCAAAGAGAACCAAGAACGACTTTTCTGGGTCCCTTTTAAGGAAACATCTCCCACTTTCTGTGAAACAGGCTGTGGCCTCTTAGGTCAAATGTGCAAAATCCTAGTCTTTTACCTCGGCTGTTAAAGCTGTGTCACTGCACTGTGTTCCCTTGACAGATACTGGATGATCGCCTGCTCTCAGTTACTTATTCCGACTCCATTTAAGTTGATGTACTTTGTGTTTAAAAGTGTAAATAAAGTGGACCTGGGTGTGAAGCATAAGGGTCAGCTTTGACAAATGACACTTGTGTGTGGAGAGGGGACTGCTCTCTGCGACACCTTTTTTCTAACCTGAATAGAGATTATCTTTCACGGAGGTGCTCTCTGAGTGACCTCTGCTTAGCTTGTTATTGTTTATCTGGGGCTGAACAGCCTCCAGATTTAAGAGGCCAACACGCCCTGTAATTTGGTACCCGTCTCCCTCGGGGTATGATTAGGCTAGGATCTGATGAAAAAGATCCTGACTTCAGCTCCCATTATACTGAGGAATTTCCGGCAGCAGCAATTTTGATTAGCAGACACACAATACCACAGCATTGGAAATGGCTTCTGATGAGCTCAGGCAGAGCGAAACTGGGCGTAGCATGAGCAGCCCCACATTGTTTTTCTGAAAAAATCACACTGCTCTTCATGGTGTCTCAGCCTAGAGAGAGACTGTTCTGAGCAGAAAGCGACTCGAACGGCAGAATCCACTCGCCAAAAGTAAGCGTCGGCCAGGTGATATCTGAAATAGGGCAGACAAATGATGCCATAAACCTGTCTCTCTCCACTGATGGTACGCATGGTGAGCAGCTCAGATGTCTGACTAAAGCTACATGAAATGACTCCCGTCTCCATTGTCTACATTCATGCGCACAAGAAGACAAGTTCAGCAATAGCTCTGAAACACTGCACGAGGAACAGGTCAGATAAACCAACCTACTCCAGCCCAGAGCAGGCATCAGTCCAAACAGTGTGACAGAAACCTGAAGAGGGAGAAGCCATGATGCTCATACACACATTACCTCTCCTTTCAAAAGGCTGCTCAGGCCTACATCGCAGTGCTCTTGGAAGTGCTGCAGTTTCCCCAACATATAATCACTCTGGTGACAAAATGGCTGCACTGAAGAAGGACTCATGGGACTCAATTCAGCTGCCTAAAGAGAGGTGCCTAGTGCCATCTGAGAAACCTCAGGATATCTGAGAAACCCACAGGTATCTGTCACCCATGAAACAGATGCTTATATGTTCCACAGGAGGTCCAAGCTATTGTGAAGTGGAAGCTAGAAGTCAGCTGGGATACTCTAGGACTTTTCAAATGGTACTGGACAAAAGGAAATGGACATAAGTTGGAACACGGGAAATTGTGACTAGATACGAGGAAAAAAAAAATACTGTGAGAATGGTCAAATACTGGAGCAGGTTGCCCAGAGAGGTTGTGCAATCTCCATTCTTGGAGGTAGTCAAGGATTGACTGGACGCAGTCCTGAGCAACCTAATCTAAGTAGACCTGCTTTGAGCAGGGGGGTTGAACTAGATGACCTCTGGAGGTCTCTTCCAACCTGAATTACTCTATGACACTCCGTGGATGCCCATCAGACACGAAGCCCTAAATCATCACTGACTATAATGGGAGCTTACTCAGAAATAGGGTGACAAGAATAGCTCCAGCTTCTAGCTACAGAGACCAGCAAAACAACTAGGAGGCAGGCCCAGAATCAGTCTTTCCTCACCAGGCAACCACATTCCAGTCCCTGTGCTAAGCAAGGAACTCTGGCTCCAAAGTAGAAGTGCCTCAACACCACTGATGCCCCTTCATCTCAGAAGTTAAAATTCTGGATTTGAACCCACTTCTGCAGCATTAATGATCTATAAAAAACAAGTCAAGAAGGTAAACTTGTACTTGTTGCACTCTCCAGCTGACGAGAGTCCTTAGCAGTTGTTCAGCAAAACCAAGAGTAGCATAGTGTATGTCTGACATGGGTTATCTGCAGACTGTAACGCACGGCATGTACACATATATGACTTTTTCAGTTCATCAAGAGAAAAGCCAACATTCATTTGTGGGCTTTGACACATGAATAAGCTGTCACAAGGCAATATGTTACAATCTATCAGTTGCTTCGCTCTAGCTGTATACACCACTATTCCGCAAAAGTTCACCAAATGCAAGTTAGCAGCTGATGTGCACCAACTTGTAAACATGTCAATGCCTTTTGTCTCTCCTGTCTACATCTGCTGTCCTGCAGGCTAACAAGGCGACAAACCACTCGTTTCAAGGTGAGGGTAACCCAGTTATAAAGTTAGCATCTCGAACCAGGAGATATGAGGAGACGGTGTTCCACCAAGTTGTACAGAGTCTGGTCATGCTATTTTTGATGTTATACAGATGTGGTCTTTATTGTACATTAGGCTGGATTACTCCTTTTTTTTTTTTCTCCTCTCTTTTTCAAAACAAGACTTTTTTTTTGTTTCTTTTTTTTCAGGGAAACTGGGATTATCCTTGGCTCTATTTACCATATTTTTACACATCTGATGTGGTGAACTTTATTGCTGCCTTGTGTCAGCTGTAAATAGAAAAGATGAATACAGTGATATTCAGTTTCATGTTAGGCAAAAAGCGACCTTTGTTTTACAGCATGTCCTCTTTGTACGGTTCTCCAATTTTTTCCATCTTTTCTAAAGGGATAATTTGGTCCATTTACCATGCCAGATGTGCAGAAGTATTTTAAATATTCAATCAGAATCCCAGATGCTGTGAAGCAGATAATCACAGTCTTGGCTTGGCTATTTTTTTTTTTTTGACTGTACTGTTCTTGTTAATATGGTAAAACAGAGACTTGCAAAATGTAGTCTCCACTTCACAGTCTGTGTCCTGGCCCAGACTTGTGGTTTACAAAGCCTTTTGCTGAGTGACAACAAAACAAATTATGCAGTCTCCCTTATGCCTTAAATTTAATATCTCATCTCCTGCCCTCTAATTCAAACCTTCACACTGCACCAGGGTTTCCTTTGTAATGAGATAACTCTGAATATTAAGTTTGCATTATGCAGGGCTATTATTCACATGCCTGACATCATTACATATGGAACTATAATCAGTAAAACATGCTTTGAGAGGGATTGGATGGCTTGTGGGCATGGGGATCAGCCACTGAAGCCTCTAAGTTACTTCTAAACAGCCATCCCAAGTCAGTAGTGACCTACCAGAAAGCCTTGATGAGAACCTCAGGCAGTGAGGCCAAAGTTCGAAGAGTCAGGGACATTTGCTGTCTGAAGTGGTCCTACCGTGTCACTGCTGAGCCACGCAGTTGGAGTGGAGTGATAGGATGAGTGCATAGCCTCTGTCTGCTCTCTGGTATATGGACTTGATCTGAGGACAAATAAACCTCACTCTTCAGCCCTGGCACCCCAGGTCCAAATCCATTTCATTTGAATTCAAATCCACTCTGGCTGAGTCAGCCTGGCAGACCTCACTGTCTGTTCTCCACCAGCTGTCAAAAAAATAATCTGCCCTGCAGAATCAAACCCAGCTGACTGTTCACTGTGCAAGGTTTATAGGCTCTGCGAAGCCTGACATACCACATGTGCTCATGTCCTACCTCCATCATTGTCTTTTCCATCGCCGCATGCTGTCTCCATGGAAGTATCGCAGCCCGCTCCTCTCCAGCCCAGCTGGCAGACACAGTGCCAGCCGTTCATGTCCAGAGTGCATCTGCCGTTGCCGTTACACAAGCCAGGGCATCCCTCTGCAAGGCAAACAGCCACACATTCTAATGCACTGCAAAGACAAAGCAAAGCAGCCTGGAAAGGAGCTCGTCAAACAGCTTTTCCCCTTTGCCTTCAATTTATTTCTTCACTCCCACTTGTTGTCTTCACATCTGGAGCGAACTGTCCCAGTTCAGCATCAGAATGGTGGTTCAGTGGGTTACTGCTTCCAGCTTTCCCAGGAGGTCCTCACTGCACGGTCTCACTAATTGGATTGAGGGAATGGTGAGCTTTGGGTAGGCAGTGTGATTTTCCTGCTTCATTGTTTGTAAAACTCCACCCTGCTGTTTCTGTCCCTCAAATCCCTTGCTTTGTAAGATGAGGATTTAGGGTCACCTAAATTCCATATGGGGTTAAAGTTCCTAGCACCCTGAGAAAAACAGCTGGCTTTCAATGCTACTGAGATCTCAGTCCGGTAAACAGGCAAAGCTGGCTGGAAAGGGAAGGGATTCTCTATATTAGACAATGTTTGGAGAACACCTGATTTCTCTGCCTCTCAGTTTGGGTGGGATTCATCTTGCCTGGTTACTGTCCATCTGTAATAGAGATACTTCAATTCCCTCTGTAGTCAGCAGAGAGGCAAACTGACATTCCCATGGTATAAGTCCCCTCACGTATTTTAATGCTTATATTGATGAGCTGAAGCATGCTCTGAAAGTGCCTATTTCTCTCCACTGACTAGAAAAGGAGTCCAGGGTGACTAGCACAGAGGCAAACATTTCTATTATAAGTGATTAAAATAAGGGGAGATGAATCCCATGCTTCCTGTCTGCTCACTAGGGTTTGATTTTCTTATCCGATGACCCCCTGCTGAGATTTCCATCCCCTTTTAACAAAATAGCAGAGTAATTTCCACAGTAAGCAGCAGGGTGAAGAAGGCTGCTTAGTTTATATACTTTGGGGGGCTTTTTACCTACAGAGCTTGAAAATCTTTACAGAAAAGCAGTCAGAAATGTTAGCCATATTTTACAGATTAGGAAACTGAAGCGCATGGTAGTGAAGTGATTTTCAAGGTCACTCAGCAGGATTGATTAAGCCAGGAAGCCAATTCTGACTTCGCAAGCTCTGTTTTAAGGCCCTCTCTACTTATATGCGTGTTGTGAAAATCTGCCGTGTGATCTGAGTTTGTTGAGACCCTTAGCTTTGCACGACAAGTTTGCTTTGTGAAACTGCACAAACATCGCAGACTTATCGTGGCTTGAAGAGTTACAACATGGTGGTGAAGAGTGCTGTAAGGTGGGTGTCATTGCAACGTGCGGTTGACTCATTACTCACAAGAGGCATCCCGAGGAAGTGCTGAGACAGCAGGTATAGCACACGACACCATCATGTATCCTGCACTGGGTAAACGTGGTTCAGAAATGCCTTTTAACTAATAAACATGTTTCATAGTGAACTTCTAATAATTCTTCTAAGATTGTTTTCCTACAGATTCAGAGGGATGAAATGGAATAAGGAACAACAGTGGCAAGGAAAAATCCTTTAAAAAGATCTTAAATAATTTTTACATTTACAAACATCGTTGTGGTATTTCAGTCCTTTAAAATGTGTACTCTGTCTGTGGTGAGCATATTTTGGTACTTATACATTATATTAGTATCTATATACTACAGAAAGAGCTGCCAGTGCTATTTATAGGCAAGGCTACTCGAAATTCCCCATTTTAATACCCTGCCTTCAATTACTTAAAACAGTGCCAAATTTCTAACCATTTAAGCTGTTGGGTTTTTTTTTTTTTTCATGCTGGAGCTAATTTATTTATTTGTTTCCTTTATTTAATTTCAGAATAAGCTAAAAGTGTTCAGCTGTTGTGGAGACTGAGAGAGGAAGAAATGTATTACTTGTTAAAATAATGTGCTAAATAACTTAGGTAGATAGGGAATTCCACACTTCAGAGCAGACACATTCTGTTTCCGTGGGACAACCCGGCAGGGATGTTTTTATCCCCTCTTCATAAATCTCCCTAAATTTGCCCTTGCCTTCTGAAGAAACCTCATTTTATCCATATTCTGCATGGATTCATTAGAGTTTGGCTGGTGGCTCAATTCTGTGATGCTGTTGCATCATCACTGAGCACACTTCACGGTTTCACCACTCTAGTGCATCAGTTGAGCTATGTCTCCCATCCTAAAATAATCTGTTCTATCCTGCAGTTTCAAAGGCTGATCAGGAAAATCCTTGCAAGGAAGGTGGAGTGATGTTGACCTGGACAGAAGTTCAGTGGGAGTCAAAAGGAGCTGGGTTGAGGAAGTTGATGAGAACATGGTAGAAGCATAGGAGTCAAAGAAGAAGGATTGGATACCACTAAATTTTTAACCCAGAAACTAGTGTTCAATACTAGTGTTCAGACTTTTATCTTCTGCAAAGGGAAGAAAATAAAAAGGGGACTGACACTTTCACCAATGGGTTTTGGAAACTTTTCCTGGGAGCTAAGGACAAAGGACTCCTGGGGTCAGTTCCAAGCCATGTAGGAACAGGTCCAAAACCTGGAAATGGTTTAAATTAGGGCTACAAGGTTTCACATGATGAAAATTTCAGAGGGAAAAGAATTTCATTTTAAAATTTTTACCTTTAAATTATATTGTTCATTTCTTAACTTTTAAAACAAAGATCTCAAAAGCAAAGTTCTAACATTATTAAACAGAAAAGATACTGTACTGATTGATATATCTGGACCCAGAGAAACTAAGTCAAGCATCTCAGAAGGTAGACAGACAGAGGAAAAGCACCATCCAGCAGGACAGAAAAGAAAGAAGAGAGAGAATATCTCATAAGATTATGCCCTCAAAGTGCCTACTGCTCTTCCTTGACTATTAAGGAGATCCAGGGTGACAAGTTCAGATATAAGTGTCTACACTGTAGATAACCTAAAGTGGGATGACTCCCACCTCTAACGTCATAATCCATTGTTTTGGCATCTTTCAAGTCTAGAAAGCAAGTTTACCCCATCCCACCAGATAGAGCCATCTCTGTTTCCTAAAGAGATGAATCTCTTCCAAGAAGTCAGATAGAACTGTCTCCTAATGAGAGAACATCTTCACAGATTCATGAACATACAAGTTTTCAGATATTAACCATCGCATTACAAGGTACAGCAAAGTATCAGTGCTGTGAGAACTAAATTGTATCTCTCCTTTATCATGGGTTCAGTAGGAGAGAAGACTGTGCAGAAGTAATGAGGAAGCAAATCATTAACAGAAAGCAAAATAATTAAACAGCAGCTGTTAGAGGACTCATAGCTTCAAATTGTTAGAAGAGAATACAAACGCATAGGCCAACATATCTAGGAGAATAAACCTATGAATATTACTATTTTTAAGCT
The DNA here is from genome assembly GCF_003343035.1 of Apteryx rowi. Taxonomy (NCBI): domain Eukaryota; kingdom Metazoa; phylum Chordata; class Aves; order Apterygiformes; family Apterygidae; genus Apteryx; species Apteryx rowi. Next base: position 1,932,419 of record NW_020447209.1, on the reverse strand, counting down.
GGTTCATTGGGTAAAGACTTGACCATCATTAACAATATAGAGATAGGAACACATAGTATTCCACACTCCACAAACAGTGCATTACAAAGCATTTGACAAAAAGACGGTACAAATTAACTTTATGCCTTCCTTTCCTGTCCTGGGGAATACAGCAAAAAGATCATCCAGTTTCTGAAGTGCTTCTGAATATCAACACAGCAGGGTGGCTTAATCTTCACAGATTTACACCACCAATTTCTTCCAGCTCTGATTTCTCATAGCCAGAGTCAGTATGATCCATTTTTCCTGTTTGTGTTTGTTAATTGTATTTGGGTGATTGAAAGAATTAAATACATGAATAGAGCTTTTTGAGGATGAACCCCCCCACACACCTTTATGTGATTTTCTAACTAAAGCACATGAAAGTGCTGCTGAAAGATGATGATACAGCAAGACATTCATGAAGATGTCAGGTCTGCCATGCAAGAGTCAATACAGACCAGGGAATCACTACAAAAAAATGGACTAATTTTGACTAGACAAAAGAAGAGTATCATAGTCAAAGCAGAAATTCACCAGAGTAAGAAATTATCTTGCCATTTTAAGATTGGTGGTAAAATAATCTGCTCTTAATGATCTGTACACTTAAAGCCTTCTCTAATTAGTCCAATTATAAACAATGTTCAATGGGACTTTTCTTCAAGCTAAGCCTCATTGCCACTTGAAATTGGACTTAAAGGATAAGACTTTCCTAGTTCTGATCGTAAAGTACTGACAGAGAATAAATGTTTCTTTCTCTTATCTTTCCTGATGGTTATTCTCACAAGTCCTAATAGACAGTGGTTGAGCTTTGAAACAAGTAGGACATGGTTGAATGCAATACAAGAGGGTGCAAACACCTGTAGCTTAATAGAACAATAATCATTAAGTGACTTGTAGAAGTTCTGTAAGGCTAAAGAGAAGGACCAAAAAGCATCATCTGATACCTGCAGGCTATGAGAGCATGGCAGAGTGTTCTGAAAAATACAACTACCACCATGACATTTTTTGATGGTGGGAATGAAGAAACCTCTAATCAAATGGTCCCTGTAAGATGAAGATTAAAAAGTCACTTGCYAGAGCTCCCATTACTTGTGAGTGTACAAATGATGGAATTGGCTGCAGTTAGACCTTGGGTTCTCACTGCTTCTCAAATGTCAGGAGCAGCTCAAAGAAGTGACCCTACAAAGAAGTGTATTCAAATGGAGGTGGCTGTTCAGCATCTTTACATTTCAGACTAGCTATTTACATGCCTCACCAAAGAGTTAATGTGCTTTTATTTTGTTTTGTTTTAAGCATGGGACTTGATAACCAATGATAGAAATTAATTATGCTGACWTATTGTCAGTTCCAATGGTATTCTAGATAGAGGACCTCTCTTCAAAATCAGCACATTTTTAGTAATAGACACCTCTTTTTATTTTAAACGTTACCACTGTTAAGTAGGCCTTAGCCTTGGAGACTTCCTTCCAATTCTAGTTGGATCTTTTTGGTTTAATCATGCTGATGTTTGCTCTTAAAACTTGCTCTCCAACTTAGAAACAATTCTGCATCTTGTCTGCCTTACAGGTTCCTTGTAAAGCTGTAGGAAAGACTAAGCAGTAAATCAGGCTCACCCCTGACAGGGGTGACAGGATTACTAGGAAGGGATTTCAACCAGAAAGATGTTAATAATTAAGAAAGCCAAAATGGCATGAGTAATTTAGTTCTGAAAAAATGCATGCTATGCAGTTAGCCAAGTAAAAACATGTACTGTTAATATTTCAGTTATTGCTAATCTTCCCAAAAGAGGCCAAGCATTGAGACAATGGTTTATTCTTAGCATGTTGCTTAATCTGTTACCCACTGCAATACTCATTAAATTGACATGCCTTTATTCTTGGGCATTAAGGTGATTCAAAAGGCTATACAGAGGACAAGTGATAGCTAGAGAAGACTTACTAAAAAAAAAGTTGGGCCACTGAATGGGCTAATCGGTACTGCAGGTCCTTGGACACAAGCTATACAGGCTGATTTGTCATCTTCTCTATCCCCTTGGTTCTTATCTGCTACCTTTTAATCCAACCTTCTCCAATGCAAATTGAAATGAAAGGAAGGAGTCCTGGATTTTTGAAATGCAAAACACTGAGATGTGGAACATTAACAGGAGGTTCTGATCGCAATCCCTAGTGATGACCTGGATCTTTTAAGAATGCCACCACTATGACTCCATAAGAATATGAAAAGTGGCCCTTTTTCCTTGATCTAAGAAGGAGGATATCATTTTTCCTCCTAATTTAAATAAAGTCAATGATGTTTTACTGACTCTAAGCAATGAAAGAAATCTAAATACCACTGAACAGTCAATCCATAAGCAGGGGTTCAAGGATAGGTGCCACTTACTGCTGCATTACTCTGCAAAGTCTCCTTATTTACATTGTGGGCATTTCATTATCATTCATATTTGTTTATTTAAATTTTTTTCCTATTTGCAATTGTACCTCAACCTGCCTACAAGCATCAATGGAAACAGGAGAGACATGTTAGAGTATAAGCTCATTTAGAGAAGTGAAGTCAGTAGGGCAACCATGTTTCTTGTCATACCCTAAGAGCCCTGTAAGGCGGAGACTTCAATTTAACCATTCACCAGCCAAATATTTTGGCATATCTGCCCTTCTTCATAAACCTCTCAGGGTTGCTGTTTCTGATTGCTTGCAACCTGAAAAGGAGGGTGAATTGTATGGAAGAAACAGATTTATTCTACCTGATTTTTTTGGTTTGTTTAACCGGCAAACACATGATGCTGTGTGGTATCAGCACTGTGTTATTGTTAGTGTCAAATCAGCCATGTAGAAGGATATTTGTGTCCAACTCAATCATATTCATTGCCATATCATTGTATTTATCTAGGAGATGTGTACTATTTCAATATTTTTATAAAATGAATGTGCATTCAGGAACTGTCATCAATTTTTCTACTTAAAAGTCATAAACTAATTTAGCATATAGCTCTGGCTAAGAAACAACTGAGTATGTTTTAAGATATCAGATTAGCTCTAATCCATTACAGTTCAATTCCATTTCTTCTCAGGAGAAGAAAAGACCTGGGTTCTAGACTTGTTTTACATTTAAAATTAGGAACATAGGGTCAGATTTCTTCGTACTGCAAGTTAATACAACATCACTAATTTCAATAGAATTTGCTGATTTACACAACCAGAGGCTTTGGCTTTGAGGTTGTAACATTTCTATATGTGTATATATATATAAATATATATATAAATAGCATCACACAAAGTTCCCATGTAAGACTTAGCAGTCATGGAACAAAACATGGAGACTTCACACAGAAAGTAAACTCACCTGCTTGTTACAAAATGGATCGCACACATTTAATTAAAACATATCGCTGTGTAGGGCACCTGCAGTATTCACAGACACTTTTTTCCTCCTGACTTTCCTTACCTGGGTAGGAGGGGYGAGGATGAGAGGTGGTTTGGAGGGGAGGGCAGGGTCAGAGGGAAGGGTAGGAACACTGATACGATGTTAACACAGGATCACAGCACTTACAGAGGTATTTCCTACCTAAATGACTGGAAAGTTCATCCTTCCAGACATTAGGGAGCACTTTGGTGACAATGAGGAAGAGATGCAACCTCAACACAGCATGTTCATGGTGCATTTTTTTAAAAAAACACAAAGACAATAGGAAAAATAGGAAGGAAGAGCATACCTTTCACTACCTTATCCAGATAGTGAGCTTGGGAGATAAAAGACAGGACATTTAAGGTAGGATTGAATAAGTGCATTGCGGCTTACTACGAGACTGTGCAGGTGCTAGAAAGGCAAAGGAGAGTTTGCTGTGATATGAAAAGAAAAACTTTGATTATGAGGAGAGATAAAAAAGGAAGAAGGGTGGAGCACAGCCCTTCTCAGTCAAAGAGCTCAAGAAGGCTATGTTTAGACATCCAGTTATCTTTGCTCATTAAGATCTGGAAGAGAAACAGGAAAGCTTAATATATATATATTTATGTATGTGTTTATATATATATGTATATATATAGTATAAATATATATATATATGTGGCAGATTATTGTAAGGCTCTGCTCATTTGCTACAGTCTACCTCTGTTTTACCAAGTGCTTTTCTTTTCAGCAGGAAAAACAGAGTCATTTGAAAGTGCTCCACCTCACCTGATTGTCTTATATTTTTCCGAACAAAGATGCACAGTTCTCCTGTGGCCTTACCAGACTGAGAGAGGCTTTTACCCTGGATCTTCTTAATGGTAACACATTGCATTTGTACAACATTCTCTAGCCCAAGATCAAACTGCTTCACAAATATTAAATTAACCTCATGACAGCTCTACCAGATAGATAAGTGTTAATATACTCATTCCAAGGAGGGCTAAAGCAAACAAAAGAAGGTAGATGTAGAAGGAGCAGTCATGTGCCCAATTCCCATGGAATATTAATTTGGAAAACTACCTTCTATTTGATTTTCTGGTGTCAAATAGAAAGTTGGTGGCAAAGATGCAGGCAAAACCCAGGAGTCCTGCCTTGGAGAGGCCTGTCTAACCAGTAGGCGGCACTCTCTCTCCTAACAGCAGCTGATCTGTATTAAATAAGAGGCTCCGAGTCTTGGCTTTTCTCTCCTTCATTCCCTGCCCCCAGCACCTTGCTCCGATTTCTGTTATCAAGCAAATCTTACTAAATGTTATTTCCGTGGTTCAGGTAAAGCTTGTATGCTCCCTGCAATCTCTCTCAGTTGTGTCCTTGTACCCTTATGAAGAGTTTTTTGTTTCAGGTTTGTTCATGCAGACTGCCCACCCRGGAGGTCACCGACCTTGCAAGAATTTTTTTCCCATCTCGTGAGTCTAATGCATCAGTCGAAGCACTATTGTAAGTAAGCTGAGAGGGCTGGGAGGATCAGAGCTAAAAGAGTATGAGGCAGTTATGAGGCTAGTGAATGAGATTAACTAATCACCTCTGTGTAGTAGTCGTGATGCAGGAAGCAGAGCTTCACCGTCTGCTTGGATGGTGGCTGAAGCCTGGGAACATGCCATTTGGATTTTAAATTCCAGAGCAGCTCAACACTGCAAGCTCGGACAGCAGTCACTTTGCAGTTGATGACAGTGGAGACAGTTGCCAGAGTCAACCATATGTCAATGATGTGTAAACGTTACCTTGTAATTTGAAAAATAATGCAGATCTCTTATGGGAATATTCCACACATGGCCATAAACGTATGCCATGGTGGCACGGATCTTTCTTCTCTAAACCTGYATAGTTCTCATTCACATGTTATGGTTCTGGCATTAAAATATCATCTTACTATCTATAGACACTCCTTTGGAAACTCTGTAGGCATATGCAGGCTGAGGAGCTGTGTAGKGACTCTGAAAAAAGAGCAGCTTCTCTAAGGTGTCCTCTTCTGCACCCAAAGGTACTGTACTGAGCTCCATGCCACCTCCCCCATAACATAAACTATTCTCCTTCAGATCTGCTATTGGGGAAGCCCATGTGAGCATCCCCTAGCTGTTTTCAGTCTGAAAATCCTCTGACTTCAATTGCCCAAGCTAACTTGTTTTGTCTTAAACATACTGGGAATGATCATATGAGCAATTCACTTGGCCCACATAGAGGCAGAGAGGGGAGAGAACAGCGAGGGCTGCTGGGGACAGGCTCCTGGGCAGAATGTTTTCCCCAGCACACTCTCCTTTCTTATTTTCTAAGTACCCTTTTTATCTTCCCTATGGGACGAAGTGCACACAGCCTCAGTGAAATCCCAGGAACTAAACTGAGAACACGCAAGTTTGAAGGAGCGGAGAGAGTAGCCCCTCACTGCTGAACCAGTGAAGGCACAAGAAGTTTATACCACAGAGACAGGGAAAAAGACTGTTTGCCTTTGAAGTTCGTCTGCACTTAATATTTACTGTCAAATATGCCACCAACTACTTAAGGCTAGATTATCTTCAACGTGATGCAAAATCTTGTTGGAACAAAGCAGTGAGCACACATTTTCCACTGCATGCTCTAACCATGGCCCTCTCTTGCCCAGAGGTACCCATCCCACTCAGGTGAGCTGGATATCAGAGGGTCAAACACAGCTTAGCGTYTGCAGTGGAAACAGCTGAACGCTGCGGCGAGCTGAATAATTATTGTGTGGGGCTGAGGACAGCGAGAACCTTCACTACACACCGGTGGGCAGAGGGTTCCTTATTTTACGTTGGGCTGCATGCAGACCAAACTGCTTAGGGAAGTGAACGGCACAAGCGATGCCTTCGAAAGCCTGGGAAAAGAGAAGAGATTCCCTCTGTAATGTGCCTTGTTTGGATTCCGGCTGCTCAAGCAGAAACCGAGAGGCACTGATTACAACCCAGGCTGTTCAGAACGTGTGTGATTATTTATGCAAGAACACTGATGAAAGCCAAACCTAAAGGGTAGATTTCTCCCAAATCAGAGTTTTGCTAAGTAAAACAAAGAACAGCTTGATTGTGCCATAAGCAGAAGCCCACGTGGGAAGGCCTGTCTGCCTGTCTGTCTAGACACTTGTTACCGCGTACATCACTCATGCATGCCAGGACTAGATTTTTAAAAGGAGTTAAGCATGTAACTCTTATAAAGATCAATGGGAATTAGGCACGGAGGTGCTCTGAAAATCCTGCTAGGTAGACCTTTGTGTATTTGGAGAGCTAACCGACAGCCCAAGAGACCCCGTAGTATTCAGGTGCAGCAACTGAACTTCAAGTGATGTCTTTAGTTTTATGTCCAGGCCGTTCAGGGGTGATGAATATCTCTGGCATCACTACAAGTATGAATACAGGAAATCCCTTTCTAAACAACCCCAATTTGAACCAAAGAATCAAGACTCGTTTACTAGTAAAATATCATATACAGAGATTCATGTATCAGATAAAATTTTTGCGCAAGGCCCATGTAGGCAGAGTGAAGTCTCCCTTTGCATCTCAGAGACGGGAGGCACAGCACCTGGGACACTGTCCGGGCCGTACTATGAGCTGCATGAAATGTGAGGCCATGCTGTGATAGCCCTGCGCTATTTCTGGAGTCATTCATTATATCCAGGAAATTTTCTGTGGTGCCATCTGCGAATCAGTCTCATACGGTGGCCTACTACAGAGCTGAGTTGTAATTTGGCCTTTCAGAGCCCACACTGAGAGGGTTGGTTTCACCTTCAAACTCAGGGCTCCTAAAATCCACCACATTCCCTGGATGTTGTGGGTGTGTTTTGGGCCATAACAGAAGACAGCTGAATTCTTGCAAAGTTTCTAACTGGGGGCAAGTTTGGAATATGCTGGACAGCCCATCATATGAGCCTGCATTGTGGCTGTTGTCACGTTTTTTTTTTCCCTTTAGGAAATTAGAGTAAATAGATTGAACCATTCTGCTGGGTTTGAGGATTCCTGCAGTTATATAATCAACTTTCTGTTCTACCCTCTTGCCTGGATGCACTGAGTTTGCTGAATTAGGATGATGAATGCAAGCTTCTGCATCAATTTCCTGGTTGGGAATTAACTGAGGTTCCTCTAATGAAATCTCTGAATGTGAGCAATCAAGCTAGTATATTTGGTAATGTAACTCTTTGTATGAGCAAACAAAATTAATCCACTGGGATCAGAGTTCCTTTGTACATCACAAGAAAGAGCCTCCCATGACCTAAAAAACAACAGGATTTCTTACTCTCAGACATGCTCAACAGGAAATGGAAGAAGTGTCCTTTACTTGTATCATCCATTTCTACCCATGTTACCTGCACACACGGCAATATTGTTAAAGCATCACTTCAGCAATGGGGTTTTATGCTTGTCAGTGCTAAAGCAAACCGGGCCATGACACAGACGTATAAGGAATTACTGTCAACAGAACAAGTTGCCATGCAGGGAAATTACACAAGGACAAGGGGAATGCTTTCCACATACTTAATGTAATTCCAAGTCAATGTCCTTTCATCTGTGCCAATATTACTGGCTTATTACTCCTTCTCAAGCTATTCAATTTTCTTGGATATTTATGACTTTGCCAAATCTCCTGTACATTCTACACATTTATCAATGAAATATTCTGCAGGAAATACGGTTTACAGCTTCAGAGGCATGAGACTATGTACAAATTTGTTGCTAAATCACCATGCAAGAAGATGAGGAGGGGGGAAGTGAAAAGAAACAGAATTGCTCCAGCACTCTAAGTATTAAAGAATGATTCCTAAACCAAGACAGCACTGCAATATGAGGGTAGTACCATACAAAATGATAGCGTGCACCATTAAAATCTTGATGCTGACTGCATTGCAGTGCCTGCCTTTCCCACGTTAACATGGACTCTCTATACTTTGAGTGAGGAATACCACAAATAATGGGCTAACTTTAATTATAATGAAAGATAAAAGCTTGTTGTTCAAAAACAAGCAGGACATATCAGCTGTGTGTTGAAATATCATATACTGAACTAGTGGCATTGTGGTTTTGCATCAGAACTAATAAAATGGCACCGAGGGTAGGAATCAGGCTCTTATGTGCGTAAATGACTTTCACATAAAATTGTCCCCTCGATTTGGGGCCTTTTGCTGAACATTTTTTCCTTTTAAAACTCTTTCATGAATCTGTGTTGCTTTCCATATCAAAGTGCTTGAATACGAGGCTATAAAATAATATTACAAAAACACAGGATTCCAATTAACACAGGACTGTTCTCATTTCATTCTAAAGTAATTTAAGAGAGGGCTTTTTTATCCCTTGTTCACGAAAAGAAATGAAAGCTTCTAGGAACATAGAAGAGAAAGCAGAATGTAATGTCTAATGAGACAGGAAGTTTTTAGAGCTAGATATTTTTCATTAGGGGATGCATGTGGAGACCATAATGTGGTAGGGTGACATTAGCATAAATAAATGATAAGTAGAATTGAGCCACAGATATGGTTTGTACCATTACCCTAATGTTGGAATTAAAATATTGTGATCAGGCTTCATTTCCTGTATGTCTTTATGTGCGCAAACCTACCTGTTGTTCAAGCAAAAAAAGTGGATGTCTACATGTTTAACCAAGTTGATAATCCACACAGATAAACATGTAGACCTCTACCCAGGCATTGTTAGTGGTTAATTTTGATACAGTGTGATTTGTATGTATTACTTCATGATGAGAACAATATAGAGGTAAATTTTCTTGTTTTTAAAAGAAGCTGATAAAAACAAAATGCCTGGAAGAGAGTTCTCACTCAAGATTTGACTCTTCTGAAGTCAACTGAATTTTTTCAGGTCTGCACAGGCATTACTGAGAGCAGAACCAGATCCACTAATTTAGCTTCTGGAGGTTGTTAATGTTAGATTTTATAGGATGGGTACAGAACAGGGACTAAAGCAGTTGAATGCATGACAGTCAGAAAAAAAGAAGGCAAAGTGCTGCAAGGAGTTAAAAGAGATGAAATAGGAAGGTAAACCTGAGCCAGTTCATTAATGAGGCTGCAAATTTCTTAAAGTGGGAATTGCACCTCTTTGAATAATTTCAGCATATTGGTGGCATCTTATTAATAATAATAATAASACATGACACCAAGAGCTCAAGGTAAGTGCCAGGTGCATGAGGAATACAGAACCAAAGAGAGAAAAATGAACTGGTTAGAAAGGTAGCAGAGCAGGCAAGGGATAAGCAAGATAGAGCTAAATACCAGCCAGAAGTTTTCTGACTGCAGTTTCCTCTTTTACTAGCAAGCAGTGCAAATAATGGAGCAAATTAAGTGAAAGAAAACTTTAAATCAGATGCATGTTTCTGAAAAAGCTGTTGACACAGTAGAAGGAGGACGTGAAGGCCATAGCAAGATCTTTTGAGAGAGGTGAAGTGGGATGTTTTTCAAAGCATCTAGCTGCTGATTGACGGCTTGTCTCTGTGAGCTCAAACACCACATAGGTGTACCTCATGTCTTATAATAAAAATATATATAGCCATGTCATCACCAAATGAAAGGACATTTTGTCTTGTTCCCACATGAAAATGTATGATGTCAGATCTTGAAATCCAAGAACAAAGGTGCTCATGCTACACTAAGTCACACATATTCAATTAAGCATGCGCCTTTTCTCCTCCCTGATCATCAATTATTCTTTTAAAAGTAGTCGTTTTTTCTTTCTCCCTACCAATAGTGCAGTGCTCTCCATTCCAACCCGGGCTGCATTCACACTTGCCATCCCGGCATGTCCCATGCTCATTGCAGCGTGGGTGACACGCTCGTTGATCACAGGCTGTGCCCATCCATCCCTCCTCGCAGCGGCAGGTGCCTCCGACGCAAATGCCATGTCCTCCGCAGTCTGCTGCACAAATCTCTGTGGGAGAGGAGAAAAGAGAGAGGAGGGGAAATGGGTGGAGAGAAGGGAGAGGGGGGGAAAATCCAAAATGTTATTGTTAAGAAAGGCAGACACACTTCACTACCTCGCCTTATGGGGCAATGAAAGGAATTCCTGGAGCTCATAACACTAATCCTTTCTGACAATAAGAATCTAATAAGTGTATTACAAAAAAGAGACGGACATGGATTGCAGAGGTCTGCTGTGATTGATCCTCCTATTTGCTTTCCAGCTCTCCTGCACTCCTCAAGCTTTTGTGATCTCCAAATCCAAGGGGAAAGGCTCTTCCAATAAGCAGAACAAAAGTCACATTTAATTAAAATCTGGTTAAGGGTGAAAACAACGTACTGCTAAACCACTGATGATAAAGTTAAGAGCTGGCAAAGTCTGTTTATGGCTTGTTAACCCATGGTTCTGGGAACGGGATTCATTAAATCCCTCCTTCTCTGTTTAATATTAACAAAGAATATTTCTAGTTCAGTTGAGTCTGGGCATCTGCTATAGCTCTGTTCTCCTACCACGCTGTTAAAAATCCTTTTTCAGGAATGCTTGTGAGCTATATGAGCTGCAGTCTGTAGGATGGTGCTTGTTCCCAAGTTTTATGGGAGTTAATGGAAGCAGAGGGTATTTTGGCACTTACCTCCTAGCACAAGAAGAGCTAAAGGACATTGACTTTTCAGAGGTGCTGGCCTTCTCCAGCCCCCATGAGCCCCAGTGAGCATGACGACACACATATTTGTAATATTCTGGCCCAGCAACAGACTTTTGGCTAAAACCTGACATGCCCTTGGCATGAATTTGGGAGACTTCATGCTTTCATCTGCACCGCATTTATCTGGAAAAATTGAGAACTGGTGGAGAACAGGTACCCATGAATCAGGTGTTAAAGTGCCTGTTTCTGCCATTACCACAGAGGAATGATTTCAATGAAAAAAGTAAAAACAAATTCTGAAGTGGCGTTATACCACAGATGAAATGAAATGCACCTATTTTTCCTTCTTCAGGCTCGTCACCCCACAGCTCACTTTCAATTTAATATAGACCGTGATTGTACTCTCCCCTTTTCAACACTAGAGGCAACTCAGACTTTGTTTTGGACTATCAGGTCTTCTCCCTCCCCTCCTACTTTGCCTAGTGCATCTAATTGGGTCAAACTTTCCCAAAAGTTTTGCACTTACACCCACTGCTTGACTGAGCCATTTTATAGGTTTTATAGACTAGGGACACGGTTCCCTTTGGGGAATGTGGAGAGAAGATGTGAACAGAAGTGCCCTTGACTGAGCAGGGCTGGGCTCAAGGCCCAGAAAGGGGTACTAAGGTATCTGCAGAGCTCGTTTTTCCTCTGTTGCCCCAGCTATTCCCCCCAAAAGAACAAATATCACAGACACCGTCTGTACCAGCAGACCTCTAGGGCCTCTCTTTGTGCCTCTGAGCATATTAAGAGCAGAATTTAGGCCTCAAGGCTTGGCGGGTGGTGGTGGGGGAGACTGGTATTATACAAGAGATTTACTTCGGGTCACTGGCTGCACATAAAAAATTCAAAACTATTCAGCCTGCATTAACATCACACCTGACTGAAATTCAGCCTTATTTAAGTTTGCTTTAGTCTTTTTCTAATTAATACTGCCAGCAACAGGACGCTTTGGCTGTTCAGGGACTTTGACACCCTCCTGTGGCAGGGCTAGAACATCCACTCTGATTCCAGGAGGGAAGTTTTGCCCCAGGCCATAAGAGAGAGCTGCCAAGTCTTCAGTTCCTTACATTGAAATGGACCCTTTTTCCCAGGGATCACAGAGTTCTTTAGACAGTGGTAACTATGATAATAGTAATGGTTTGCACTTCTAGAACACGCCTCATTTTCAAAGTGCAACATGAAAGCGATACCTAGTTCCTGCTTCCTGCATCTTAGGGTGGTGGAACATTTTCCACTCTAAATCCTTTTGTTTCAGTGGCTCAGATGTCTCCAGATGTTTTTGCACATTTAATTCTATGTATCTAGACGTCTAATAAAGGATCTTCGAGGTTCAGATGCTCTTAAGACACTCAGGAACTTGTCTGTCCCATTTAGAGCCAAACTTGCAAAAATATTTGGACATCTTGGGTGCTTAAACCATGGAAGTGAGGCAGTATCTCTGCAAATACCACCTGCTGCCTAAATATAACAAAATTCTCATGTAAGCCTTATTGGTGATCAGTAGAAGTTAGACTATCAAAAGCTTAAGACATGTCTGAGGAAGGACTCCTGAGTTGCTTTCAGAAGTTTTTCCTTTGCATCTGCTGTTAAGACATGGATTTTCACAACTCCTAGATGCGAGGGAGGTAATATCATACTACAGTGCTCACTATGAACATGAAGCATGGGGCAATTAATCAACTGATGCTAAAGGACTGTGGAACAGCCTGGGCTAGAACCAGGCACATGTATTTTCTGCCCCTCTCTCTAACTGCCAGACAACACTGCAATGAAGCGTGGGCCGGTCAGGATGCTATGTGAACACACTGGATTCGCAAGTTAGCTAATGGAGGAATAGAGCTGCACTGAAAAAAAAAAAAGAAAAGTTGGCTCTCCTTGGCTGACCTGGTAACAAAGTCTGGGGGAGGATAAAGTAAATAACAGATAAAAAATAAAAAGCTAGATTTATGGTACTGAGCTTTCACCAGGCTAGGAAGAAATGCCTTGAGAAAGTACAAAGTCTGAGACTGCTGGTATTTAAGTCCAAACTTAAAAAAAAACTGTTGTAGTCTCTGAAGCTTCTCAGTAGTCTGTTTGCCATAGGGCTACTATAGTGTTGGACAACAACTCCTCTGGTTATTGGCTTACATTCTTTATTCATACACGCTGAACTTTATCCCTCACTATACTGAAATGCACATAATTGTGTTTGCTCCCAGTCCACCAAGCAATCCAGAGAACGCTACGCCAGTGACTTCTCATCTTCACTATCTCCCATTCCCAAGCTTTGACCTTCAGGGCCCATCTCTACAGCAGGGGTACCACCAGTATCCTCAAGCCCAGCGATGTGTATTGCAAATAACCTCCACGAGGGACTGTGAAGCTCTGAAATTCCAAAGAGATGCAATATCCCCAGGGATGGAAGGCAATTAACCTCCTGGAGGACTCTGCCCTTTGTGATTGCAAACTCGACATAAATAGCTTAAGGACTTATCTACTTAATATTTTATCTTCAGCAGGAGGATCTCAAAGAGTTTGTCTGAATACTAGTGGTTATTTTTTGATGTTAGATGTGACTCCCATTTTCACAAATAAAGTAAATAAGGCATACAGAAGCAAAGTGATGGGCTGAGAGGTATATGTGAACTCTGTGACAGGCAGAGGAAGAGATCCTAGATGTCCTGATATTCAGTCTTGAGTTGTGTCTATCAGACAGGCAAATGACAGCTCATAGTAGGTCAGATTTCTACAGTTTGGTAGCACAAAAACAAAATCAGGGACAAAAGGAAGTTACTTTGAGTAATGTTTGGAAGCTTTCTTGGAGTTCTTGAAAGGTGTGAAACCAGGATAATGGAGTGACATTAAAAAATAGTAAAGAGAAAAAAGCACTTTCTGAAAGGCAAAATCTCTGTGTAGTCATTCCTATGAAAATGGATGGAAAACCCACTGGAACATTTGCATCTTGACTGAAATATTTCTCAGACAATGTACTGCCAAGGAACAGTTTTGCACACACAGCCCAGGGGCTGTGATTTAAAACAAACAGATCTTACCCTGATCCAGAACTGGAACATTGGGAGCATTTCTGAGTTTCATCTCCCACACAGCTGGGACCCCAGCCATACCACCACCCGGGCAAGGGATTGCAATCTTCAGGTTATGAATACATAATCATATATAATGAATATATAAGGTGGTTTACATTCTCAGGCCCCAAGAGCTGTAACAAAGAATCTCAGCTGTGAAAAACACTTGTGAAGCAAACTACTTAAGACAGTCTCCTTAAATGTAGTCTAATTATTTCTGACAAGGAACCAGGAACTCTCAAAACTAAATCTGCCATTTGGCTGCCAATTTAAGAGTAGATGCGAACCATACAACTTACAACACACATCCTGCGGTATGCCTTGGCCCTTTTATAACATGGCACTCTTTAACACTCATAGGTTTCTAATGGATGATTAAATAGCCAGAGTGGCCTTTGCCTTTACGGTAGCACTCAAAGAAATGATCAAAAGGGATTTCAGATTAAGTATCCATTTAAATACAGGTCTTCTCAGGCAGCTCAAGGCTACTAAGGCTGATTTATGGAAGCGGGCAGGTGAATCTTTACTTCCTCATTCAGTCCCAGGGATAGAATTTGCCATCTCTGTTCTTAAAATAAGTTGCATTTTTTTTTGTACATTTCCCAATTCTGCTGTTAAAATTAGAGAACATGATTAGCTAACATCTGAGGCTTAAATGAGGGGAAGAAAAGCTTTTAATTCTCCTCTTACAGTATTCAGACTCTGGCCAGCTGCATTATATTGCTCCTGCTTATTTAAGCTTAGTTAGGACACTGTGATTATGCACAAAAGCACTGCCTGTTAAATATTTTCACATCAGCTGTTCCCAAAAGGTGGCTAAATATTTTCTTTCATCTTTAATCTCTTTTACCGTTTGTATGAATAGCTTAGCCATTCCCTACCCTTTCCTAAAGGTGCATTGTGTTTTACTTCATCTTGGCACCTAGCTCTCAAAGTTGCCCGTAGTTCCTTGAAGGAAGGAGATCTTTTGACCAAATCTGGAGTTTTGCAAACTCTACCAAATTCTAAGCTAGGATATGAGTTTCACTATCTTCAAAAGGAACAATCAGTCCATGTACCTGTGTGGAAAATACCTGGACTATTTGTAATACCCTGTACTTTGCTCCCTGACACTTGCACTCACCAGGTGGCATTGATGGACATTAAAATAAGGATGCAGAGTTTTATTTAAGGAATCATGTTAATTTATATTTTACCATCTGGGTTTTCATCATTTGATCATCTAGGTTTGGTGCCTTCCACTGTCTGGATTCCACCCCATCTTATTGTAGGCTCTTAACTGAAGCACTTCACTGAGCCTTGTTGCTCTCTACAGGTCGAGGAGGAAAGACAGGTAGCTCCAGAGGATGATTCACCTAAAACCTCTTACATGGACGACTTCTGAAATAGACTGAGCTCAAGGCATTGTTGTGTTATGGTTGGTTCACCCAGAGGGTCTCAGAGGCATCACAGACATATCCTTAGAAAAGCTGCAACCTCTCTTATGCCAACTCTGCCATTCAGGGATGGCAAAGAAATGCATGCACTGATCTCCCCTCATTCTAACAGGATTACGGTTATTTTTCATGCAAATAACCAAAGAGAAATTGATGTTATCTCTTTCAAGGCCTGCTCCACTCTGTCATGGCTCATCCCCACCAGTAAGCAGCCTACAACTCCAGCCTCCATTGCCTGCCGGTTAGGGTTTCAGACAAATGGTTCTTTTTCTCAAAATCCCCCTCATGTCTGGGGGAGAGATTTCTCTCTGGTCTGTAAAGCCGCACACACTAGGTTCTTCTAGAAACCCTAATCCACCAGACTGCTTATTGCACTGACCAAAACTGTATTGCAATTTTATTCTACCTCCATCAGCATGGCTATGTCTGTTGTCATTTACTTTATCCTTAAGAATCTCAGCTATCTGAGGCAGTGATTGCCTTTTTTGTTCTGCGTTTGCACAGTGCCAGGTGTAATGAGGTCACAGTCCATTAACAGCACTTCGGAAGTAAGAATACTAAAGCAATTACTCATACAAATAAAAACCCTGTACCTGATTCTCCTTTTTTTTTTTTTTGCACATCCTGCTAAAAACTGACCCAAATCTGTCCCCTTAAGAAGAAAAAGTCTGCAATCTTGGCTTTGATACTTCAGAAGGAAAGTGGGAAAAGAAACCTATCAAACACTAGCCACCAGTGTACTGCTTTGTTCATGACCCTTTTTAATTGATGTAACAGACACGGTAGCTTCCAACACAGGATGTGGCATAATCCAGAGTTTCATATTATTTTCATATTACATTAAAGAATTGGGCTGGCAAAGAGGGATAATGATGTCATTTTGTGCTTAATTTATTGCAAATCCGTTTTTACATGTTTACTCCTGCCCCCCCCCCCAAATCCTAAAATTGGCTTGACAACAGTTTAAAGCTTTCCAGCTTAGAGAAGAGCAATGCAGATGGAAATTTTTCTTCAACATTCATGTGATGCAGAATCAGAGATTTAGCTGCTTCTGACCTGCCTGCTAAATCCTTTAATAAATATGTATTTAGTGCTAAAATATAAGATCAGGTGAAATTGCTCGGAGCTTCCTGAAAACTGGGGCAGTTCCACTGACCTTCAACATATTAATAGAAAATTTAATAATTAAAAATCTGTTTTAACTGGGATTTTCCAGTTTCAAATTGGCTCATCTGAGGCAATTTCCAGTACCAGACAGATTTTTCCAGAAATGAAGCATAGGAGGGAGGCATCACACAGAGCTAAATGGCTATGTTTGGTGAAGAACTAAGCCTTGTTTTCATAACCTGCATTTGCTTTAGAAAGCCAGGCATGGGGTGTTTCTGGGAAAAGTGTCTAATATAAAGGTTTGGATGAAAAAAACCCCAAAAGATTCATAATCAGTATGATTTAGATAGCAGCAAAGCGTTAAATATATGTTTCATATCAAAACACATTTTTCAGTGTGAGGAAACTCTCATTTATGTGATTTGTTAGCTCTGTGGTAATGTCACTGACTGAAGGTCATGTGCTTTTTTCCTTCAGAGATCATGTGCAAGCAAGTTCTGTCTAAACTGACATCTTTATACAAATAAGTTGTTGATTTACAGGAATATTTACAGGAACAGGTTGCCCTGAGAGGTGGTGGAGTCTCCTTCTCTGGAGATATTCAAAACGCGCCTGGATGCAATCCTTTGCAATGTGCTCTAGGTGACCCTGCTTGAGCAGGGGGGTTGGACTAGATGATCTCCAGAGGTCCCTTCCAACCTCAGCGATTCTGTGATTCTGTGATTATGTAAATAATAGTAATATATAAGTAACATTTATGTCAATAAATATAAAATCTGTTTGCTTATATGAGTATAATTAAACTGCTGGTACTGAAGCCGCATTTTCCACTTCACTCAAGGATCTCAGTGCATTTTACATAGCTAAGCAGACTGAATACACCTGTAAGGTAGCAATTATTTCTTTTCTTTACGTGGATGAGGAAACCTAGATTAAAAGATGCTCTCCTAGTAAAACCAGAGATAGAAAATGAATCCATCAGCTCTGCTATCATCCCTCATCAGGAAGAGCACTGACCTTCAGAGACAGTTTTGAAATGTGACTCAGGACCTCTGAATTTTAACCTGCCATGTGTTGGAGGAGTATCCTAGAGGGTCTGCACTGGGGTCTGCATCTTGCATTATAATGTGACCCTAACCAGGATACCTGAGTCAGCCTAAAGGCTGATTCTTGCCAGGCTCGGCAGAAGGACTGGATGTATGGCTTCAGTGCAGAGGGGACAACTCTGCCCTTGCAGAAAAGACTGGATATCCATGAGGGAAGCATAAACCATATGCATGATAGAAGAGGACAGAGTTTTTACCCCTAGGACACAGACTTAGTGATTGAGCCAGCTTAGCTGTCTGTCTGTCTAGCTGTCTAGAAAGGTTGGCTGGAAATCCCAAGTCAAAGAAAGCACCCATCTCTGGCCCCTCAGCTAGACACAAAAGATTAACCCCACTTCAGCCCTCTCTCTCCATCTTCCTCTCGGCAGTTAGCTCTTTGCTTGCATAAGCAGCTTTGTGTTTAGCTGAATGATTTCTGCAAATCCCTTTCTAGGACTCACCTATCTCTTGGCACTCAAATCAGGAATCTAGGAGGCTTTAAGCTGCCTAACATGGAGCTGAAGGGTCCACAGAGTAGCTTCCCCCCCTGGTGTTGAGCAGATCCAGAAGATCTGTCCCATAACTGCGCTGGGACCCACCTTCCACCTCTAAAATGGGTAAGAGATGTGTCGGGTATGTTAATTTCTTTCGACTGATATTTGTTTGTCCCCTGAGATCGAACCTCTTACTCTGTAAACATGCAGCACCTAGCACAATAGGACTCTTGGGATTTCTCACTAGAAATAGTAACAGTAAAACCAGGAACAGTCATTAGCAATTCTCATGCTAACAGAGCAAAGCTCTTACCCAATCTACGCAGCTACACAACGTACAGAGGTACAGATGGACTGTCTGCTAAAAAAAAATCTCGTGTCTAAGTACAACTTCAGTTTGCTTCATATTTGCATGAAGGTTTTTCAGCTCCTATCTGAAATGCTATAACTCCACCAGATGAAATTCCATTAAACTGGTCTGCTGTCTTTTATAAACCTCTACTTTCTATAATATTTATATCCTATTTTCTTCCTTGCCTTAAATGTTAGGGGCTGACCATCACACTGTGTCTAAAGCTTCTCCTCTATAGCTGTGATTTACTTTTGTACTCCTGTCAATCTTCCCTTTATTTATTATTCTGAACTTTATTTTAAACTGTCTCTTGCTGTTGAATAGCAGGACATGAAATGTCACGTATTGATGGACTTCATTCTTGGAGTTAAGATTTTTTGAATAAAAATAAATATCCCAAAGTGCAGGATTATATTTTTCCCTTTGATGCTTAATTGCATCTCTGTGCTTTCTGGGACATCAGTTGAAGCTTCCCAGAAAAGGAACAATTCCTAGTGCATTAAATGAAGTTCTTAACAAGGATTCTTCTCTGGACTGATTTTAATTTCCTCTCTGTGTCCATAAGGAGAAGATGATTTTAACAGTAGAGAAGTGTTTTGCTGATGCTTAGTGTCTTTAATAACAACTACATTTCCTTCCTAATTCAGTGCAGTTTGGTTTCGTCTAAAATAAATTCAACAGAACATTTTCAAATGTGTGTGCTGAAGTAACCACAAGCTAGATTTGTTTGGAATTCCCTTACTCAGAGCTCAGTATTACTACACAGACAGTCCCAACATGGTTTCCTTTTTCTTCAGATTACATTTTACCCAGCAACTTAGAACTTTCATTATTATTTATCTTCCTCCTTGTTTTTTCGAAAGAAGACAGAACACTCATGAAATGTGCTGGGCTGGCATATCCAGAAGTTAGATGTCTCTGTCCACACAAATGGGATGTGTCGGCAGCAGTTCCAAAAGCTTTGTATCCTCAGTGCTGTTAATACACCTCAAACACTGGTCTGGAAGGACTGCTTTTATGGAAAAGAAGCAAGTCCTCTCCAAAGCCCTTTTAAACTTTCATCTGTCAAGATCATTAGAAAGGTGCTCATTAATGCCAATTGTGATGATAGTTTTTAGAGTATGAACACCTTGCAACTTGGAAGGGAGCAGAGAAGCTATACTAAATCCACTGTACCAACTTCAGACAGGCCATTAGATCATGGTTTTCTGGCTTTTAATAGCCACTGATCCAATATATGAAGAACAATGGTCTTAGCAGATCTGGTTGTTATTGCTTGCTCCCATTTGACATCATTCTATTTTACTAATTTCTTGATAATTTTCCATATTATTTCATCTTGGCCATTCCAAATCGGAATGAAACCCAATTTCACAAAGCTGGAAACCTCCAATAACCCTTTGCAGAAACTCTAGTCAACACAAGCTCCAGTAGGGAAGGAGTGCAGGGTCACAGCCACAGAAGCTACCTACCAACAACAGCGTGGAATTGACTGAATGAAACTGGAGAAACCACGACATGGTACCTACAGCTACCCTTGCTAAGCTAAATGAGTGAGGTGCTGAGGAAGAGTCTTCATTCAACACAATCAGGATAGATCACAGGGACAATCTGACTACAAACAAATAGCTACCAAGTTGATATTCCAGCAATATTCTGGATAAGAGAGAATATTCAGAAGCAGAGGACTAGACTCACAAAACTAAGAGGAAGTCCACATGGTCTTTTGTGAGTTGGTGACTTGCTGCTAGGCCAAATGGATTGGGCATCAGCTACCTTTGGTTCAAAAAGTGCCTTAGTGCAGCTCTGAACCTGAAGAAATACATACTTATTCCTATGGTTTTATAAGCATGACCTATTCCATGCAGTTTCACAAGGTTTCAGATTTTTAGTTAGCTTGTGTACAGACAGAACAAAACAAGGGAAGATAGAGCCTGGATTTGTCTCCAGAAAAACATGAAGAAACTGCTCACATCACTCTTGCAGGCTAATACCTTTGTCCCTCAGTGACAGTTAGATTACACTTACTGTGTCAAAGAAGTGACTTAACTGAGTTATAAAAAAGCAGCAACAGATATTCTACTGCACAGATATTCTATTATGACCAGCCCCCATGCTGGCATGATGTAATGCCAGAAAACATAAGGACCGTGAGGCTCCTTCTTTCAAAAGCAGTGTCAGAGAATAAGCCAAAAATTGGTCATCTGTGGTACATAAGTTTTCAATAATACAGGCGAACATTGAAATTGCTTAACTATCCTCAAAACACCCTATTTTAACAGTAGCCCATTTTAACCATGGAATTTAACAGCTTGTTTGTGATGTTGTGAAACATTCTTTTCTTCAAATTATCCAAGTTAACATGAACCCCACAGAGTCTGGTACATCACTGCTGTTGTCAGTCAGAAAAAGTCCACAACAAAAAGAACTTTTGAGATCATGGTACGATTGTTGAGGCCATATTTGAAGACTGGGAAGAGTGTTGAACTAAAACTGGTGTCCTGGGAATTAGCCCTAACTGTTGCAGCAAACAGCGAGAGAATGCAATAGTCTATCCATTGTCCTGTGAGGGGGTCCATAAATTGGCACTGAAGCTAGAATAGCTTATATGAGAGAAACAAGCTTTACGCATCACAAGTGACGCATCTAAAGTCAATGAAGACCAGGGATTGCTTGCCACACCACTGGACCTACAGAGTCCTCTGTCTGAGAGATGACCTAATCAGACCAAACATTTTGTGATCTAATGGACAAAACCAGACTGATGATATCACCACTTCCACTGGTCTTGGCCAAGTTTGAAAGGACAGCTAGAATGCAAGTTTACAGTTCCTTCACTCTCTCCCTTGACCCCCATATCTGACCAAGACTGC
The DNA here is from genome assembly GCF_003343035.1 of Apteryx rowi. Taxonomy (NCBI): domain Eukaryota; kingdom Metazoa; phylum Chordata; class Aves; order Apterygiformes; family Apterygidae; genus Apteryx; species Apteryx rowi. The sequence goes on along the minus strand of NW_020447209.1, from coordinate 1,910,958 downwards.
ATGCAGCATACATGGTGAGCTGCAACATGAAGGTGGCTAAAAGTAAGACCCTAAACAGATCCCAAAGCTGACAGAAGTTTGACGGATCTCCGATTGGCCAGTGGAATTCACCAAGTCTATTATCTCAGCTGTCAGTTTGTAAGTAGGAATTCACACTTGAAGCATAAGTAGTACTTTCTATTTTTGGGGGAGGTTTTCCCTCCTCTTTAGTGTGTCTTCTTCTGACCACAAAGATATTTGGACTTTCGAAGAACTGCACTCCCAGCAACAATAACTATAGTCCATCTTAACTACTACTTTTTTTTCTTCTCCAAAATAAGTTACTTATTATTTTCTAAACTACCTAAGGGTTTTCTTATACACATTTTCTATAATCAAGGGGAAGGAGAGTAAAAGGGCATTAAAATGAAAGCCTTCCTGAATACTTTTATTTCAAATGTTTTTACTGGTTTTAGTCTTTTATTTCATCTTTAATAAAATGCTTAAAAGACTTTAAAGTGTGGATTCATCTTGGGACTGGGTAGGCCAAAATCTCTACTCACAAACCCAGCCATATCAAATACTTTATGTTGTGTAATGATAGTTTCATGTTAACACTTTTAATTCTCTGGACTCATTTATTCCTTCAAAATTCACAAAGCAGATATCTGCTAGGCAGAGCCTCTGATAACCTGGTGTAACAGTGCTGGGCTGCACATACTTTATTCCCTCAGAGAGAAAACTTACTCCTCTGCACATAATTAAAATGGGGAAGATCACAAGTTCACAAATCAGCGCATTATGGTTCTGTATGGCTCATTCACAAATCCCTGCTGTATAAAACATCTCCTGGCCTTCAGTGAGTTCTAAAGGACCAAGTAAGGCCTTCAAAAGTAGGTTTGTAATATTGCTATTGAGCCAGAACAGATTTTGATAGTATCTTCTGAAATCTAGCTCTGAAGATTTTGTGCTACTGTAACAGCTATTGCTCCAGACAACTATTTTTGAAGCAAAAAAGCTTTACAGCTTTTATTACAGGGTAATGAGATGATCAAGCTACAGGCTGAAGGAAGATCATTTGAAGTGGCATTTGATAATCTGGCAGTGCCTGATATCTTTTTCTTAAGTCACCAAGATCCAAAATAAATGGTCGTTTATCAATTTCAGGTGTCGTGTCCTGTGGTTTAGTGCTCTTCCCTGTGTGTTTTGAAGCTAAGAAGAAAAAGAAAAGATAAACAAGTGACCTCTTGAGCATTACAGGGGGAGCAGCTCTACTCTATAGTGAGGTACAGACCTATTTTATGTGACAGTTGATGTAATATCCATCTTTTAAAGAGACATCCTTACTTATTAATGAAGAAAATGATGGTTTAAAGATGGACTTATGTGAGCATTTTCTAAGGATGAATTTTTATCTTGGTGGCCTTGGGCATGACTTAAATTTAACATGAGATTTTTTTTTTTGTAAGGTTGACACCAATGAGCCCAAGGGAATCAATTTTTATCACACATGTTGTGTTAATCCTGGTAACATTTCACCAATGGGATATGACATTGTCTAGTAAGATATATGAGATCTGTGTGTCTGTGTGTGTGTGTGTAATCTCCTGCAGAACTCCTGATGAGAAAAGGCACTGAGAAAATAAAGATGCATTTGCTTTGGCCTTCCTCTTTAAAAGTTCATCCTTCTTGGTCTCCTTATCTATTAACTGGAATACAGAAAAGCTGCCTGCTTAAATGAACTGAATAACTTAGTGGTGGGGCACTCTGTTGGGTGCTATCTAAAAGATTTCTTCTTTGTTAACTTAGATAACTAAATTGAAACTAGAAAAGATCAGCCAATATTTCAATAACACTATCAGTGGATACAGAATCTTCAATCTAATCATTTGTCAGTGGACTTGAACTGACCTATACTCAAAGTAAACAGGAACTTTTCCATTGACTTCAATGTGTTATGAATTAATTTATAAGAATATGGCCTCTCTGCAATCAGAGACATGCTGAGACATCAGAGACATTGCAGTCTGAAGCCCCTCCTAGACTGTTTTTAACAAAGCACAGAGGCTCAGAGGTGATTCTCTAATTTCATTTTATATGCCACAGTTCTGTAATTCCCTCTCTCCTGAGGAATCCATGACCATGATCATTGCTGAGTTTTCTACAGTTACTCAGCAGAACTGAGGATCTCTCAAAGGCTGAAAGCCAGACTCTTCCAAAGTAACATGAAGTACCCAAATGAGGAAGCAGCAGAGTCAATGAGGAATCAATTAAGCTCTCTTTCAGGGATTTCCACTTAACTATGATCTCAACGGCCCTCTGCAGCTGTTCTTCTTCTCTAGGACAACTATCCTGCTAAATTAGTCATGTCACAGGAAGTGCCTAAAGGCAGGAGGGGATGGTGTGAAACTGGGTTTAATCCAAAAACAAAATTTTCTGCCCACTGAAGATATTTATAACATTTCCAGCCAGAATAAGTATGACCAGGATGAGAGCTGCAGTGCTTAAAATCTTTCCACTCATCTCCAGGAGTGGAATTTACAAATACCAGCTGAGTGCCTAAGATTATGAAATAAATTCAGAGGATTTGGGAGCTGGGCCTGGGACTCCGTAGGCATGACCTGTAGATTCACTATTCTCAGCTTGGTGGGCAGACCATCAGGAAATGCTGAGGAGAGGAATGGTCTGAAACTCTGCTCCTGTCTTGGATGAAGGCACTTTGTGCGTTCTTCAGAAAGATGCTCAGCTGACACTAAGGTTCAGGGTATGAAAACCCTGTCTTCAACTTTTGCATCCCTTTGGATCAACCCAGCCAGTTTATTCTTTTATTCGAGATGATGACTGTCTGCAACCCATGCACTGATCTTGCATTTGGGATACTCTTACAAGAAATGGGAAAGCAGGTTCAATGGTTTCTCAGACTCAGGAGACACCTGCTATATGTGCCACACCAGAACTTTAGGAACTTAAGGTAGTTTTCCAATAGACAGTTCCAGGCGCTGAGACGTCTCAAAAGCTGAGCAAAGGTTCTCTGAAACACTGTATTAGAGCTAGATAATCTGCATTTGCCTAAGGTAAATCATAAATGCCTAAATATGTAGAACTTAGTTACTAAGTCTGGCAATAAATCACTGGAAAGTAGTATTTCCTCCATGTCACAGAGGGGGGAAAGGGCAGTCATAAAGTTAAATGATATGTCCTCAGAAAACACTGTTAGCAGCAGAAGTGGTGAGAGAAACTATGGATGGGATCAAACTACAGGCAGATTTAATGGAATATCACTATGCAAGCTCAGCCTAAATCTCTGGCCAGACACGCTCTCTTAGCCTTCTCAAAACGTGAAGTAAAACCTCATAACCTAAAACTTCTTCAGTGAGTCTCGGCTTCCATTTCCCAACTTTGATCACTAAATGTACAACCTATGATTCCATGTCTATTCTGACAATTCAGGATCACCAAATACAAAGCAATATTTCCCATTACTGCTCTTCTCCAGTCTACTTTTAAATGTCTGAAGTATTGCCTTGGATGTCAGCTGTGCATACAGTGAGTCAGTATCAATGAGCGATTGAGAAGGAATTCTTATCTATATGCGGTCAATGTACAGCCATCGTCAACTGTCCAGAAAAAAATCAGTATACTTATTATATAGAGAACACAATTTCTATTGCTGCTTTGTATAATCAAGTTTCAGATGATTCTAGTGAATACTGTGCATGTCAAGATGTCAACTACCAAACAGAGAACAATGTGAAGATCACTGCTTTAAATTTGAGGAGAGTAAAAGACAGCATTAGGTAACTTAATTCCTTTAAGAATGATTTTGGATCAAAACATAAAACTGTTCTTACGCTACTAGGATTTTACTGATTCATCAGTGAGATCCTCTTGGGAAATGGTGTCTTTCCCCAAAAGCAGATAACCTGACTCACCTGTTCATTTCACTACACTTAAATATGTCTTATGGTATGTGTTCTGTAGCCCCCTGATTAGCCAGAAATATTTGGTTCGATTTAAATAGGTTAAGAGTGAGATTTTATCACATAAAAAAAATTTCATGTTGCAGCACAGGTCATTTCCTTCTTCCCATAAGAGGTTAAGGGCTGCCCTATAAGGACTTCATTAGTTGCTGTTCTTGGAGAACTAGGTCCTTTGCTAGGGCTCATTAAGAGGTGAGGGGAGATGGCTCACCAAAAGCCTGGGATACAGAGGACCTGTGATTGCAGGCTCTGGAGAAAAGGGGTTAGCATGAGTGGTTCCTTAATTATCCCTCTTGTACTAAGCATTGCCTTGGACTGTTTAACTGAACTGGGTTATAAAGGCCTTTTTTCATTTGCCTGTACAACAGTAGTACTAGGATGCAAAAAGGAGGGGGCTTTATTCTCTCCAGGGAGAACTCAAAATGCCTCTTTTTCTTCTGACTATAGGTTATCACTGGACTTAGCTCTGCACCCTTCACAACAAGATTTTTTATATTTGGGAATCTTCCAAAAAAGAACTGCATGCTAAGGAAACGGGGACCCTGAAAAACATGAAAGAGTGAAGCATGTTTAAGAGGAATTTTTCCTGCTAAAGAGTGAAAAATTTGAAATAATGTGGCAGCAGCCCTGTCTCAAACCATACTGGCAGTGGACACACACATTAAAGCAAAAAAAAAAAAAAAAGGCACATCATTAATTCTTTCTACAGTACAGTGCAGGGCAGAATTCAAAACAAACTGAATTGCGCTGCTGGTCTTTGATGACACAGGCTAACTGGAATGAAAAAAGAGATAGACCAACAGGAAACAGGAACCTCTGTAACATTATTATCTTGTTAAAAACTAACGGGTTTATCCAGCAATCTGCGATCATCTTAGATTGCCATCAAAGGCAGGTGAAATCTACCTACTTACCTGAAAGATTTAGAGTCTAAAGTGCAGAGACAGTCTAGTCTGACTTTCCACATATGACAATCCACAGACTTTCACCTAGCTGCTCCCATGCTGACTGATAACTTCTAAACGAATACAGCATAACTTCCAGACAGATATTAGTCTTGACTTGAAGGTTTTAAGAGCTGGAAAACCCACAGTGTCTTCTCACAGTTTATTCTGGGTTGCAAGATAATTAGGCTGTTCTTAGAATATACTTCTCAATGTGGATTACAAACACAGGGCTGTCCTTTGGCACAAGCACCTGCAGCCACAGTCCTATAGTTTTCACTGGGACATAACACAATCCTAACTGCTTTCCTGAACTGACATTGATTTATCCAAACACTTAATTCTTTCACTTAATAATTCTTCCATTCTGTTTGTTTCTGTTTCATAGGACAATAAAATCCGTCCCCTCTAATTCCTTCTACAGAACCTCTACCTCACTGGGCTGTGTTGCTCATAATAACATTCTTGCTCACTGTATTTTAATCATGCAAAAAGAGTGCCACACATCCTGTGAGTAAATCTGTCTTTCAAATCAAGTCATCAATTCAGTGGAAAGGTTTGGGTTAGAAATAGAAGTTTACAAATCACCTTAGTTGTGATTTTAGCTGTGAGGCACAATAACCTGAATGTTACAAGCAACTCTGTGAAGAAAAAGGTCTTGGAATGATGCTCAAGTTTGTCTCAAATAACCTCACATTGCCAAAGAAAGTTTGCACTAGATGGATTTATAAAAGCAGTATAAGGAAAGCTTATAAATCATCTATACATGACCCTGCAGGTTAACAAAGAGAAAGTGATTTCTGTTTGTGTGCAGAAAAGAACATTTTTCCAAATCCATCCCTGCAATCCCCCAAACTCCACATAAACTCAAAATAATGACTCAATTATGAATCATGCTACAAAATCACTAGAAATACACTGCTACCCTTCTCCTTTCCGTGGTCTTATAAATGAACTCATAGAGTACTGAACTGAAGATGTTAATATGGGGAAAAGAACAGTTTGTCAGGAAATTTATCTTCCTGTCAATGCAGAACAGCTTCCCTCCCTATATCTGTAAAAGTTTTTGGTCAATCTATTTTTACATATACCAGTCAAGTGCGCCTCCTCTTTTTCTGGATTCTTCAGTCCAGTCATCTTTACCATAGGACAAGATTCCTAACATCTAACCTCAATATTTATTTTAGAAAAGCTTTTCTTTTATATCCTTTGTATCAGCTTATTCAGTTCATCATTATCAGTCAAAGTTAAAATACTCTTTTAAAATACTTGTAAGCAGTTAACCTGATTCCTTTTACACATTACAGTAATTCCTCAGTGAAAATGTTGTTTATGCATTTTTGCTTCTACATCCACTCTCTTAATAGTTTTTGTTGCTGTTGTTGTTGCTTTGCTGCAAATTCATTTCATTTCATTGCCAGTAGTGAGGTGCCCTCGATTTTTGGCCTAGTTCCACCTCAGCTGTGTAAGGGTAAAGAGGCTATAACTGCTGCGGTCTCTTATTTGTGAGCACAGCATGCAGAACAAAAGGTAAAAGAGGAATGCTCCATAGGTCCTGACTATCTAATTTATTATAGTATTTCTCAATGTGTCATCTAAAAGCTAACTATATTTGGAAGAAAAGTGAAAAGTGAAAAGGCTTCTAAAGAGTTTTTCTTAAGCCTCCATTTCAGGTACTTGATGCAGATTTTGAGAAAGGTTGACCTTTAGCTAAGGAATGAAGAAAGTTTACAGTTCCAAATCTCTACACAAAACTGCCCATAACAAATCTGTCTCCTTGGTAGGTGCCTGTACTATGAAATACTTCTACTTAGCTATCCTTTTGCTTAATACAGGACAGTGCTTACATTTTGTTTCCATATCATCCTCTTCTAGCTGAGCCTAGAAAATCATGGCCTTCAAACTCCAATGGGAAGCAGGACCTGAAAGACTGCCATCTCTTTTTTGTTGTTTGCAGAAACCTAAAGGATATTTGATCATCATCTCCTAAAAATAAAAGCACACCCTTTGGTGGCTACTGGGATTCATCAAGAATTAACACCAGAACAAGCGGTTATAGGTAAACCATCAATTACATTCATATCAATAAAACGAACAACAGCACCTAGGTGGCTTTAATGGGGTTATTTATTACCTTGCTCTTTACTCAGAAATGGAAGCAGAATTATTTATGTAGTTGAGCTATGGCATTTCTGCTTCCAGTCATGCCCTACATGTGCTTTACTGGAACTCATTTGCAGCACTATTGTTGCAGATCTAGGTCTGAATATTTTACAAAGTTTAAATAACATGGAAAATAACAGTAAGGCACTGCTGACGTTACCGATTGAACAATCATGTCCAGTCCAGTTGGGATCACAGCTGCAGAGTCCAGTATCTGGGAGGAAGGTCCCATGTCCAGAGCATTGGTCCAGACAAGTGGCTCTTGGGGTCTCACAGTTTGTTCCTCCCCAGCCAACAGAACAGTGGCATTCTCCTCGCACGCACACGCCTCGTCCCGAACACGTAGGATCCATGCAGTCCACTGCAGGAGAGAAAGAAGAGGAAGCACACGGGGGAAGCAAATGGGAACTTCAGAAACAATCTATCAGATTGCCATAAACACAGATTTACTTATAGAGTATCTCATGGCTCCATCAAGAAACTGAAGCCCTACTGTGCACCAAGACACGGTTACCTCTAAACAGATGCATCACACAAGAAGATATTGTCCTGGAAATGCAATGAGAGCTAAAACACTTACCTGAAAAAACAAACAAAAAAATTAAGATGAAATCCATTCTTTTATCCAGGCATATATTAATAAATGATCTTTCTAAAAAGAATAGGCAAATATCAATTAAGATTAGAATAAGAATAATACTTTCTTGTACATATACTGTGCCTCCATTTATTCCATTATAATAACCTAAATTACTATTATTAATGAACTCAAAGCTGAGCTCTGGTTTTCTGAGAGAGAAATTTCTACATAAAGATTCAGCAGAAATTCAACTCCTGATTCAGCAAAACACATGCTTAAATTGAAGAATGTGCTGAAGTCTATACCGATTTCACAGATACACATGCATGAATTTCAGATTAAACATATGCTTAGACAGTTTTTTGGGAAAAGGATTAAAAATAAACTATATATATTATTGGATATTGTTATCTTCTGTTTGTATTTTTGAACAATGAATATTCTTTTTAAATGGCCTTTTTTAAGAAGAGGCATTTTCCTAACAAGGTTGGAGAACACTCAGTTGGGTGTGCTGTATAAGAAGAACGTGCACTAAAGGACTTAATATACTGCAGTGTGATTCCTGAGTTAAGTGTTTTGTTGGCAACTGTCAACTCCTCTGCCCATGGGGGAATTTTACCCAGCAAAAGAAAAATATGAAACGCCCCAAACTCCCTCCTAAAAAAGGACTGGAGGAGTTGATCATCTATTTATATATAAGAGTATATAGGAGAAGCTAGAGAAATTCTTCCCATCTCTTGCAACGGTGTGTGGCAGTGCCCTGGGGATCAGTGACAAGTGTCAGTCTGGCTAAGCAGCAAGAGGAAAGCTGTCCAGCTGCTGGCTTTAACAGAAAAGAGCAGAACATGGCCACTGCACACACGGCAGGTTTGAGCTTCATTTTTTTTCCTCTAAAAGCTAATGAGAATTCCAATGACCTGTTTAAGATCCAGAAACCTTAAAAAGAAACACAACAGCTGCTCTGATAATTCCCTGGATTCACAAAACCTTGTGACTCTGACAAGTAATGGCTCAGCAATTACTATCCCAAGGCATGCGAGAGTATTTTCTGTTTTGTTTGATTCCTGGAGCCCTGCTCATGGCTGGAAAAACCCTCGAAAATTGTAAGATGCTGGAAAGGATGAGTCTATAAATCTCCTTCACTGTTCGTGAGCTGGGAGCAAGGGTGCCAATTTTAGCATGAGACCCTTGGAGCCCTGGCCCTGTTCTTCCTTGGCAGTAATAAGTACGAAAAGGACTAAGGAAGAGACTAGCCGAATCCTACGTTCTCAGCAGATGGTTTGAACGCAGAGAACAAAGATCACGGGCTAACTGACAAGAGGCTACCTCCAGGCAATTAATCATCCCCTCCGAAGGTCAACTGGGAAAAAGGTGAGTTTTACAGGGGGCTCCATCATAGGGGGCAGACAATCTGCTATCTCAGCTCCAACACAGAAGATTATAGGAGGGGAATGTGCATGTCAGAACCCCCCATTTATCATAATCCCAAGGCCATTTTTCATGTTGAAATGAGCCCTTTCAGAAAATGTCACATACAATGGCGACTTTAATCTCAGCCTCACTAGCTGTATCTCTTTAGGCTTTCTGCACCATGGCAAGGGCCCTGGGACAGGATTAGGGGCTTCTGCTTTCTTCTTAAGCAGTTGCTTAGTGGATTTGGGATACAATGGTATATTTTTAGGGAGTTCTGCTTGACAAATTTAGCTGCTCAGCTCTGGGAAAAGTAGAGATGGGGAGTGAGGGAGGAGGACAGAGCTCACAAAATTGACTATACTTGAACAAAAATCCCCAGAGTTTTGCATATGTCTGTGTTGCTGCTTGGTAAATGTCCCAAATGGTCTAATTTCTGGTTGGAAAATGCCCCATTTATAGTTCAAACCTTGTGCAAAACCTTTGCCAGGGAGATAAATCATGCAGCAAGTAAGGCTAGTGCAGATACAACACTTTTCCCCAACATGCTTCATGCTTCATTGGTCACACAAGTTATTAGGCTTATTCAGTACCCAAAGAGTAACTTCTCATTTTTCACTGCTTAAATTTGCTCCCCTCCCTTTAATGTCCTGCTGGCTTAGTCCATGCCTTATAAAATATGGGCCAATAAACTAAGGAAGGAGAAAAGAAAAACTCATGTAAGATTGTTGGCTGATGTTTTATAAACATTGTTGAACTACTACAGGGGGGGAAAGAAAAGAAAGAAGAAACACTGGAATGAAAACCCATTATAAACATAGAGTAAGCAGTGAAGCTACAAGAACTGAGAAATAATAAAAAGTAATCAATACCAGATGGCCCTTCTTAGAAGAGAAATTAAAAAGCAAAAGCAATTTAAAAAATAATATAAATCAACTTTTTTACCAGATTTAAAAATACATATATATCCTGAAGATTTCCCACATGGCATATTTCTGACTTATTTCCCCCCGCCCCAACACAACACAAATTATGTCTTGAATACCAAAAATGAATGCATACTAAGAAAAATACTAAACAGCTCATAAGAAAAGTCATGTTCTCTTTGTTCTTTTTTCTTTTTCAAGTTTCTACCTAGTGGGACTGACACTGTCCCCTGCTACAATGATAACATAAAATAACTAATTGGAGGCTAGCTTTTTTGCTTTAAAGCCAAACAAGGGACAAGGGAAAAGAGGTTCCTGTTAGAAAAAGTGCAGATCTTACTCTGAATTACGCACATTAAACATGTCTAGCTGAAGGCAAAATCAGTGTTTTTCCATTTCTGTTTAACCACTAAAGGTATGGTCTAGTAAATAAGAGGTCTAAGGAGGTGCTTTAAAGATATTTCAGTAGTCACCATCTTTGGCTTTACATGCCCCACAGCTTCATTGAACTGTGCTTTCTTAAGGCAAAATTAAGCTCTCTCCAGAGATGGCTTACTGATATAGAGCTGATACTGTCTTCATCTCTAACATTTACTGACACTGAAGCCATGTAATGTCAGAGATGTCCCACTCCAATACATTTGATGCATCAAAAGAACTGCTAGATTAGATGCCATTTGAATGTCTGAATCCACTTCAGCTTATTTTCATTGTCCATTAAATAAAGTCATTTCAGATAAATCTTTAACCTACACTCACTAAGACAACCATAAATTATTCCAAGTGATAGCAATTCTTACAAGTATATCAAAGGGATGTCTTAAGTCTACCAGGTGGTAAAGGGGCCTTATATGAGCATTCATAGAAGCATAATTTAAACATAATTATTTTTCAGATCCTCTGCATAGAATTTTGGGAATAATTTTCAAAAATGCTGAACATTATTCTGTAAATCAGTTGCTTCTGGAGGTATTTTATAATGGTTGGCATGATTTGTAAACTTAAAAAACTGTCCACTTTTTCATTTAGCAATAAGAAGCAGTCACAGACTGCGCAARATAAAGGTTTATGGTGGCAGGTGACTTCCTTCAAAAAAAGATTAAGGTAAGTGCTAAAAGTCACTGTATTCCGAGTCACAAAACTAAATGCAAATGAAGAATGTTTGGGGGCTAATGTGAAAAAAAGCTATGGAAGAGCCATTAAAATAACATCTGATTTTGAAGCAGAATTTAATTCAAGTCTTGAACATTTCTAAGCTTTTAAAGCTGACAAGAATCAGGGACTTTTTCTCATACTCCACCATTTTTTATATGTAAGCAACTGAAATCACTTGGCATAGCACAGCAGAGAAGAAAGCACTGTAAAAGTAATTATACGTTTAGATGTGTAAATGGAAACGATGTTTTAATAAGAACATTTGAACATATGATTAGACATTCTGGTCTTTCAACTAGATTTGTCTATCTATCTGAAGAGTTTGATGGCTTTTCATCCAATTATTGAACAAATATGATAGATAATGACAATTTATTACAACATATCATTTTTATGTTGCATCCATCTATTGTATCTCTAAGGTGCCTATTACTGTTCTGTTTAAGTGCCAGTGCTATTCAGAATTGCCTCCATCCATGTAATTATATAACAACAATCAAAACAAAAAGCAAATTGAATGTATCTTGAAAATACCTTCTTCACAGCTCTCCCCCTTGTATCCTGGGTTGCAGATACAGGTCCCCATGATGCATGTGCCATGGTTATTGCAGGAGACATCAATGCACTGGTTGGTGGGGACATCACATTCTGCTCCTTTCCAGCCACTGTGGCACAAGCACCTTCCCTTCATGTACTGTCCATTTCCACTGCACAGCACTGGGCAAGAAGCTGGGGAAACGTAACAGAAATCACATTAAAACACAACTGTACATGACTCTCACTTCAAAAAGGAGCACAAGAGCCTGGGACTTCTGTTCTTCATAAACACTCTTCAGTGAGGTATGCTGTTTTCTTTGGCAAGGCCAAGTCTTTTATGTAGATGACACTCAGCTGTTAATTGTATTATCCTATGGATGTTTTAAATGAACAAACAGCGCTCTTGAGTCAGAATACCTCTTTGCTCTGTCTGTGATACTTTCTGTTACTGACTAGACTCAGACCTTTATCTTATTCTGACTTTGGGTAGACTGGAGTCTTTTTTCAGCAGCACCATTGACCTTAAATATCTTATCGCTATACCTGACACACTGCCAGACTTCAGACTTTCCTTGACACTTCCTCTGCTCCAGACCTTAGCTGTACACAAATCACTCCTGTTTTGCTGCTGTAATTGTTGACTTTACAGTCCTCAGTTTCTGTGCTCATGAGAATGCAGAATGCCATGTTCAGACTATTTCCCTAATTTACTTCATGTCATACCATCACCTGAATGTCCAGCCCCCTTTTATGGCTATTACTTCCACCGGACTCCATTCATCATCAGACACAATGCAAAACTGGCCTCTGATCTTTCCAGCCTTTCTGTAATAAAAGTTCTCCAAATATATCCTCTGATCTTTATATGAGTTTATAAATGACTTTGCAATTGTGCTTTTTTTCCAGTAAAATCAGCTGATTCGCATGGCCAACCAGCTGCAGGATTTCTTCCCTGTGATAAAGAGGAGAAGAAGAAGTCAAAAAGCTCAAGCTGTGGCATGGTGGATCCCAGCATTAAGTGTTTTCTGAGCTATCTCAGGAAAATGTCAGGCAGAGTGGATGTTAGGAAGCAAAGGATATAGCAGGCTTCTCAAGCAAGGAGAGAGCATCAGAGACCAGACCAAAGCCTCCATTACCAAAACTCTGGTAACTGGTGCTCTGTAAACTTTCTTCAGCTCCTCTCTGATGATACGTTCTCCCTTTGCCATGCTGTTATTTTCCACATGTGCCATCTTAGGCTCCCTTTGTCCCTTGTTCTGATTTTTCTAAGAGAGCTATCCATTTCTGTCCTATTTCCTTAAAAACAGTAGCCTTCCCCTGTTCACTGCCCCTTCAAAATCTGCTTGCTTAAGTTCTGTTCTCTTGAATTTCATGTCACTGAAACTCACCTGCAAGGACATATATTCAACCCAGACTTCTCTGGTTCACTGTCACACATTACCCTTAAGTGAGAGCAGCTGGGCTTCTCCTCTGCCCCTTACAAAGGCAGTTTATGAACGTTTTTATGAAGGACACTAATGTGAATGGAATATTCCATTCTGCTTTTTAACTCACCTGTCTTAGGCATGTGATTAATACAATGAACCTCTTTTGCTTCATTCCTGACTCTGAGTACAGGCAGGAGGAGGTAGTAACAGTGGTTAAAGGAAACGTTCCTCCATTTCTCTTACTACCTTTTCAGTTAGTAATCACACAGTGCCTACCCAACGTTGCTTTTCACKTATCATTATAGGCAAGTCTGTCTGAGTGTTACAGAGCTATAGCAACCTCAGTACAATGCAAAGCATTGCCAGCTCTGACTCTTAAACCAGTTTGATATGCAATGAACTATATTTGCCTGACTAAAACAAAAGAGGTTTAGAAAAGAAAGGAATTTGGCAACTGCTGTTATTCAAGAGCCCTCTGTTCACCTTAAAGAAAGCACAATGGAATGGTGTGTTTCAAGTGCATCATTTGCAAGGAGATGTCTACTTATACAATACAAGACATAAATTGTTTAAGATACACTGTGTTGTATACATGGTTCACAGCAAACCCACTCTGTAATTTAACTTTTCAGCTAGACTGATGGAATTTTCCGCCCTCCTGTCTCAAATTTCAAATGCTCGGTAATGGAGCCTGTTCTTTGAAGGTACTGGAAGAGGATAGCCTACAGCTCTTTTCAACAAGAAGGAAGAATAATTGCCTTTAACCAGTGAGAGGTTGCTGAGAAAGACTTACATGTTTTCTGACAAGACAGCTGATCACTCAGTGCAAGATCAGATAAATTGCTGGCTATCTGCAATAAAACTGCTACTCTGTAGAGATCTCCATGGAGAACACCTTCAGCATAACCTGGAAAGTGCTGCTGCAAATGTCAAGGCAATGGCAAGAACAAGATCTCTTTTGTAACATACCGTAATGAATAAAGACAAAAGAGATTTCTGGATTTTTTCCACTGCTCCCTGTGCAACTCTTTTCTATATATAATGATACATAATTAATGTTTGATCATTCAGATTCCATTCCAAGAAAAAATATCTAAGAGGCCTAAATTACAGTAATTCTCTAGGGTGGTTACGGTAGCCCAAATGCCCACCACTTTTCCTGGAAAGTTTAGCATCAGAGAACAAGATTATTCATTTATTTGTTTGTTCAAGGTTTGTGTGTTCAAGGAGGTTTTTAGAAGGTCCTAGAATATATCTAGTGATTTGTTCCCATCTATATTGTTTAAAATAATTGGCTAACAATACATTAATAATTAACTGTTATTTTTATAACAAGAGCTCCTCATCCCTTCTTGCAATTGTTACAGCCCTCCCCAAAAGGAGAACCAAAAAATATGGGCTTTGCAGCATGCACTGAAGGGCTTTCTGTTCCACAATTTCCCATCCATTTGGATGGTGAATTACACGGTGGAATTGAAACAAAGAAACACCCAGGATATGTGGGACCTAGAAATCCTGTAGTGGGACATGCTTATCTGAGGATTACTTGTCAGTACAGGAACAAATATATTGCGGCAGACAGATACTCTAGCAGTCTTATACACACTGCAGTTGCTGCCCTCTGAGGGGTTTGTAGGTCAAAAGCAGCATCTTAGATTCCACTGAAAACAAATAGGAAGTCAATGCTGGGGCCCTCGTATCTCATGTTCATGGCAAGACGATCCATTTAACAAGCCCACTGGATGGAAATGCATACACAAATAGCATTTTGAGACGCCAGGTATTAACCTGTTCTCCTAAAGGCAGACACTGATCCGGACCCAGATGATTTTGAACCAAAAGATTGACTCAAATAAGAGGTGTTCAAGTCAGCCAGAGTAAGCAATCTTGTGAAATGGGAGATACTCATGTGGCTCAACTTAAGTGCCTCAGCAGGCTCTGTATATAACCCGTGAGGGGAAGTAGGCTCCTCTGAAAGTGGATTCAGAACAAAAGATTAAGTATTCTGACTCACAATGAAGGAGCTTCTCCTCCACTGGCTCCGCAGGGAGCCTTGGGGGACCGTGCCTCCAAACTTGAGCCCCTAAATAAAGTTAGGAGGTGTGAGTAGGAATAGGCTGTGGAAGGTGAAAAATTYCTTTTGTCTCCAGACCTACAGCTCTGTAAAGGAGCTTGGAAATGCAAACCAACTGTAAGGAAATGCAACCCAAGTGTAACCTGACTCAGCAGGAAGTTTGACATAACAGCTCTCAGAGATGCAGGTTGTCACATTCATCTTACCGGGCCGTGAACTCTGAAACACCTCAGGGYTTCAGCCCGGACCACACTGCCTCAGCGGAGAACTCCCTGTGTGGGGGGGTGTGCAGCTGTCCTTACCTCTTGGCCAGGCTACAGTGATGTGACCCAAGGCCTCACAAGGCCACTGCTGGGGTGGAGGGCGAGAGGAAGTGGGGTTGGATAGAGTTTAGCTCTCTCTTTTGGGAAGAAGCCCAGCCTGCTTTCAGACAAAGAAGCAATGGACCAGGGTGAAGGCCTGACCTGTTGCCTTAACAAAGCTTCTTGTGTGGGCACTAACATTTACACMCCCCCCTTATATTTATGAATCTACATTTAGTTTGTTGAACTGTTTCAGCCAAAAAGGACCCAGAAAAAGGTTGGAGCACTGCATTTGGGCATTTTCCATATGCAAAGTTTTGACTTCTCAGTCTGAAACATGTTCTTACTAAATGTACTCCAATTTGTTTTTTAAATGTTTAAATAACCTAAAAATTTTGGGTCAAGTGAAATATCTTCCAAAATGATTTATTAAAAATATTTTCATTTAAGCAGAAAAATATACTGTTTGTTGGGGTCAGCCTCCTTCACAAGTCATCCCAATGTTTTCACTTTTGGCCAGAGTATCCAGTTTCTCCTGCCATTACTCCATTCCTAGCCTGACTCTAACCTGGCTCGCTCCCCACAGTGAGGCTGTTAACGATCATGCATAGCTGAGGCAAACTTGCAAAGCTTGCAGCAACAAAAAGGTACTTAAGGGTTCTACCGTTAGTGTCTTAGAATAAACCAGCATTATAAGATCCCACCGCACGCTGACAGAGTGGTCTGCTAAACAAGCAATAGTGCAACATTTTTAAGTAACATTTGATAAAGCCAGTCCCAGACAGAAAGCTCCCAACGTGAGGATTTGCCTGTCCATACGGCGCCAGGGCTTTGTGTTGCCAAGGTCACAGCAATCATGGCAAGTAAGAAACGAATCCACAGATCCAATCCAGCTCCATTCTCCTGGAGCATCCTCAGTCTGGGTAAGRTGTACTTTGCAAAAGCCACAAGCATGACTATAGCTTCCACAAAGAAAGATATTAACCAAAAAGGAGGGGGAAGGTTTAATCAAGTATAAATTCCTACCTCTGCCACAGTCAGGGCCCAGAAAGCCAAGGAAGCAATGGCAAGTCCCAGACACGCAGTCTCCATTCCCATAGCAATTACTGGGACAATTATCCACTGATTCTGGAAGAGAAAAGAGAATTCAGATACTTCTTCAGGCCAGAAAACACCTCTGAGTTTGGAAGGTCTCTGGATGGCAGAAGAGCTGAAACCTCAAAGCAATTGCTGCACTTGGGACTGAAAGCGTTACTCCGAACTCCACTAACTGGAGCTCATCCATTTACACCAATGGAAGTTCAAGCCCAACACATTAGCGTGAAGTGACTGCAAATCCTATGACTAAAACTGCAGCTGCTCAGCACCCAGGCGTCTTCACKGAGTATCTGAAAACTTCCCAATGTGTTTTCTCCCCGCTTATTTTTCTGACCATTTTCCCTTTTGGAATTTATTGGAGAGAAGGAATACAAGCAGTTCTCATGCAGAACATGTACCTTTGGTCCTATTTTGTAGGCTTGGGTAAGTGAACTTGGGGCACTGAGCAGACTTGATCTAAGACAGAACTTTTCCCCTATGAAGTTCACTGAACAAAGGCTCTTGGTTCATCCTATCTGCCTGTTGTTGAGGAATTATTTTGAATTGTATGCTTTCTTGTTTGTCTATCATGCTAACAGTCAAAAGTGCTGAGGATAATATTATATCTTGGTGGAACAGGTATGGTACTATTCCACACTTTTTTCTGTCTATAGTTATCATCTTAAATTCCCTGACTTTGGCAAAAACACTGGCTATTCATCTTCTAAGGAAAGCTAACAGGCAAGCAAAATGATATCTAACACTTTTATCTTGTTTTGAGGGCAACTCAGAATATTGGGGCTAAAACTTATCATTCATAAAGGAAGCACATGATTTAGTAAAGATCATTTTTCAAAAAGAGAATGAAAATCTCTGTACTTTCTTGACTAAAGTGTGAGCGAAGGTTGAGTAAATGTGAGAGGGGCTTGGAAAGATGATGGAATACTATGGTTCATTCCAGACTATGATTTCTCATTTTCTTGGAATAAAATGTGTATCAGATTAAAACTCAGTTCAGTTATACAGGAGGGGCACCAGTAGTACATCTGTCCTAGAGAGGGATGGAAATCTTGGCCATGTGAATAATGACCCCACTTTCATAGAATTTCTTCATTTCAGACCTTGTTGTAATAAAGGTATTTGTAAACTTCCTACTGGTATAAATAAGCAAAAACAGCTGCAAGAGGAATGTGTAGATTAGCTTCTAAACATGAATGAAAGGAAGCGTATTTCTGAAGAGGTGTTCTTTGAGTGACAGCGGTATCTGAAGGCCATTTTAAAGGACGTGGTATAATTTAATTATTCAAGAAGGGCAACATCAGTTTTAAATAATAAAAGCAGTTCCAGGCATTTATGTTTTAAGTCTTGACATAAGACTTGTCACAATCAGACAGCTCTATGCAGCAGGTGAGGTACAAGAAAGTGCTGTCAGCTTTCTAACACTTAAGTTCTAATGTTAAGCAGATAGTCACTTTGCAGTATATGGAAATACAATCACAGCATGTAGTCAACACTGTGAGCTTGATTTGCCATCGTTATTCCGATCAAACAGCAGGCACTCTTCCTAGAATAATGAAATAGCAACTCAGGCCTTGTGCATTTTTACTGATTTTCAAGTATAGTAACTCTCAYTTRATAGCAGGTATACACATGAATCTGTCCTCCTGTAAATGAAAACCTTAGCCTGTATATAGAAGAGATTCAGAACTTTGTTCATGATGTCTTAATTTCACTGCTGCAAAAACAAAAGAAAATAATCTTTCTTTATGCTTTTTTTCTTTAAGCACTTTGTCTTGTTTCCCAGAAATATATGCAGAAATACTTAGAAAAAAAATGTTACTTACTAATGCACATATACATACTTACACATATAAGTAACATATAGAATGTGAACACTGTGAAAGAAGATAATAAGAAAGGCAAACATTTAACAGCTCCTTTTGTTGAAAGGGTCATTTCTTTTCCTCTGTTGCTCCTATCCTCAGTACAAGCCTATGCTTCCTCCTCTTGTGCTGGCTCTGACATTTGTCAGACCTTTCAATGAGTTGGTAAAGCTTATAAAGATGACAAAAAATTAATGCAGCAGAGAAAAAAAGTGAATCACTTTCTACTGGCATTTACAGTCTACTATCATTTTCTCATTGAACATTGGGAGCAGAAGGAGCAGGGCCATGTTATTCAGCAACTGTGCAGTACTTAGACATCTCATGAAACCTCACCTTCATGCTATCATTCTAGGTCGGAGTCTGCAGGCTGTAGCATCACTGAGTAGAGATTACATATGCCTGACCTTTGAAGTCAATGGAAATACATATGTCAGTGCTTTAATGCAGGACAAACTCCTAGTGTCATGACAAAACCTATGGTATAATGAAAAGGCCAGTTTTTTTCAAACTATTGCTTTACAGGACTAAATAGAGTTCTTGAAGAGAKGTAAAATATCCTTACAACATTCTTGGTATATTTATGTAAAATAATAAATGGTATTTGCCTAAAATAATAAAAAACAAGCAACATCTGAAAAGCAATGTAGCATCAAACATTGCAGATGTTCAGAACTGTAATAATTCACCACATCAGCTAAAGGGCAATCTTTGTTCCTGGAAATAATATTTTGCATTTATAGTGCGTCTCAGCTGATGTACTCAGTTGCCTTATGACTAGGTGAGCAAGATTCAGCACACCAATTAGGTGTCCACTGTAGAGTAAACTGAGCGGATCACACTGACTATACTGACTAGGTATAACGGGACCTAGAGGCTCAGAGTGACCACAGAAATGAAGCATACCTATGTTTAGGCACCTAAACTTTTCTGAACCTTAGGCTGATTCCACCTGATGATTCTCACCCCATTGGTGCCTCTTCTCCTCCCCTGACTAGTTCAGATGTAGATATTGCCATCAAAGACAATACCATAGGCAAGACTATATTTAGTCAGACGGATCCCATCCGCTCTGACAGACGCTACTGTGTGACAAAAAATACTCATGGAGATTTAGTTGTTCATCTACAGATCTTTCAATTTACATTGCAAAAGGCAACAATATACACACATATTACATTTCATATATTAGACACTGTCTCCTCAATCTTGATTTCCCAGAATATTCTTTGTGAGTGTGCCCTAAGTGCATTATACCTTATTATGGACATGCAACTCAAGAGGAATAAAAGAACAGTTGAATAAAACCCATTATACCTTCTCCACTGAAGCATTTCAGTAGCTTTTAATTGTGTCCTGACTGCCCTATACTATTGAAAATAGAGTGGGCCCTTATCCCTTCATCCTACTTAACTGCTTTCTTTGGTGCTTTTTTTTTTTCTATTATAGCTGAAAGTAACATTTCTAACATGCTCTAATTTCACTCACTTTGCCCTGGAATAACCTTATTGAAAGAAACAAGAGGAAGTGAAGAGGAAAAGAAACTCTTCCCCCCAGTGGCTGGTGCCACCTACCATTTTTTAGCAGTAAAGAATAGAGACTTGCCTAGTGTGACTCAGGGCAATTAAGGTCTCTGCACACTTCAAAAAGCTCTTCTCTACTGAGAAAATTCTGAGAAGCAATGAAGATGCATGGAGTATATCATTGTCCCAAAGCCGCTACAACACAGCTGAAAAAGTGTTTCCATATAGCAGGCGTTAAGTGAAGTGGAGCTAGTTTCTCACTAACTCCAGAGCTAATAAGAACAAACAAGGCTTGGGATYAGGCTTGTGACCAACAAGTCTAAGAGTTGTCTATGCCATTCTCAGCATGGTCTTATTTCTCTTCTCAGGAATGATCTCAAACTGGACCTTCCTTTTACTTTGAACATCGCAGGCATCAGCACACCATTACTCACTTAAGACTTCTAACGAAAACCTCCAGCTTCATCACAGGACTGAATATAGTTTCAGTGGTCACAGATGGTGCCAGCTGGAGAGCTGACCTGATTTTCGTGCTTTCTGGAATGTACACATGCACACAAAAAGGCATGCATACTGCTCTAATATCTAACTTTCAAATTAAACAGGAGGCGATAGGTGACTGGTATAAGGAATTAGGGAGTAGAGATGGGGGACCTTAAAGAGTATGAAGAAGCAAATGAACAAATTAGCACATCTCTCACAGAAGCAAGGACTTAGTCAAAATATTATTTTATAGGGCTAGAAGATAGAAGAGATTAAACTCTTAAGCTCCAGGAAGCCCTTAAATTAGCGGCACAAAGCAACTATCTAAAAAAAGCTTTGTCCTTTAAGTATGTACATAGTCAACATTGCTACATGGATGACAAACTSTCATTCAACAAATAAAAACAGGCCACTGTAGCTATGGCTAGGTTCTAGTTTCCATTCTAAAACTTATTCTGGGAGTTGTTATGTGTAATTATAAGGATACTTTCCAATACATACACAATTGCATATGGTAATTTATGAATAATGCCATGGGAACTGCTTTAGAGAATCCTCACAATGTTTTGTTGTTTTTCTTTTTTTAATTGTTAAAGTTCCCTTTGAGACCACGGACAATTCGTTTTTAGAAATAGATATATGGTCTCTCTCTGTTTTCAATCTGACTCCCACAGTTTTCTCTCGGGTTCCAAATCTCTGAAGTGATCTGATTGACACCAGCTGGTAAGGGCAAAGATTATTAGTTGGAGGGTCAGCCAGTGAATGATGCATGATACTATCATATGGTTTTGCTATAGTGGCCAAAGAGAACATTGAAAATGTTGCTTCCTAGCCACCTTCCAATGACAAATGGCAGCGGGAGCAAACTTCCTGAAAGCAAACAACTCACACGGGGGACAGACTAGCAAAACTTAGGATGGTGTGGCTTCAAATGGAGATTGCAGAAGCTTGCGTATGGAAGCAATTGTCCTGCCAGCTTCAAAATCTAATTAGCAACTGAAAAAACAAGTCATTTCCTGAATAAACATTGTAAACATGCAGCTCTCCTCTGAGAGAAGGAGTAAATGACATAATGAGATGCACTGCCTGCAGATCCACATTGTCTCATTTTGGAGGACAACACAGAAATGTCGTGTCTGAGGCAGCAGGTATTCCCTATCCAAGTCCAACCCACCTCACTTAGGAAAAGGAGAAKGATGTACAAAAGTGCTTTCAGATTAATAAAAATAAGAGATGGAAAACATCCAGTACGTTGAAAAGCCAAGACTTCTGCAAGAGCAAAGAAAAAAAAAAAGGTGCTTCCTACACAAGAGCTTTAATTATCAAACCAAAAAAGAAACCAGATTGTGTGCTGGAGTAAATTTGCTTTACTTCATGCACCACATTGACTTGTACCTGCTGAAGATACTTCAGGATTTTTATCATTTCTCTCAGGGGACTTTTTTGAGTATGAACAATCTTACAGCTGGTAGATTTTGTGGGAAACTCRGCAGAAATTTTCATCCCACTGCTTGTTTTCCCAATGCAATCGTTCCCTACCCTGAGAGAAGCTATAAACTGGTATGATCCTGACCATACCATAATAAGACTTCACACTACACTATCTTTCATTTAAGAATATCACTGAGTTCAATAGGAAATTGCTAACTGTTACCATTCCCATTTTTTAGTCTGGGAATCTGAGGCATAAGCAAATACACCATTTACTTGATATCATAAATGGGCTCATGTGACAGAGACAAAGCTCCCAGGCYGACGGTCTGCTCAGGGGATCACTTTGCTGCTGACAAAAAGCCCCGTGAAAGCCAACTCCGCTGTGGTGAGCGCTATAAAGATCTGYCAGTCTGGCTTACAATTACCTACATAAATTACCTTTATTCAGATGAAATACAATAAATGTATTAAGGAGATAGAAAAATTATTAGACTCTTGATAGACTTTTCTTTTAGATAATTAACATGTTCGCTGGTCAGCAGTACAGCTACTTGAACTGTATTTCCGCCTTATTTATTTACAATGCAACATTCAGCTTAATAGCTTGTTTCTATATCTTTGGGCCAGAGGCCAAGGCAGATGTCTGCCTGACACCAAATCCTATTAGAAGCTGCAGTAACACAATTGTGTGTTAAAGCTAAATATTTTATAGCTTACACTTGCCACCAAGCATCATCATTCCCTGGGCATTTAAAGTCAACTATCTACTGGCAATGAAAAACTAGTTATCTAGCTGGCAATTGAAGGCAGTAGCTTTCCTGGGAGTTAATAAGCACCAGGACTGCTTTCTAAGAACTGATTAAATGCCATTCAATGTAGTGTCATTGTATGAATTCAAATGTAACTATCTCCTTCGACAACCTGAACGAGTTGTTCTGGAACTGGCAGTGTTTGGTATCAGATACATGTAGGAATAACACTACATTAGAACGGTTATGATTTAATGAATCAATGCTGATACTGGTGGCTTCTGTAATGAAGGTGCAATGAATACCAAATTTGTTTTACAGATGAGAAAATCAAATGCAGGAAGTGAGATGCCAAGAAAAGAACAAGTTCTAGGTATCCTTGCTCTTTGTCCTCTTCATCAACTAGTAGTCCAATCCACCTCCACAGAAGAAATGGCCTCAAAATCTTTTGTTCTGTGGAGACTAGAAGATAAATTAAATACTAAGCTAATGTGACCAACCTTCAGAAGAAAAGGTGCTCTCTAAAGGTGTCTCCCTGGGGTTTGGCAGATGTGGCAATTTACTTCAGGCTCAGCACGGCAACAGTATGGCTTCCAGACTGCCTGGAAGCTGGCAGAGGAAGCTCGTATTTACCAAGTGGCAGGCAGAGCCTCTTTGGGCTTGCCTGCAAAGACTATCCTTGGGAGGTTGTTGGCTAGGCTTCTCATGAAGCAGTACCACTGGAAGCTTAAGGAGGCTGCTCAACAACAACTATAAAACAGGGTGAACACAGAGCAATTAGAATAACTAAGTCTTTGTATCATGTGCAGCAGAACCCAGCTTAAAACTCACACTTTCTCATCTTCACCATTATAAAGTGAGAGGGTCTRTCCATGCTTGTGGACAATCTTTCCACAAGCATCCTCCAAATCTAGTCCAGTTTTGTCACGTATACTGATTGGCATAATAAAAGATTCTACCCTTTCCTTACAAGCTTTGATCCTCTGCAAGCACAGATGCATTAATCAAAAAAAGTAAGTAAATAAAATAAACTCAATTTCTGGTTGTAAAACAAGTACTTWGAGGAGAAATATTTTATGCATGAAATAAATACATATATTTATTGTCATACAGAGTATTGTTCCTGACTGTCCATTGGCCTATTCTCTGTCTAGTCTCGTTTCACTGCCCAAAGAGGATGCTTTGCAGTGAGAGACTGAGCGCACATGGAACAGGGCAGAAGGTCGTTAGACTCCATGGTTCATATCTAACCTTGAAATCCTCTGTGCTAGTCACGTCAATGGGGCCATAAGGAGCGTGTGGCAGCCTGCTCACCCTACAACGAATTGCACCCCTTGGGAAAGTGAAGGGACACCCTACTCTGTGCTGCTGCACCAGAGCTGGCAACTTTAGCAAGCCACATACTCCCCTCGCCTTTCTTAGACCTAGTGTTTGTATGGGATAAAGTTGTCACCAACAAGCTCATTCCAATAATGGCTTTCTTTCACAAGAGCGCTTATTGTCACCTCCCTAATTACATTAGCAGTAATTTTAATAGGAAGTTAGGTAGTAGAACACGAAAGGCAAAGAAGATTCTGAAGCTCTGTGAACACAAGCTAGCATTTAATTTACTTCTCAGTTGCCGAGCTTGCAGTCTTGTTTATTTTTCAGAGAAATGATGCTTTTCGATWGAATTTCACTGCAGGGTAGGTAGGATTCTGTGTCTAGAGAACTGTCACCTGCTCTTGTAATTGTGATAACAATGCCAAGAGAAACGTGGAGGTGAGAGGGGATAAAACAGGTTTCAGATAACTTTAAACATCAGACTTGACATTTTGAGGGGGGAAAAAAAGACTCTAGAGACAAAGGAAATACGGAAATGCTGGGCTCTTGCTCCTCCTCTTCCTTTCCCAGCTGAAGTTTGAAAGGACTGATTCATTTTTATGGTACATCCTCACCTGCTGAGATTTCGATTTTTCTGCTTCATTTGTGTTTTATAAGGCTTTTACTTTTCTAGCTCAAGTAATCCACACCTGGCAGCCAGGGATGTGAAAGTCTTGACAGCATCATGGAAACTCAGTCATTATTTCTGAGTGCTCTTTCACAGTTTCTTCTTCTGTAGGGCACCTAGTGTGATGCCGATATTGCTAATGCCACTTGATGGTTTGCCAGATTTTGATATTTTCTTTTTTTTTCTGAAGGCTGGGAGGTCTGTTTTAATTAAAGATCCATGCATATAACCCTGTTTTGCTCTCATATCCCAGTGAAACTCTAACCTTCACATGCAGGTATCAGGATGCTAAATTAGGAAAAGGGCAACAGGCAGGCAGTCCTTTAAATAACTCCTTAAATCACTCTTGACTCTGGAAAGTCAGAGTGAAGTACAATAACCATAGCATCCAATTGCATGTTATTCTCACCCACTCTTTATCTGTAAGGGCTATGAAAAAAGCCATTTGTAATAGCAGACACCCCAGATCCCCATCAATGTATTCACAGCATATACCTGCTCAAGCCAGCAGCGACTCCACAGTCTGGATAATTTTAACAGGTGATGGTGAAGCACAAAAAGTTTGTCATTTGTGTTCAGTTTGGGTCGCTTATTGAAACTATCCAGCGCTGCTGAGTTTGCCAGATTTGCAATACCACATGTGAGCATGCTCTCCCTTGTGATATTTGTACTTTTGCTTCTAGCCCTGGCTTGACATATCTACCCAGGTACTCAAATGGCTCTCATCACAATAGCATCGGTCTTCCTCACAGTATTTCAAGCACATTCGATTTCAAACCCAGCTGGAAATACTACAGAAATAGCTTTTTGGGCAATATTTTTGAACTTCTGTTCTACACCCAGCCAGAAACTGAGACTAAGTGGGAACAGTTTGGGGAGTAAATAAAGAAGAGACCAAGCCCAATCATTTCAGAAGTATAAACCACATTTGGCCTGAATTTGGTTGGCCTACAAGAGAGCTTTATCGCACTGGCTCACTCCTTTCTCTCACTGTTTTCATTTTAAGAAGAAATCTTTCTAGTGCAGAGTGCCTGATAATCTAAAGCTATAAGCGGGTTGAAAGCACAAGGTGTAATGGGATTTCAAAAGCACTTGGGCACTGGTCTATGTATACTRCCATTTAAGTTAATGATAAAATCTCCATTGACTTCACTGGGACCAGAATGAAAGCAACTTTTAGAAAATCCTGCTAATGTACTTCTGTTGTTCATAGGGATATAGAGGGAACACTGTTTTCTTCCCTGAGATGTGAGCAAAGCTAAAAGCATGAAAGGCCTAAGAAATACAGTTCTTAAGCAGTCTTATGTTGAGCATCTGAAAAAAAMCTCTTGTTCAAAATCACTTGAAACGTGATCATGAGTTAGAAGTCAATTGGGAAAAGCTTTCAGTGAATGATTTGAAACAAAGAGTAGCCCTTGGGCTGAAGTCTTCTTCTTCCTCCTTCTAAGATACACCTTTCGAGCATGCTAACACTTTAGCCCTGATGACTACTACACGGCAAGACTGTGGAGGTCTAGACAAACGCCTTGAGAATGTTTCCCTTTCTTTTTTTCTTTTTTTTTTTTTTGCAACTGGAATATTTTTAAGCCTGAATTTTGCTCCAGTAAATGAAACTCTCATATGCCCAATTTGCCCAAGGGACTGCAAAGATTTTTTTTTGTTCCTTCCCAATCTCATAAATTGTTACAAACTAATACAGGAAACAACAATTATTCAGCCTTCAGGGTTCAACTTCTGGAACTGCACTAGCAAGTAGGAAGTTACTTCATGTTCAGTCCATTACAATTTCTATTCTGGTAGCTTGGGGCAAGGCTAAAGTTGGCTTTGAGTTTCATTTTAAATGATGTAAGTTGGTGTATTCTAGGGAAAAAAARGCAAACTTCTTATATTCACACACACAGGATCTCAAATGTGATCTGATTCAGTCAAACAAATGCCATAAAAACTTGGCAGTATTATCATTTTAGGTGCATTAAAATTTAAGCTTCATTTTACATAAGTCTTTAGCAAATATATCAAGCCTGATAAATAAGGATATGTTAGCTGGAATGGCTGATGCCTGGAGTCCAGTTACACTGCCAAAAGATAGGTGCCTGCTAGATGCTACAGATATGCCCTCAAGCATTTTGCCTGRTCTCCAGCTACTCCAGAAAGGCATGAGTGTCCCCGAGGCTCTACAACAGATCTGCCATCCCCATAGAGACATCCTAGATCCCCTAGGACATCCCAGATGGCACTAGATGCTCGCGCTTTAGGCAGCTGAGTTGAGCCCTCAGTGGTCTTAGAGCAGGGCCAGAGAAAAAGCAGAACTCGTGGCTCTGTTTCTGCCTCCAGCTGACTGGCTGTGCAAACCTGGTCAAATCATGCCACTTCTCAGAGTCTCCAGCAGCCCCTCTAGAAATCAGTTTAACATAATTTATTTAGCTCTCATTCTGAGACTGTTGTAGCACTTAGATAAAGAAAGCAGTCACACATTAAATACACAGAACAGCTGTTATCATGTAAAAAGTCAACATATGCCAGGCATTAATGTACAGACTATATGTCCTCACTCCCCCACCCCTGCACAAAACGGGAGACTGGTCTAGTAACTCTGGAGGTGTTGATGTTTTTGGCTTCTACTATGTCATGTGGTTAATTAACCGCATGCAAGTACATACATTATGGGTACCGCTTAAACACAGCATTTAGAAAATTAAGTCTTCAAAACTCTATTGTTCTAGCACAGAAAGGGTTCTCCTTTTGTTTGCCAAAGTGGACAAGTAACTCTCAGCACCTTATTTCTGTGCTTTAGCAGGAGAGCATTCATGGMGAGAAAAGTCTGTACAGAGCTGTTCTAGCAGCCCAGTAATATGACACAGGAATAAAACAAGCTGTGCTTACATTAGCCTGCAGTCTGGGGTGCACGGAAAGAGCTATATACAAAAGTGCAGAAACGAAAACCATATGTAGTGTTTTACACATTTCTCCAGAAACCTTCAGATCACACTAGAAGCTGTGTCATTAAGGCAGAATTCTGCTGTTCTGAAAAAATGAACTGAAAAAAAAAAAAGAGACAGAAATAATAGAAAGAAAGAAAAAGGCTTTAACTTTAGTATTAAATAAACCTTTTCTTGACCCTAAAACTGAAGTAATTACCCCAATCAATAAACCTTTTGTACCAGCTCTGTCAGATCAAGAGAACTTGCCTGTCTGCAAACAGCACAGTGACAAGCAAGTTCAAGGCTACCAGCCCATGTAAGTACACATGTAGGCACAGCTTTTCAAAGACACAAATCTACCTTCCTTTTTTTTCCTTCTGTTTAAACTGTGATCAAAAACAGACAAAATCTGGATCATTAAAGGCATTCAGACATCTAACTTCTGAATGAATACTCGCTGGCATCTAAATATCTTTACAAACATGGCTTCGTTTCTTTTGTGCAATAATGTAAATGTAAATATGTGTCTGCTTTTCTGTCTATTTTTCCACCCAAATTATCACCTGTAATCATAAGACCTATTGGAAGATGAGTACACATATACACACAACAACAACAACAACAAAAACAAGAYGAAGCTTAAGTGTAATGTTAAATGAATTACTCTATCTCTGGTTTAAAACTTATCTAGCTTTACACACTATAATTTTCTACTACTAGTCTAGTTTTTTCTCTCAAAGCATCAATGAAGAGATACACTGTATATGGAAACAGCAGCTGTGGAAGTTGTTACAGCCAAGTTTCTGACCTTTACAGGCTTCTTATTATTTAATTATCTTTGAGACGTGTCCCTGATTTCCCCTTTATTAGAGATGCCTTAAGTCTTCAACTGAAAAATCCTGAAATAATAATTTTGCCTRCCGTTACGGCTTGGGAAGCAGGGTTGTTACGTAAGAATTGTTTTAGACACTTGCAGAGAGAAAAAAAAGGTCACCACAAATAACATCTAGATTTGAAAAGACTGGCCTGACTTCAGGTTTTTTGGAAGGGCTGCGGCATTTYGCAGAGGGACTGCTGCGCCACAGGGGCAGATGTTAGACATGAGGTCGGGCAGCCCCCCGCCAACCTGCACGGTTCAGCTGCAAGGCCAAACATGTCCTTCCCCTTTCGCTTTCTTTGAGGAACTCCAGCCAAATGGCGGGAGGAAAACTGTCTGCAAACATTGCTGACTGAAGCTGAAAGGGATTTAAGAACCTGGAACAATGCTYGATCTGTTAGGAGCGGTGCGAAAGGGCAGGCAGCGAGATAAGCTCTGACGCGGGGACACGCTGAGCCCCTCGGCTCGCTTCAGGGGGGAATGAGACAGTTCAYCAGTTTTGGGGATTGGGACATAGGTGGAAAGATTTAGGCAGCACTGATAAAGTTACTGTTGAGCCCGAGCTGCTGCACTTTTACAGCGCATATCGCTACCCATATAAAAGCATAATCACTGTGTCATTGGGGAGAGCAAACAAAAACCTGTGGCCGTGGGGAGTACAGACTGATGTGAAAAGTGTGAGCAYCTTCCCACATCCCTTCTTCCATTTCCAGATTCAGGCTCAGGCCACGTTTGCTTTTTATTAAGCTCCATAAAGCAAACAGACTGGATTTACACATAGCCTGGATGAAAAACTGGCATCACACCAAACACACTATTAAACTTTTTTGGTGAGGGGAATTCTTCCAGCTCATAGAAAACTCAGATGGAGGCAGTTCACCCCCCATCTCCATCTCCTAAGGAAACGTCCTACCTATCAGGCTGGCCTGGGTTTGGCTAGATGGGGCTGTCGCTCTCCTATCCTCTTGCCACCCTTCTGCATGGAATAATTCAACTCTCACCAGAGGACCTTAAGTCCTGTGGCCAGCTGGCTGTTTTGTGGAAGACACTTTTCAATGCTGCAGCATAACCTGAACCTACTCTGTGGGTAAACATAAGTTTTCAATCAAGCAGAGCTGTCAACCTAATGTCTTTCATGAGACCAAATTCACAAGGAAAAAAGTCTTAACCAGATGGATGCGCAGATACACACAAAAACAAACACAGGATGCTGTCTGGGGATCAGCAGCAGAGGTGATGGAATCTGGGAGGCACATTCCTGCATTACGCAAAGGAAGATCACAGCCTGGCAGGAACTCATAAAGGACCTTTTTGTCTCCTAGCTCAACTGAGTGACTCTTTCTTCTCTAAATATTACCTGACTAAAACCTGCTATCTTTGCCACACTCAGGAAAGCTGGGTAAGAGCTGACTGAAACCAAACAGCAGGAAACAAAGCATCAGAAAAGGGGTGGCTGCAACAAGAGGGTAATCAAAAAAGGCATTGACCATCTGATGGAGTGTCTGTCAGGCAAGGGCTTGCACCGGGACACAGACAGCTGAAGGCAAAAAACTATTTGCGGAGCATGCAAAGCTCTGCTGTTATTTTGCCAGAGAGAGATCAAAAACATCAAAAGTGAAGTTGTGATTTTCCTCCCCACTGTGCTTCTCATATGTCACTATTTTTCTTTTCTTCTGCAGAACAAGCAGAAGGAAAGAGTTTTGCATCTGGGAAGGAAGAGGCTGTTAATGAATTATCTGAAGACGGGTACCACAAGGTGGAAGTGCTGAGAAGTCCCTCTGTGATTCAAGGTAGTGGATAAGATGACCATAATCATGCAATAGGGAAGAACAACGCTCTTAGTAACTGAACACTTCCATGGAGCTGCAGGAGCCCAATTAACATGTAAAGGGTCCTGATTCAGCAAAATACTTGCTAAACTTTCAGCATGTGCTAAGTGTTTTGCTGGACAAAGTCTAAGGACAAGTTTAGGCTAAGGCAGTTGATGGACATTAAATCCACTTTTCCTCATTCAGCGTACTGAAGATCTACTTGCACATGGGGAGTTAAATCAAGTAACTCAGGCATTAAGGAGCTAAAATAAAAAGTAAGCCAGAACAGATCACAGCTCATGTTAGCCTGCACAGTCTCCTGACTCCCCAGTATTTACATGAAGCCAATTTA
The DNA here is from genome assembly GCF_003343035.1 of Apteryx rowi. Lineage (NCBI taxonomy): Eukaryota > Metazoa > Chordata > Aves > Apterygiformes > Apterygidae > Apteryx > Apteryx rowi. Next base: position 1,880,381 of record NW_020447209.1, on the reverse strand, counting down.
GACTTTCCCAGACATTAGCAAAGCCAGTGTAAATAACTTTAATGGCTTTGAGACTGTAAGTGGATCACACTTATGCATCCCCTCTGAATTGGAAGTTGAGACAGTGTAAGTTAGTGTACACACAGGCAGCGAACGTAAGGGAAGCAAATCTGAGTTGCTCAGACTCTTCCTCTTCCCTTGGTTAAGAACAAGCTAAACACTTAGGCATTTTCCCTCAGGGATAAATAAGAATCATTCACGTCACTTCTCACAAAACTTCTGCACTCAGGAGAGTTCCCAGTCCCATGCTTGCCTCTGTGCCCAATAATTTCTTCTCTTGTCCCCAAGTTCAGCCCTACTGTGAAGCACTCCTCTATGGGTATCCTTCTTGTGTGTGAACTGCTATGCCAGGGATTGTATGGGCGTTGGTTGCATTTTAGGCTATTGCAGGAAGGGAGCTTGCCTTTTGATGTACATTGTAAAGTGCTGTATGTGCTGGCAGGCCCTTATAAATAACACCACCAGCTCACTTTGTACTTTGATGGAGGAAAGTACTTACGGGTAGTTTTCTTTACGGATGGTGGAGGGGGCAGGAGGAACAACGGTCCTTTCTTAAACTTAAGCACTGTCTCTTGCAGAAGATAAAAGCCATATAAAACCTTGCATCCTACCATGGTTGTTCTACATGTGCTTCCTGTCGCTTGTTGGGTGACAAGCTGGTAAACAGAGACGCTCTCCTCTCACAGACAGATGATTTCTCTTTTCCTTTTGATTTCTTTGTGGCCCTGCACAGCCAGGCTTTCCTGAGCTCAGCGGTAGCAGCTGCTGGAATACTCTTTCTCTGACTCCATAGATGCTGTTTTCAGGCTCTCAGATGTTCCTTACCTCTACTGAGCAATTTTTTGGCCAACATCTCTGTCTCAGATGTGCTGATTCCAGCTCTTCCTCAGCCTACTATTTTGTTCCACTTATACCAGATTGCTCTGAATAAATCACTGCTATCAGGCAGAGGTGAATCCACAAGGCACTTTTCAGAGGAGTGCTTCTATTAGAAATTTCAAAAAGTGCCACCAATGTCATTTACAAGAAGGTTAATTTATTATTGAGAGACCATCATCTTCCATTCCTTTATAATGTCTTGCATTGTAATTCAGAGGAATGGGATAGAAAAATGTTATTAAATACTGAAAACTTTCCTAGAATAACCTTTTTCTCCCTCCACCTGAATTGCCAGTATTAGGCAAAAGTATAAGCTTTCTCAGGCATTATGATGCCATATTTTCTCTAGGTTTACATGCAATGGCATGTAACAGGCACACATTTTGACACACCTAACTCTTTAATGATGATGGTTCCACATCCTTTCAGAAAACAGGCTAAACTGCCATCTTGCCCTCAAAATCAGTGCTAATGTTCCTGAGTGGATTCAGTTATAGCTCTATAGGATTACAAAACAGGATGATGGACAGTCTCACAGTTTATGAAATGAAATGTGCTATCAAACTGGGAATAGAGTTTTTTTTTTCCATTTTGCTCCAGTTTCCCCCAGAATAATAGAAGGCACAATCATTCCAGACAAGCACTGCACAGTAATTGTAGTTGATGTTGTCGTACAGAGCAAATGGCCTACAATGATTTTACTGCTCTGAAAAATTCAGCCTGTTGGAACACAGCAGATAAACTTGGCAAAATCAGTATCCTCTCCATTCAATACTTTTATTGCTGAAGTAAAGGCTGTAGTGTTTTACTCAGGTGAGTCCTTTCCTCACTCCCAGGGGAGTTTTGCCTGAGGAACGCCTACAGAATTTGTACTTATCATTGTTATCCCCATTATCAATTTGGTGCTTTCCACTATTAAGCGTAATTATTAATTAATGCTTCATGCTTTTTCCCAGCAGTTCAATCACCCTCACGGCATCTTTGGGGAAATGTCATTCTCCTCAGTTTTACATGGTGAGCAGTTGAAGTGTGAGCTTGTGCTGGGTCAGAATTAGCACATCAGTCAGAATCCAGTTCTGAACAGGCTGCTGGTCCTTCTCAGATCACCGGATCCTACTTCTTCCTGTTATACTGCTGTAAGTATACCTACAGCTGTATCTTTCAAATGCACTTTCACTGCAAGCATTAAGTCGTTGCAATAATAAAGGGAGATTTTTCTATGTGCTCCTGCCACAGAAATCAAATGCAACGGCAACTTGCCTCTGACAGTCAACACAACTCCTGCACAGCTTCCTCACCCTGCACAGATCTAAGGGTCCCATCATGTGTGACTTGACTTATTTGTTTGGCACTGCAATTTTACACTCTGGTTCATAAACACCATGTCAAGTTGCTGTATCCTCTTGACTCTGGCACCAACAAAAATTATAACACTACAGTACTATAGTATTTATAGCTTTAAAATGTAGCAACTGTGTCTTGTCAGACCTCATGAATACAGTAGAAAGGTTCTGAAGCAATACAATGTCTTTACACAGAAACCTGCCTTGAGTTTTTTTAAACAAGCTGTTGAAAACAAGACTGTAGAGAAAGGTACTAACTAGTTACAGCTATTACATAGCACTTTTTTAAAGGCTACACTTTTATGGCCAAATTCTAGTCAAGAAGCCACATCTTCACATCTAAAATTCTTACTCATCTGAACTGAGTTTCAAAATGAGTAGCTTGTGCCTAAACAGTTTTTCCTGTGCACTGTTGCTTTGTGTCGTTATAAAGCTGCAAAAGTGAGCAAAAGTGATTCCCATGTATGGGACAAAGCTCTCTCTCGCAAYATAGCAAAAGAAAACTTCCTAGTACTGAAAGACAGTATGATTCAAGGTGAGCGATGGATGCATGATGGACTGTTCGGCTTGTCACATGGCCAGTGTCCTAAAGACAGTCTAAAATGTGTCTCACCCACACCATTCCTCCAGTGATCAAACACAAGTTCAGAATGTTCTGCTTTTTTTTTCCTGTGTTAGTGCAATGAGACTGGGATAAAACTCTAGATACAACTTCCTTTGTTGTTTTGTCCTACACTGCTCCTTTCCTCGAAAAGAACAGTGACTGGTGACTATGCTTTAAAAATATTTTCCACTGTGAGAGCTTCACTGATTTCATGAACTGGAAAATTTTAAACTGGAGAAATTTCTAGAGCAGAAAAAAAAAAACAGTCACTGTCAGAAGGTCACTTGGGGGTTCTTTTGGGCGATCGATAAAAGTAAAAACTCAACTCCCAACACCGCTAAAGCAAATTAAATGAAAGTAAATCCACATTCTATAGAGCAAGCCTTCTATTTCGTTAGCTAACATGCAATTATTTCTGTTGTTTAATTGTGAACATCATTTAACATGTGAAGTTCCAGGTTTTAAATTTAACACAGAGTATTATGGCAGTGTTTCATCTTGTGCATTAGATAAACTTTAGTGCTGAAATTGAATATTGGAATCTTAATGACTTTGCTTTAATAAGACCTAAACTTTTAATTAACCTGCCAAGACAAATAACAGCCCATAGCTCTTAGGTAACTATTGCAGACAGCTGAGACTCAACACCAGTGCCTCTTTTTGGAGAGGGATTAATGGCAGCTTTGGAATGAGCCTGCTTTTTTCAGCAAAGAGAAAAAGCCCATTAAACAATCACTGTGGCTAGAAGAAAGCTGAGTGCTAGTTTTATGGAGCAATCTTTGAATTACAACTGAATGAATTTGGGGATATGGACAGGTTCAGCAGGTCAGTCAAATCTAAACTTAAGTATTATTGAGTCTGAAGCAGATTCTGAGGAATGGCTGAATGTAAACAGGAGACTGGGGCTTGTTCATGGAGTGTGATATTCACAGGGCGGAGGAAGATTATCCAGCATGCTGTGCTGCCAGGGAGCCCACCGACAGCATCCCGTCCTCCTCAGAGAATAATAAATCGGTGCCTGTGCGCTGAACTGGCAGAGCACTTTACCGTCACAGCAACTAAAAGATCTGTAGAGTTAATTCACACTTGTTAAAAAAATCTCAGCTTCTTTCTGTCAGAAAGGAGCTGTTACTGTGTTTCTTACTACTAAGGCTTGTAGCGCTCTTTACAAGGCTGGAGTTTAACCCCAGTACTCTGCCTGAACTCCAGGTTGGGTAATTCTGATGGTGCTCAAAGGCTCGTTCAGATAGGACTGCCACATTAAACTGTTGCATGGTGCATGCTGTGTGCTGTTAAACTATTCTTATACCTCTACTCCACAAAGAAAAAAAAAGCTAAATAAAAAGAAGATCAAAGGAAGAGAATGAAGCAGGGAAGTTCAAGCCTGTAATCCATCTCTGGTACTGGGTGCAATCTGGTTCTGGATATAGTTATTAAAAAGGCCTATAAAATACTTATGAGCTATTTAAGGCCTAACAGTATTTAGACTGTTTTTAAATACATCCTCTACAAGCATTGTCTCCAAAAACACACAAAGTTGCCATGCAATTTGAGTATGTGCGTTAATAGCTTGCCTCAAGCCAGACAGTTTAGGACTAATACAGGAAATCCTTACCAATAGCAGTAGTAAGGAAAGAAACCACTTCTGATTCCTTGCCATCATTGTAGAAGGCCAAATGCCATATTCCTGAATCCAAATACTGGATAAACCCTGTCTCATGGCTGGACAATGGCACAAAAGTTCTGTGTTGCCGCTGAGGTCCTTCTAGGCTTCTTGCCTCCTGCGTCAGTAGACGTCTTCCGTCAAGGAGCTCAACAAAGTCAAACTGAAACATAAAAAAAAGAATGATTTTCCATGTGTGTTCCAAGATCACTCTCTTGCTTTGGGTGTGTTTTATGAGGAAGATGGACATACTTTGCATCAAGTGTTAGAAATGTGCATTTACACAAGCATCCTAAACAGGATTTTCTCTGGCAACTCAAGCATGTTCTTGGACCACTGGCAAGTAACCGTTTTGGAAATAGCTAGCATATAAATGTATTTGTCTGTAATTACATGAATCAAGAAATCATCTTTATTTAGAATGGGATTTGGGCATATTGACCCTAGTGATGTGCTTTTGTTTTGTAGAAACACAGGCAGAAAAAACTGATGTCCAGGGAATTTGACATGTCTAAATTGCACTGTAAGTATGTTGATAAAAAGAAGCTACTCAAAAGCTTATTTGGCAGCTTATTTGTGTCTTAGATAATAAGGAAAATAGACCTAAAAAAAAATTATCTAGCTGGATTGTTTGCTAGAATTGCTTTCGGTTATCAAAAAAAAAAAAAAAAAAAAGATAAGCTGGATTTGCAAGTAAATTCTGGTAGAGGTTTGGCAGAACAGCTTTGCTTAGCCAGCAAGGATTTTATCTTAAATTATTAGCAAAAGTGGTATAAAGATCCTAGAAGACAGAGATAGAAAATAGATAAAGTAATGTATAAAAGTCCCATTTAGGGGGTTACCTCTTTGACATTTTCCCCCAAAGGATATATATATWTTTTTTTTGCTGGGCTATATTCAGGTGAACAATTGCTTTGATTTTGCTGTTAGAATTATTAACACCTCTTGTTTCCTGTTGATGTAAGACAGTGACTTTCTGCAGTAACTGTATTTTGTCTGGTAATATATGAATGTGACAGGTCAGATACAAGCCTAGCAGACATCACAAATGTGAAGTGAGCCTTATCTAATCTGAGTCTCATCGTGTGGTTAGGTGGACTAGTCAAGAACAGAACAYGTTGTGAGCAGAACCTAGCAGTCAGAGCACATCCTAACTTAAAGCCTTTACTTGTTTTTGCCTATCTCATCTAGTTGGTCAAATAAGCTTGTATTTTTTGGCAGGAAGGAGGATGACAGGGATAAAGAAACAGCAACACTTATAACTACTTGTGCCAGTAGATACTGCTGCACTAATTGGATGCACATGTTGGCTGAGTGAGGCAACAAAATTTAGGTTCCTAATCCCTCTTGACTTTACTGTAACAAAATTTGGGTGCTTCTTTTATATTACTAAGTTGTCTGAGATATAGTCTTTAAAGTCCGCCAAGATAAGGACTTAATGACATTTGCTTCCCTCTTTGCAATCATTACTAAGTTAAAAGAAATAAGAAGTGTTTACTTTCAACAATTTTTGAGAAATAAGCTATATGTGACCTAGTCTGCACATGAAATAAAAAAAGATTGTCCCAAGAGTTCTTACTGTACTTTTAATTATGTAGATATATGAAATAAGTTTTGAGCCTTGCTGTAAAATTTTGCTTTATTTCAGTATATAGATCATTTGCATTTGGTACTGATATTGGAGATTAAGTGCTGAAGTGTCTTTTGAGAAAGTAAAAGATAGCACAGCTGTGCAGGACATCCTTGTAAGGGTATCCATCCAAGTTAGCTTGTCAGAGACAGACATAACTAAGTTCCTCTTTTGGATAAATATAATGCTACTGTGTTTTTAAGTTTAAAAAGATAGAAGCAAGAGGTTGTTTTGAATGACACTGTGAGCTAGACCCACTCCGAAGATGAGCTATTGCCTAGACTGATTACTAGTCAGTTCTCGGTGTGGGACTGACTGACACAGCTGGCAACGTGGTGGGAGGAGGACATCACGGTGTTGTCTGGCTGATAGGAATTTCCCATTGGGGTTGAGTCCAACTGAGGAACACACTGGCCAGGTGTACTGAAGAAGTTAAAACTGATGAAAGCAAAATTTACGTATTTCCATTTCTATTTTGGAGCATCACAGAGCAAACTGACTGTGTTTTTAAAAGCATATTAAAGGAACAGATAACTGCAAAGTTCATCTCATAAAGTGTTGACACATGCATGGTAACTTGAATTAGTTCTCTAGAACTACTGGATAGTCAGCTAAAGAAACAGGCACTTCTAGAATGCAATCCGTCTCATCCTAAAGTTGACATTGAAAAAATGTCTAATGGATCATACCCTAATAGCATCTATTTTGCACTACATATAAGATGTAGATGTTTAAAGCTTAGTGGGATGAAAATGATTCCAAGGCTCTCAGCTACAGCAAGCTGCCGTTGTTACAGTCCAGTCTGGATTAGGCTTTCCAGGGGGTTCCTGACAAATGTAAGAGTTTATTTTGATAAATATAAACGGGCTAGTGCTTTGGATGTTAATGACTTTGCAAAGTTACTATTTTACATAGTTGCAAATATGAAYTGAACTGCAAATGAATTATGTTCTATTACATTTTTAATACATTCAGAGATTTTTAATATGCAATTAGAGTTATTGTAAGCAAGGAAATTGTTGATAAAATACCATGTTAATCAATTTAAATTGTATAAGTGGAGAAATACCTCCCAAAAGCTGTGGTGGCCAATCCCTAGAACTTATGATTTAACAAAATTTGGCTTAGGTTAAAAAGAGTCTTAAAGAATGATTTGATATAGGAAGATTAAAATTAACATACCGTAAGAAAATTGCTTAAATTTTATTATAATTTATTGAGAAGAATTAGAAGAAATGCTTTTAGTTACCACTAAATTATTTTAGGCTTTTACAGTTTCTATTTTTAAGACTACAGAAATTTGGAGCTTGTACTTTCTTCCKTCTTATTAGTGTCCACGGTTGCCAGCAACCTTGAGTGGATGACAAATCACCGCAGACAGAGAAAGACTCCCAAGGAGAACCTGGAATAGTTTGTTGTTTCAGCATGGATAAATATGACTTTTAATGTTTTACCAAATTCAGGAATATGTGCTAAGGGTCTATTGCTTGGGGAACAGCTGAAAGTTCCTCAAAGAGGATAGACTATGTTAAAGCCAACATCACAGAAGGCAGATTTTTTAAACCAATACAGATGAAAATCTTACTGTCAGCTAGAATTTTACTACCACCATTGACTGGATAGGCTGGGAAAAAGATTGACCCTTTATTAAATTCTTCCAAGGAGGACACTCAATCATTGCACAAAGCATAAACTTCCCCAAAGTGTTGTTTATGAAATTCCTTACAAAATTTGGAAAAATAAAACTCATTTGGTAGATTTATGGGGAGCAGCAGATACTCTGGAATAGGCAGAAGAGAAAAGATGAAACTTGCATAAAATACATTAACTATGAGACTGGTTTACCTTTTCAGCGTAGAAGTTAGGTTACTTTTTTAATAAGTCCAAAGAAAATTAATAAGCTATGGTGAGATTAAATGCTAAGGATTAAACAATATAAAAATATACAGAAGACCAGTGTTTTAACTGACAGCATTTTTTTTTAATCATAAGTTTAGGAAAATATATCATTTCAAAACTAAATTAAATATTAACAAGTAATATATTGATATTGCTTAAACAACTGCAGTTTTATTATAATATTTCTTCTGAACAGGGTGAATTTTGGGGCAGGTTTCTATTATTCCAGCATGACTTTTATTGTTTGAATAAAAATACCCCTCTAGTCATTTTTGATGATGTTTTGGTCCACATGCTGATTTTTTTATATACCTGGCAGTTCTAAATTTGTAGCTACATAAAAAGCAGCATTTACAAGGACTACATGCAAGTGCATTGCCTCCTTCAGCATGTACTTTTGACAAAGATGCTCCACATTCCCCATATAACTTCTTATTCACAGCTGAAGCCTCAACTGGTATATTACTGTGCCATTTTAAATGGGAAAGGTCCAGATAAATTTTGATAAATCACTCAGGATATTGCAACAAAAACTAGGCTAAAAGAAAAGCAATGGTGAAATCAGTGTATGCTTCCTAAATGTTCAAAACATTACCATGGTTGTGTGGAATGCCCCACTACCATTTAAACATTTTGCTTCAGGTTCAATAGACTTTCACAAAGTTTAGGTGTTAAATTTTACCATTAATTTGTTATTTATACAATTGAAATTATTCCTGTTATAACCCTTTTCCTATAACAGAAATTGCTAATAATAAACAGGCAGCGTTAACACAGACTTCTGACCTACAATTATTATTATTGTTGTGACCAAGATTTAACTTTCTTATTTAAATAATACAGGAGGCTTACTTTTTAAATGTCTGAATTTCCCCTTTAAGAGAGACTGATTAAAAGTGGGTAATAACAGCAATAACTATTGTGTCACTGAATTTATGACCTGCTGATCCTACTGAATTGCTTTAATTCTGCAGAAAAGCAGGCAGAGAAAGTGTAGATTTATGATATCTCCTTGACATAAATAAGTTGTAGGTGTGTTGAGGGGTAGAAAATACCATATTACCTGCATATTACCCAGAAAGGTTTCTATAAACATATTTGCTTGCCAAAAAAGAAAATAAGGACAGGATATTTCTATAAATCTCAAATATTTGTGTTGGTTGCTAGATTTTTCAGTTGTTAATGGAGGGAAAGGGTAAGTTAAAGCAGCAATATAACTCTGGTAATAATTTGATAACTTGCTGATGTAAGCTGGAGCAAGATGCTTTGCATTGCCAATGAGAGTTATACCCTAATGTATTAATCAATCTGGTGAAGAGCAGCTTAGAAAATGAAAATAGAAAGTAGAGAAAATAATGTACAACAGCCTCATTTAAGGGGATGATTCTTTGGAGCTTTCCCCAGAAAGTGATTTCTTGATAGAGCTTTTGACAAGCTGTGTCAAGAAAAACAACAGCTTTCATTTTAGTACTAAAGAATAATAACTATTTCTTGATTTCTGCTTCAGTAAGCCAGTGGCTTTCTGTAAAAACTTGATTTTGTTTGGTTATACACCAGTTATTGGGCCCTGGCCAATCTCAGCCTAATCTGACAGTCAACAGGCATAATGTGAAGAGTCGACTCAAGGCATTTCAGCACAGAAGACAACACTGAATCTTGCTCCCGTGAGGGCGAGAGCCTGGGGTCTTGCAGCTCTTATCATGAAGGGGAAAGGGAGAGTCTGAAAGAGGGGACAGGCCAGAGCTGGACTGSATGACTTCAGAGCAGATGCTTTTGCTGTAGTTTCAGGGACCCTGTCACTACATGGCACACAGGTCGGTGAAGGTGGTTTCACATGCTGCTGGGAGCAACCAGCTAATTTCCTCAGTGACTGCCAAGCCACAGAAGACCTTTTTTCCCCCTGGCAGCTTGCTGCCTTAGGCAATTGCCTGGTTTKTCTGTGCTTAGAGTCCACCAGGTTAATGTGTGAATATCTTGCAACTGTCATTTGATTATCTTTCTCTGGAATATATGACCTTTAATATCTTGCAAGCACGTGGTGAATTCTTGAGACAGATAGCTGAAATAAAAATAATAAACCGTAAGAACATAAATTCTAAGATAGCTATTGCTTCATTGAAATAAGGTCCCATTACCTGTGTATGTGACGGTGGAAGGCCTTTTCTGCCATAGATGCCCACCAGAGCAGCCTTTCCTAAAGACACATTGAATTTCAGATGCACTGGGTGGTCGATGAACACCTGAGATCTCCAAAAGATACCAGGAGGGATCTTCTGTGTGGCTCTTCTGCCAACATCAATTTCTCCAGAGTCTATAAAACTGTCTTCTGGAAAGAAACTACTGGGCTTTCCTGCCAAAATACAGGAAGAAAAATCTTGGATTAGCCTTAGATCCTAAAAGTAATCCAGTCATACTGGTATCTCTAGCAGTGATCTTGAGAAACAGTCTATTATTGTCCTGAAGTCTTCAGAATACTTTGTGTACCAAATCCTTACGATTATGGGAGAAAAACTGGCTGGGTTATTCCTGATGTCAGTAACTCTTTTGTTTGGAAACAGGAATATGGGAAAAGAAACCTGGAGAAAAATACCCCTTTGTTTAAATCATAACACCAGAACTTCTGTAATTACATTCAGACGATAAAAATAAATCATGTTACATTATATCATAAATTAATATATGCTCAGTTATGGAGAAGACGTTATTACATTAGCAAAAAGAGAAGTGAAGTAATTGTGAAGTAGACGTGTCACAAAATGGAATGGTAGTGGGGATAACAGCAGTATGAATGATGCCTAGCTGGAGAAAGGAAAATATTTCTCCATTAAATTAATGCTTGGCAGTGGTAACAATATTTGAGATTCATTCATCAGTCCAAAAAAGGCTGAATAAAATGGGACTGAGAGGAAAAGATGAAGGAAGTCATATCCTGCACTTAAGTAATATCTACTAAGAAACTTGAGCGGTTTTAATTAGGTTTCAGTACAATCTGTAAAGGGTGTTATGATCATCAATCCTCTTTTAGCAAACAAGGAAAAGGAAGCATCTGTTTCTTAAAACTATCACCAAGTCTGAGTGATGGCAAATAGTGCATGCCATAACATCTCACGGTGTCACCAGGGAGCTCAGTATCCCTGGAAAACACTTCTGAGGAATTCCAGGTTAGACATCCGTACACTGGAAGTTCTCAAAATTGGCGGCCTCCTTGAAAAATCTGGACCCAAAGGAAGCCCAGAGAACAAGGGGCAGAATGAAAAATAAAATCCCAGAACGCTGACTTTTAAGTCTTTGCGATAATCAGTGGCCACACAGGTTCACCTGAAGTGAATAGAGAAGATGAAGGTGGCAACTGCTTAGCAATAGCCTTTAAAATAGCTTTTATTTAAGCACATTTCTACTTGAAAAGCATGCAGTAGTGCCACCTGAAAGATTTTGGCCTCAGTAAGGAGAACATCATGTGGACCATCAAGGACTGTATTTATTAATTTGGGAAATTCAAATCAATCTTATCTCATCTTTGTGCCATTATGGCTCAGTACTGTATGTTTCATAGATCAAGCAATTCTAACAAAATGAGAAAGAAACTTTCAGGAACATACAGTCTTTTGTAGGAAAATCACATTGTGAGAATTTTGCTTCCATAATCTACATGTGGGAAATAAGAAATAAAAATTTATTTCCCCACCCTCATGAATTCAAGTCAAATAGAAGTTACTTGCAGCGTGGAAAAGGTGATTGGTAGAACAACCTTTCAGCTGTAAAATAATATGTTGCATTGGTTCAAATAATAATATTTCATTTAAATATTAATCTCCTCCATGTCTCATCCCAATATAAACTACCCAGGAGAATCTGTTAGCTGTCTTTCTAAAATACATATATAAATTAAATGCATGTTATCAGTTAACAAAAAAAAGTATCTAGAGACGCTTCGYTAATGGAGAATCTTTCTCTTCTTTTTTTTTATTGTATAAAACTTTTCAGCACAACTTTTGGTCCAAATAACATTATTTGTGATGTAAAGTTAGCAACTGCTCAAGTACATTGTTGGAGTGGGACTTGATGGCAGGTTTCATTTTTTACGCTACCTTGTGGCAGAAGTTTTTTCCATGCCAGCACAGTTTAGAAAGCAAAGGGTGTATACCTGTTCACAGAAAAAAAAAATCTGGTTTTATCAGACCCTCACTTATCCTTGTTCATTGCATTCAAATGAATGCAGGGGAAAAATCTGCAGACAGTTTTATTCTTTTTTAGTCAAAACAAAGTTTAACTTAGATAATCAGGAGCAGCTTCAGCAAATGGAGATTCTTACTGAACCATTTGTGATGAAGCTGATAGAGTACAATTGTACAATGAAAATCAGACTAGCTTGATTCCAAGGGTTTTACTTTATGATCTGGATTGTTAATATTTATCTGGAATACTAAAAATTACTTTTCACRCTGTCAGGATTAAAGGAAACAGTTCCCATAGTCTTCATGCAAAGATTCTTGTTCTATTATTGTGAGATGCAAAGTCTTGCAGGATTCTATTAAAGAAGAGCCAAAGATGCCACATGTTTTGGTCCATATGGATATGTTTTTCTGATTACTACTGACATGTTTTATAGATTCATAGAAATTCAGATGAAAACCTAAAGTGTTTGATATGCTCCCTGATTGTTCATTAATAAAGATTGTGAGGGAATCAGGGAAGGTGAGAATTTAAATGATAGTTGTTGCTATGCAATAGATAGCCTGGAGGAAATAAGCACAGCATGGATTCTGCATCTACAGAGAGCAACGCTTGCTCAAGCAAGCAAAAATGCTTCTGTGATTGAATCAAAAAAAATAACCTCACAGAAATAATTGTTTGTACACACAATTACAAAGTTTATGTCTCTTCTTGGTGGACAATTTTAAGTCGGAAAAGCTGATATCCTCAGAGCAGTTATATGATATTGCCAGTGGCTGAGATTTACCCTAACACAAAAGCCCAAAGAAGGACTCTCTTCATCAGGCTGAATTCAAGCCCCTGAAGACAATCTATGTTCTGTTAGTTTTAACCTATAGCAGGATCAGGCCCTAAGGACTGGATACTTCATAAAGAAAGTACAATAAGAAAGTAATTTCAGCTTCTAATCAAAAATTAGTTTTTAATCAGAATATTTGACTACTTAAAATTAACTTCAGGTCTGAATTCTTAATTAGCCTCTCAATTACTTGGCTCTTTCTACACATTACCTTGAACTTTTTAGTTGCCGTAGCAACTATTTCTAATTTATTTGGTTATCAAAATGAACTATTTCATGTCAGCCACTGCCAAATCTGCTTGTGGTTTCGATAGCAAGGTACCCTGACTCATCAAATCACTTAAGAACACACTTATATTTCTCTGACTTCAATCACAGTTAATTACATGCTTAAATGTAAGCATGTGATTAAGTGCTTTGCTGAACAGGGATGGGCTTAAACACACGTAAATGCTTTGCTGGAGCACAGCCATAGTTGAAAAGACTCTTACTGCTAACTGGCAAGGCACTGGTAATGATACATTCAGATCAGCTGTAAGGATGTTCTAACCCATTCCAGACTATTTCACTGGGATCAAGATACTCTTAAATATATTTTAAATYAAAATTTTAAGAAATTTCAAACACATACATTCTGATTTAGAATAGCAGTCATGCAACATTGCTAGCCAAGAATTAGTTCCATAGTCACTTGATGGAGAAAAAGCTGTATTTTGAGGCTGGGTGGAATTACCCTCTGTAAAAAAGATCTTGTCCTAATGTACTTTTTTAGTGAGGACAAGATATTCTCCTCTATGTCTAAAAGATTCCCTAAGATCTGCATGAAGGGCTAGCTTGAAAGGTCTTTTAATGACAAACCTATGGTATTTCCCAGATTTCTCTTTTAACAGAGCTTTTTGGCAGCAACCAAATCTTTTACTGATTTCATTATAAGCATGGCTGAAGAAGAAATCAAGTGGAAGTCTTTGATTTGGACTGCAGTTTTAGATACATTGAATATATTTTCATTTTGACTTTTTAAAAGGTAATGGACAGATCAAAAGCAGATATTTCAAAAATGAAACATATGGCAACTTAGAGAAGAAGAGACGATCTGTTATGAAGCATTTTTGAATACAGCAGCAGGGATTTCTGTGGCTTGCTGTATTGTCTAGTATGGTTTGCTGAAAATAACCAACTTAGCTCATTTTTCATTGCAGCAACTTGATTCCATCAGTTGTTAGTAAGTACACTGTTTTAAGGAACACATAGTTATGTCCTTCATTTAAACTAATAAAAACAGATATGCTCTTAAAGCAAAAATACTACAAGTAATATAAATGAGCTCTATAAACACAGAGTTTCAGCCAAAGTACAGGGACCTCTGYGGAAACTGTTGAATTCAATGAGTTGCCAGAAGTGACTTCTGAGTTCAGAACTGAGTATGAGTTGCATACTCCTTATCTTCCACCCACAAACACTCTTCCCTCAAAATAACTATCAAAAATAGCCTAAAAAATATAATTTTACTGGAATCTGTTAATCTCATACAAAGAAGCACTGCTACACTAACAAAACAGCTTTCTGAAACTTTGGATTCCTCATTTCTCCAACTCAGTCTCGGGAGTGATAAAACACCTGTACTTTGCAGAGCTTACAGGTACTTTTGGCAGTGCTGCTTCTATACAAAGTATGCTAAGATGTAAAGCTGCTGGATAATGCACTGCTGAACTGACAAACCATCAGGTGCTTCTAATTTCATTTGAAATTGCAAGCTGTCAGCATCATGATACTTTGTGGAAAGTAGGTCTTTTATATGACTACCTTTGCAAAGAGATGTCCAGCTTCAGAGTGCCAAAACTCACAGTGAAATAGTTCTTAGCAAATATTCTGGTGCTTGGTGGCAACTAGTAGCCAAGAACAAACATTTTTGTACTGCTGTAGAGAAAGCTTGATCCAACGCTCCAGGAATCATTTAATTTTCAAGGCACAAATGTTTTTGTTTGTTTTTCATGAAAATTGCCACGCAAGGCAGGGTTTTGATGATGGAATGCTGTACCCAGTGAGATAAGGTACAGATGTTTCCACCTCGAGAGTAACTTAAACGTGTGATGAAAAAGGTACTCTTCTATCACATTAGTGGATGTAAGAAGGGTATGAAACTTAGAAACATACGGAAACAAGACCGACGGCTACTACTTCTAGAAGTGAAAGACTGGAAAAGCACCTGATAATGGCAGCATTAAGGGTAATGGAACATGAGATTGGATGGCTGGAGTTCAGAGGCAGACAGAAGACTCACAACATGGACACACACCAACCATACCTTCACTGGTTCCTTTGCCTTTCCTGTCAGGTAACTCTAACCCTGTGCCCCCCGAAGGATATAAGGAGACGTCCGTTGGCACTGGCCAACTGCTGGCTGTGTCTTCCGTGATTTCATACATCTGCCCTTCCATCGGCTGCAGGTGCCAGTTTAGGCCAAACAGGTGCATGGCTGTGGTGAGCAATGAGAAAAGTCATCTTTTTCTGTTTGGGAGAGTTTCAGAACTACAGGGGCACTTTCTAAACCCTCACTTCACTTCCTAATTATTAGTGATTGTTTTAGGACAAAAATAAAATTCATGTTACTAGACATCCCTTGCTGATTCTACCATACCAGTTCCCTCGGTCTTTCCACCCACTTAAATTAGTATTGGATCACTTGTACCAATCCACTYGGCTTATTCCTGTAGAACTACTTCTGATTTACAGCCTACATGAGAGAATAATCAGGCACCATATTTCAGAAGACTCCCAAGTCTGAAGTGACAATGCATTGAACACGTAAATACAAGGAATATTATCTATCTACATACCAATAAATCCAAGAAAGCTACACTTTGGTTTGCTTTGCTGTATTCAAAGGCTATTATATGGGTTCTTATTTATTTTTTACCCACCAATTATACACACAAGCTCTTATAAATATCTCTTGACAATTTTTTTTCTTGAATATGAGCAAGTGAAAACTAAGGTAATTCAAGATCAATCTTGTACACCTCACTTTGTGCTCAGCACCAGGAATGTGAGGCCCTGTGACTGAACACTCCTTAATACAATTCAGCTTCTCCTATTCAGATCAAAGATACATCCTCAAGGTTTAAAAATAAGCAGCACCATTTAGATTTGTGTGATGTCAGGACACAGCTCTCTGTAGGCTTCTGGGCCATGCAAAGTCATCTACTACACACATGAGTGTTYCAAGGCATTGCATAAAGACAAGTGAAGTTAAGGAACAAGGCAGASTACTTAAAAAAACAAACCTGTATGAAGAATATGGAGAACTGTATGCTTATACTGTTTTAATACTTGCCCCTTGAAAATATAAAGCAAAATAATGTGGCTTCCTATATCAGTTCTTCCTTCCCCAACACAAACATTTCATATTTAATCAGCATCCAGTTTACCTTCAGGCTCTCCACAGTTAAATGATCTGATATTTGCTACACTTGGAGTGACATTTTTTTTTTAAGGGAGTGCTTTGATATTTTACACTATAATTTCTCCAGGAAACTGTACAATGGCACTAGCATCACAGCCATTTAACATAAACAAAAAGAGTTAAAAATAGGAAAGGAACAGAGCATTTTTACTGCCTATAGTTCTCATTTTATTCCCAAAGATACATCTGAGCTTGGCTAACGCTGTGAGGGACAAATGGTTAGTTTATTTAAACCGGCGCATCAGGAATAATCTTTTCAAGAGAATTGAAAAGTTATCTGAATACCAGCATATTCAGACATATTTAGCAAAATTAGTACTTTTTTCCACTTCAGATTCGATTAGGTCGTCTATCACCTACCAACATGAATAAGCTTGTCTTTACACTAGTAGAAAACAGAACATCTCAAAACACATTGAGAGCAAAACTCTCATTTTACCATGTAAACAGGGACTCGGTTTGTTAACCAAGTCTTAACCATTAAGAAAGAAAATACTCTCCTAAAGCCCCCAAACAGCAAGGAAAGTATCCTGGGAATCTTTTCAAAACCAGAACATTTGATTACAGGTACACATACCAAAAAGGAATACTACCAACAACCTACTGGCTGGTATTTTGATCTGAAGGGAGTATATTTACTTGGCAGAAATACTGTGCAGGGGAAGAGAGGAAATCAGTATGGGAGGAAGGAATTTGCATCAAGTATTTGGCACTGCCACATTTGTATAGTATCTTTGTGTTTATACGACCCTCATTATCAGAGTGCCTGGACACTTCACAACTATTAACCTCCTAACACCTCAGAAGGTAAGAATCTGTTATTCCCTACTTTGTAGAAAGGAAAAAGGGTACTAGAGCAGATTAAAGGCCTGACTCAGTTCAGTTGACTGGGCATTAAAATGAGATTATGTGTCGCTATGTGTTATTCACTTTAACTTACTATGCGCTCAGAGGTTCACAAGCTCTAACAGGCATTTCAGGCATTCCTCCTCCAGCTGTTTTAGTGCTAAGCTCAGTACTAGACATCGCTTGAGAATGCCACTCAGACTGGACCTCTCCATGGACCAAAGTGTCACACAGGTGCCTTCCTGCCTGTCTCTAAGCTCTTACAGAGCTTAGGGCTTCTGAGTAYGTGTGAATTCCCACATTTAATCATACGCGGATGTTTGTAGTCCAAAGCAGAATGAACAATGTATTTTTCACTCCTCCAGGCTCAGACAGTCCTAGACAACAGGCAGTCCAGATATCTCTGCTGGCTCTAAGAGCTTAAAATACAACCACATATACCAGATGTCTGTATATCACAGTGACTTTCATGGGCTTATCATGGACATCAACGGCACAGGCAGGCATTGAACCAATGGCTTTTCCATTAGACCATTCAGATTGCTCTGTCCTATGGACATCATAGTGTAAATGCCATACAAATTCCTAAGTATATATTTAAAGGTCATCATTTCCCCTCTTCTCCTTCATGGGAATGTATGGCTTGTAGGTCATTGCTTACTGCAAAAATACGAAGGTGAAGAAGTCAGCATTGTTTTGGGGGTACTGAGAGGGCTACGAGCATCTTTTCTGGGCATGCAAAATGCATTTGAAAACTCCTGAGAGAAAATGTCTTATGAGAAAAAAATCTTGCTTCAGTCTAAGGGCAAGGACAGGAAGTTCTATGGCTTTTCTGCACATTAGTCTGCTCCCTAAGCGAGTCAATCAACCATTCCATGTTTCACTTTCCTTGAATGCAAGATTCACATTTACTTTACTGACATGACTAATGTAACCATTCATTCCTAAATGTTTGCAAAGCATCTTGCAGTGTCCCAATCTAGAAAATGTGATAGAATTATCTATAACATAGGTACTATCTGTGTTATCATAGGCAGATAAAAGTATCTATGTTATCACACAGGCCTGCATTAACATGTCAGCTCCTATCTTTGGTTAATAGATTTTGTCTAAAACAAAAAGCTTCTTGTGTACACTGTTTCTTGTGCACACATCATCACATTGATGACCCATRAGAATGAGATGTATGCACACCCTGCACACCAAATTGCAAAAATCTGGGAAACAGGGAACTATCTGAAAAGCATTTTGACTACCAATTTGCCTGAAAAGAATCAAGAGAACAGAGTGCAAAAGACTGGGAYTAGTGCTCTATGGAGGGTTTCTGATTTGATGTTCCCAAGCATAAAATAAAAACCTATAAATATTCACACCCATAAGGCAAACAGACATCATGCGATCTCTGCTGCAGGTGGGTACCAACCACTTTCCTGAAACCAGAACAAAAAATATTGTTTGTTTTGGAAACACACTCTGGTACCACTTATGTTACTAGAAAATCACCTGCTGAAGTGTTTATCATTGCTATCTTTCAAATACTCATGGTGTCTGATTTGCAAGCTGGCAGAAGATTCAGTCTTCTGCTTGTTCCCCCTAACTACCATGCTAAAAAGTAACAGCAGTAGGTGTTTTGGATCTCTAACTCTCATAGGGGATACGTAAAACTGTTGATGCACACAGTTGTTCTAGCAGAGTTTTTAGGAGAGGCACAACTGAAACTTGTTCTGTGCTAAATTGATGCAAAGTTCTTCTGGGTGGAAAAAAAAATACATTTATCAGGGAAAGCTTGGATAACATGGATGAGAGACACAATGATATGCTTTGAAGTCTTAAAATGTTCCTAAAAGCRAAGTGAAGCTGCAAAAATAGTTTGAGATTCCTGATGTTCTCAGGCTCCATGTCAATTGAACCACCGACGTTTTCTTTTTTTTTGTTTTGCTCAGCTAGATGTGAGATGTGGCTCTAGAAGAGCAAGTGCCTTCCTAACAGCCCACATGTCCTTCTCCCTCTCCCTTCCAAACATGATGCTCAATAGATATTCCGATATCGAAGGCTCCCCATGTATTACAAGAGCTCAGTGTACTTAACAATCATTGAAGTGTACCGTTTTGTACGATCCCATTAGCTTCCACTGCCTAGGAAGCCTTATGACATGTTCTTTGYAGACGCAATGGTTACGTTTCCCATAGTTGTTTAAACTCTTTGCCTTTGGGCTCTCTGGGCGATTTCAGCACCAATGACTGAGACAATGTGGTAAAGGGGAGGCGTCTCATCCATTACGCTAGCGTTTTGAAATCAAACCTTTGACTTGTGCAGTCCTTCAGCTGAAGCTAAGTGCTAGCAAAAGGYGCCCTGAAACTTGCTGAATGGGTAACAGAATTTTCTGTGGCAGAATAAACAACCTTATCCTTGGTCCTAAGGTGTCACCRGCTGCTTTCTGGGTGGCAAAAAGAAGGGGGGAAGTCAAACGCTATGCTCCTTTTAGGGTTTGACTATTCTGCTGAGTTCAGCATTTCAGCCACTGAAGTGTGATGTGGTTACTCATTTGCTTGGCAGTAGACTTAGATTCATTTTAGCAACACATTTACAAACATTTTAGCATCAGTTGAGCTATTTTGCAATCCAAACAAATCAAAGTTCACACTGGTGGAACCAAGTATTCAGGACCATGATTCTTTAGGTTTTATAACATTATTTCTTATTGTATTGCATTATTCCTACTCCATAGTTGTTTGTGGAGGTCACAAGCAACATTAGCTGATGCTGTTAAGCCAACAAAAGAGGGATATRCTTTTAAAGTTTGCTTTCAAGAGGCCCAGGCTTTTGGATATCTTTGTATTATTACCACTGGTTTATGACCCAGCAAAACAGAGCAGTCAAAACATCTTGCTCAGCAGAGCAGAYAACAAAGAAACTGGAACAACATTTAAATGAAAAAGGACAAACAAAGATAATAATTCACATGGTCAACAAAATGGACATCTCTTGGGACAGGTTGATGGAGCGAAGGAGTTAGCAGAGAGAGGCAGATGATTGTGATAGATCACAGGGAGAAGAAAAGACAAGACATGCTTACTGAAGCATATGAGACCCCCAGAAACCAGACAAGTCAGCAAAAAATTGAAAACACACTGCTGCCCCTTTATTAGCTTGTGGCTTTGCCCAAAGCAGAAAGCTAAGTGTAATAAATAACCAGACCAATCAGTTATGATGTTTGAAATTAAAGCCTAATTTAAAGTCTATGGCTGAAGCCACTAGCTGCTTCTATAGTGCTTGTTAAATGCATTCTCATAGTGACTCACAGGCTCTGGCTGCTGCCTCCTCTCCTGCCCTCTCAGAGCTGAAGGCACTACTGCCGGCCTGGGGATTCCTCACCCAGGCTAAGCTCCTACAGAAGCTCACGAATGAATAAAATAACAACTGTTTTATGATCTTGCTCTGAAYAATTAAAGAAGAGTTTCTCAGAATAGAAGTTTGATAAAAACAGAGAGTTAATCATCATCAACATAAACATGCTGCACAGCCTGGATTTACAGTGAGCTCAGAGAGTGAGCGGCATCCAGGCAACACAGAAAGTCTTTTGGGTGCCTCATTTGCAAAAATTAGTCAGTATCTTAGCACAAAGAACGCTCCGTGTTTTTAATCTATATTTTATCTAAAGATGGCAGTTTATTTTGCATAAATAACACAGAGGAGAGCACAAGCCTTGGGAAAGCCAAGCTTCTCTGCACAACTGCTCCATCATCCCCGATGCTAACATGGGGCTCAACCTGGAGAAGAGTTTGGCCCCAGTCCTTTACTGGTTTCTACAAGCACCTTGCTGCGCTGGTGACAGTAAAGCCAAAGCAAACAAAAGCCAAAAGAGCACTCCTCATAGGGAAAACATTTTTCCAACACCCTCTGCCCCAGTGCAGCATGGGGCAAAGAAGAACATGGAAAAAGACAGTGTGAGAACATGGAGAAAGACAGGTGAGAGGGGCTGATGGAATAATGAAAATGAGCAAGCAAGAGGAGGAAGGTGAGAAAAATACAGAATGAGAGAAACAGAAAAAGAAGGAAAGTTAGGAAAGAGCAAAGAAAGCTAAGAAAAAAGTGAAAGACAACACTTGGAACAGAAAAACAGCTGGAGCTCAGTCAGAGGCTGAAAAACTTTTTAAACAGCCTTTGCATCCCTCTTTCCTTCCTTCTTTTGTTTTGCTTGTTTGCTCTCCCTGCTTTTTTGTGGAGCCAAGCATAACATATCTTGTGCTTACACACTCCTCTTTAACCTTCAGATTGGCTAATCTGCCTTATTATAACCACATTCTCTAAAAAGAGAACTGAGTTTTGTTTTTTCTCCTAATTAAAAGAACCTGAATTCCACCATACTTTTAGGGCTAATTTTGACTCAGGTAAATGTATTGTTTTCACTCCTGTCTCTGGAATAAACTTGACTGTAATTATCTGGATAACAGTCTCTCTCTACACTGAAATTATATGATTTCTGGAGAAGTGGGAGAACTGACTGTTGCAGAATTAATCATACTTTTGTGACATTCAGTGTTATGAAAAAGAGCCTTTCAGCATGAAATAATCACTGGTTTGTCAATCTTCAGTAAATCAAGGGAGAAGCATGAAGATTAAGGAGAATAAAAACAAACATTAAACAAAGATAACAAACACTGTGTTTCTCTCCTACATGGTTGTTCCATTTCAGTGTCGGGCAACACTTCTGTGCCCCAGAGTGCCATGCCAACATGCCAACGCACCAAGAGTTGAGGATCCAAGCGGCTCCTATGGCACTACTGGTGTTAAAAGGTCGTAAAAGCAGCAAGCCTGGGGGCAGTAGGTTGTACCTGCTCTCCTTGTTTATAGGAAGGCCAAGCCCTGGTCAAGAGAGGTCCAAGCTGACATTCGTCTAAGGGCATGGGACACTCTGACCTTGAGTGCAGCAACAATTTAATCCCCGAGTACCTAACAGGTTCTCAGCTCTGGAACTGGAATTCAGTATCCCGATTTAAGGGCCCAGTGGTCCTTATTATCATCTGGAGGCACATTAGGTACCTTATCATGAATTCACACCGTGTACACATACAGACCTGCATCACTAAGCCAGCCACTGTGCGGCAAGGAGAGAGGGATCCCTGCAAGGCCAGTTCTTGCATGGACTTTGGCAATTACCTTGTGATTGAAACTCTGCACTGCTATGTGCTTAGTTTCTAGTGTCTGAAATTATTTCCTGTGCTTAAATGCTCTCTTCCATGGCTTAAAGCACTTACTCAAGGAATTGAAAACCTGAGCTCAGAAATCATCCTGCCCAGATCTGTCCAAAAGACCGTAGACTTGCACATCAGGACAGCACTCCATCTKTGTGGGAACAGAGAATCCTGCGTCCAGCACTATCCACAACACAGCTGAATCTGAACTATTGTACATCTAGAAATGCGAAATTAACAGATCWCCAAAGAAAGGAGCCCAAAAGGCAGCTTCATTGCAGGATATTTAAGTGAAGACTCACAGCTTGTGACTGGGAAGTTCCTTTGCTCTGCTTCCTGGACTGTTGAATTATTTGTCACAAGACAATCGTTTGGAAAAAATAAAATAAAGGCACAAGGAGGGACATTCAGGGTAATGCTCATTATTGTAAACTCCCCATCTTGCTTTCTTCCTGACTGCACAGTGATTCAAAGAGAGAAAAAGGATTTACAAGCCTTCTTCATAGGCTGGGATAAAGATACTCTACTGGGCTGGGCTGTGAGTTCAACCTCCTTCATGCTGAGAATTGTAAAATCCATATCTCCCCGTCCCTCGGCGAGTCCTCTAACCACTAGGGCACTCTATAAGAGGAGGCACCTTCTCTGTTTGTTGAACTCATGGAGGTTTGAAAAGCATAGGTACGGCCTGAGGACACCCTGTAAAGCAAATCATAAGTAGATAGATAGATAGATGGGATTTTTTTTTTCTTTTTGCATCCCAAATGTCCTGAAGCAAGAGGTAGGTGCTTTCACAGCTGGATTACTACAGCCACATGCTACTGAGTATGTCCAGTAACACCTGGGAACCTGTCTGTTGAGCCATTCTTCCAAATACAGAGTTCAAATTACTCAAGCACTAGACGCTTGGGGTCTTTCAGAGATAATCAGGATTTTTGTGCAAGGAAGGAATTCAAATGACAGAGAGCTTCCTACCTCTTAAAATTTTACCACCAGAGTGGGAACTGCCTCTCCAGAAAACAAAGCATTGTGGTAATCACTTAAAACCCTGGCTGCGAATGCACTCACTTGTTTTGATTTGACACACGCTGGTTATTCTTTGACCCCTCCTGAATGAAGAGCAGTATCAAAGATTTCCAAGACAGAAGCAGATGGCCTACCAAACAGTATTAGTTCCTTCTTAGGAGAATATTTTATATTTTAATTTAGTTTTCAATTGATCTTAATAGGGAAGAAAAAAGCTTCCAGCTGAAGCATCACATTTCTTTGAAACTTTCAAGGAAGTGACTAGAAAGACATGTTATAAAATGAAGCAGTTAAACTCAATGTTTGTTCAATGCAAAGARTCAGCACTTCCTATTCAATGTCTTCCTAATTACCCCTGGGGATCAAAGACTTTCAAGTGATTGCCTGTCCATTCAAACTGCTAATAGATGATCACTGGCTCCCCCAGTGCTATAGTGGCTTGCTGGATAGTTGTCATTTCCTGCAGGGAGGAAAAATGAAATTTTAAATGCTTAGAATATTTTTATGTTTTTTTTAGGAGTATTTTTTTCAAGGGTCAACCTACAGAAAAAATATATATATATGTAAAGGTGTTCTGACTTATTGAAGAAGCTGTCTGCTTAAGTGCAATCTAYAATTTCCTTCACCACCTGCACCATTGAGAAAGCAAAATAGGAAGTTGAAAGATGGGTCTCAGCAACATTTTGCTGCTATTAGGCAGCTTACTGCACCAAAGAAGCTTATTTCAGTCCCCACAGCTCTAGTAAATTTGGTGTTACACATGCTCAGGCTTTCTCAGTAAAATAATATTTTCCTTTCTAGATATCCTTTCTGGCAGAGACCATATTACTATAAATATTACTGAGATATTTCTTCACGATCAAAGTCAATTATAAGATGGTCCCACTGTACCTCTAAATGGAGTTTTAATTTGTGTATATAATATTAGAAATAATGAT
Source organism: Apteryx rowi (assembly GCF_003343035.1). NCBI lineage: Eukaryota > Metazoa > Chordata > Aves > Apterygiformes > Apterygidae > Apteryx > Apteryx rowi. The sequence continues at coordinate 1,855,848 of NW_020447209.1, read as the reverse complement.
TTGCCCATTGGGGTACTCAYTTCAATTAGAGAAATGAGGACAGGCAGCCCTAACAGAGGGCCTCCCACCTTGCTTTGCAATTACAACAATTCTGAGCTAGTCTGTTGTGGACAGTATAATTTTACATAYGCCATTTCATTACACACCTATAAACTGTAGGGCCATAATTAAAAAGGGTATAATTTACATAGTTAAATCAGCAACCTCTCATATGTTTCCTTCCTTCATTATCTCTACCAGATTCTTTTGTCAGAAAACTTGCTTTCCCCAATTAAYGTAATCAGTTGCTTAAAGTCTAAAAAATACAGATTGCTGTTTAAAGTTACAAATCATATCTGTTTTCTTCTATCATCCCAGCATAACAGAGGTGGGCTCAAAGTTTAAACATAGTATTCCAGTCTGGGGAGGTCAAGATCTAAATACTGTTCTAGAATTTGGTGTGTGAGCTTGTCTTTCAGTCTGTGTTTTTATCTTTCTGAATGCTAACACAACTTTAATATCAATACAAATAAATGATTTAGTTAGTTAGGGTTAGAGAWCATTTAAGCAAACTTGACACCCACAAATCCATGGGCCCCGATGGGATGCACCCACCAGTGCTGAGGGAGCTGGCGGATGTTATTGCTAGGCCACTCTCCATCATCTTTGAAAGGTCATGGAGAACAGGAGAGGTGCCTGAGGACTGRAAGAAAGCCAATGTCACCCCAGTCTTCAAAAAGGGCAAGAAGGAGGACCCAGGGAACTACAGGCCGGTCAGCCTCACCTCCATCCCTGGAAAGGTGATGGAGCAGCTCATCCTGGAGGCCATCTCCAAGCATGTGGAGGACAAGAAAGTGATCAGGAATAGTCAGCATGGCTTCACCAAGGGGAAATGATGCTGAACCAATCTGATAGCCTTCTATGATGGAATGACTGGCTGGGTAGATGAGGGGAGAGCAGTGGATGTTGTCTACCTAGACTTCAGCCAGGCTTTTGACACTGTCTCCCATAACATCTCACAGGTAAGCTTAGGAAGTGTGGTTTAGATGAGTGGACAGTGAGGTGGCTTGAGAAGTGGCTGAATGGCAGAGCTCAGAGGGTTGTG
>NW_020447209.1:1475125-1853699 GCF_003343035.1 Apteryx rowi | reverse complement strand
AAAAAAAAGAACAAAATTACAATCTTCCTGTTCCTTGATGTCCAAAGCATAGGTTTAACTTAAGCTTTACTTAGCTTGAGTAAATCTAGTGATTTCAAGAGGATGATGAAGGTGTGAAGCATGAATTTAGACTTTCAGTAGATCAGGGCCAGAATGCTCTTCACAACTGAATCCCCAAACAGAATCCTATCTACCTGCTTGGTGACTTTTTGAAAAGTTCTGAAAAAAATTTAACCTGCACATGCATTGAGGAGTACATCATTGCTTTAACTGCTTAGAAATGGCAAATATATGGGTATGTTTAGTACAGGTTAAGAATCTTTTCATTTATTTTCTATTTTTTCCTTAAACAAACTTGAAAAGCAAACAAGTTGATCCAACAGTTTATCTGGAGAGGGAAAAATTCCTCTTTTCTCTGTACAAAACTTCAGCAAATGGATACGAATGTACAGTCTGCAAAAGCTGATAAAGTGGGTGACACAGCACAATTAATGACACTAGAATTTTTCTTCTGTCCAGAGACCCTGGGCAAAATTCAGCACAGTACTTTCAGGAACTATAAATCTAAGTGAATGGTTCAGATCAGTGTGAAAAGCTCTCTCAATAGCGAAACTTAACACAACCTGATGATTTGTTCCTTTGGACTTAGAACTAAATCCAGCACATAGATTAAGGCAAGTGCTGGCAAGTGCAACCCATGGTGTTCTCCTAAAAGGCCCACAGCCATCTTTATATTTAACTACACCGAAAAAGAAAAAAAGCATTTGCTAAAGAAATTTGAAGTTCACCAAGTAAAGCACTCAAAAGTGAGCAAAGAACAGAATTAAGATTGCTTGTGTGATTTTAGATCAGCCCCTGTATGCATATGTACTCTGTAATAGCCTTTAATTCCCTCATCACAGGCTATTTTTTTCCACTGGCCCAATGCTGAGCAGAACAATTGAGCAGAAATTGCCACTCAACCCTGGCAACTCCAGAATGCAGCATGCTCAATTGCTTTCTAGGGATGCCATATGCGCAGCCTGGCTGGTGGCAGAAGGAGGAGGTTGGAAAGGGAAGGAATACACTCAGTGCAGACAATTTTGCTATCGTCCTCTAAATAGGTCCCTTCTGAGCATGTGGGAACTAAGATTTTCTAGTTTTACAGGAGCCAAATCTGGGTGGATCTTCAGGGATATGATTGAGCGCACGTGTCGTATGATTTCCCTCCGTTAGCTCTGCGCCTCTGCAAAGTGAATACAAAATACCAGTAGATCCAGTGGCAAAGCTTCACACCAGTGCATGACTACACTGGCAGTAAAGATCCAGAAGCTACCTGTCACAAGCCTGTTTGGGATATGCTCACTTGAGATCACTTAGGCCATGCTAATTTTGTCTCATCGTTAAATATAAATGTATCAAAGTGTTTGTTCAGGGATATAGTGCATTGCCTTGTCTCATCTTCCCCAGAGACTACGTTCATACTAGTGAATTAAACAGTGCCAAGGAAAGTTCCCAGGCAGCAGGACTCAATAGTCTATACCATTAAATTGCTAGAACAGCCCCTGCCATGATTTTGGCTCTAGTCAACTAGCACTTTCCGAATTCCCATGCACAGTTCAGCTAGCAAGGGCCAGAGATCATTCTCAGTAGATAGTTTGGGTGTGAGTATCTGCAATAAGAGTTTAATAGTATAGAGATGGAACCAGCCTGGGCCAGTGGGCTCAGTGCACAGAAGGATCCCAGGTACATTTGTTTGACAATCTGGAGTAGCCAGTGTCCCAGCTTGGCTGGAGAAAGCACACTAATATAAACAAACTGTTACTGATCACCGGGATTGATACTCTTTGGAATATCATTATGCTTAGTTTTGTTTGTTTGTTTGTTTTGTTTTGTTTTTTCACCAAGAGCCCCAGGAAGCTTGATTTCATCATCATTTCTGCCATCACTAAAAGAGATTATGCTCCACTGATAGCTGAATTAGTGCTAAAAAAAACCCCAAAAAACCCTTAGTGCGAGCATAGCCATCATCTCTGCTAACTGCCTAGTTCTGCTTTGCTTTTTTAAAGAATGTCTTTGCTCTAGACAATTAAGTGATGCTACAGTTGTAAGGCAAGCAAGGTGCAACGCCACTGCTGTGCTACGTGCTACCATATTTGAAAACAGTTAACATCTGCTCTTCTCACCATCTTTCCAGGCAAAGGCTGCATGAAAGCATGCTTCTGACTGCAAAAAGGACATGCTTGGAATTTAAGGTATGGTAAAATCAAATAAAGAAGAAGGTAGGAAAAGCTGGTGATGGTGGGAGAGCTTATTAATTTTTCATTTAAACACTCAGGTTCCCCAATCTCTAACTACCTGTGTATTGAGGACTAGATTCAGATGTCTTACGCATGGTGAGCTGCATTAATGGTCCCTTTGGAGCTTTTACGCTTCAGCATAAGCAGTGGTGTTCGAATCTTGTCCAAAGGGAAAGAACAGACTGGACTTGTGTTCTTTATTTTGCAAGTCCTCTGGTATGTTACCTAGATAGTATACTTAACAACACCACTTCGCTTAACACTGTAAGGATGTGAATCGACCACATATCCCAGCTTTAACTACAGAGGAAAAAAATCCTAGGGAATGTGTTGCTGCCTGCATCCCATAGAAACATATGCCCTGGTTGCACATAAAACTTTAAAGGCACCTTCAAATTCATGCTAGAAAAGGATGTGAGGGAAAGAAACACCAAAGTATAACCGAGGAATTTTTTTCACTGTCACTGACATCCTTAACTGAGCTTATTCTTAYAAGTAGTTACCCACACAAATGTATTTAAAAACAATGAAAGAAAGCACATTAAGGTAAATGTTTCTTTCTTTCTCTATGCATTTAACTGCAATTAAATTATGTTATTTCACACTAATTAGGATGAAATAGAATCATGGACTTGAGGAGAACTCCTTTCCGTAGATATTAAGAYCTGTAAAATTGATTCCTTTTCAGCGTCTGTGCGCAAAGGTCAATCTAAGCCGTGAAATGAAGATTATAGCAGCACATCTGTGCCACTGTCATAAAGGCAAGGCCAGCACTTTCAGTGTCAGCATGCCGTTATTTTCTTTTCTGGGGACTTATAACAACTACAAAAATTCACTAAAAGCAACCGCTAAAAGCTTATAAAATCTGAGAGCCCATATCTTTCCATTTAATAAAGACGGAAATTAAACTCATCCGTCCATCTATTAAGCATTCTGAAAGCTAAGAAGGGATCAGGCATCTATCTAAAAGGCTAACTCTGGTGTTATATGACTGATGTGTGTTTTCATAAYGCTCCGATACAAACTCCAAGATCAGAGGGACCCTTCTGGATATGCAACCTCAGTCTGCTTTTTGACCAGTTCGAGATTCAATCATATTGGTCTACTTCTAAATGGAAGTCATTCTTCCTATGGTCCCACAGTAATGAAAGAGGATCAGGCTTTGACAAAAGGGCCTCTTCATTCAGTGTCAAAATAAAACAATAAGCAGAAATAAAAAAAGTCATATACAACAAGCAGAACAATAGGGAAAGAGAGAGTAATCTATATAAATCTAAGACCGTGCAGAAAGTTGATAAAGGAAGCTAAGACATGAAAAAATATCCATGGCTTGAAAAAACAAAGAACAATAGAACATTTTAAAAATATATTGAAACCAAGTAAACTGAGTAACAGTATAAGCTATTTACTTGATGGAGATGGGGAAATTGTTAATAATGTTATAGCAAAGGCTAAAGTGTTCAGTAAATATTTTTGTTCTGTCTTTTGAAAGTAACTAGGATAATGCAGTCATTTCACAGGAAATAAGCTTTTTTCCAGGCCATTAATAACCAAGAATTATATTAAACTACATATATTCAAGGACAAATATTTTTAAATCTGCAGGCTCATTTAACTCGTACCCAGTAAATGAGACAAGATAGCAAAAGAGGAATCTGACTTACTCATTAATACTAAACCAGCTACCAAGAGATTAGAACAGGGTTAATGCTCTACAAATATTTAAGAAGGGAACAGAAGAGAATGCAAGTCCCTTAGATTGGATAGCCTGACATTTATTACAGACAAAATAATGGAAAATATAACATAGAATTCAGCTGACAAAGAATAAAGGAAGTAAATATATGGTAACTCAGGCCAATCATATTACTTTTCTGAAACATAGATCTTAAGAAACAAACAGTTCCTCACTTTTTGACAAGGTTATAGTTTAGTAAGGCATTTGATACAATTTTGTGTGACTTTTGAATTAAAGAAACAAGCACTTTCCAGTGGCAAGAACAATGTAAACATGTGCTTAAGAACTAACTGACAGACCTTAAACTTGCCATCACCAGGGGATAACCATCAAATGATAACATTTCTGGTGGAATTCCACAACTGATAGTAGGCCTGAAATTATTTAACATTCACATCAATGTTATAAAAGTAAATATAAAATCACGGATGACTAAACATGCAGATGACTCAAAGACTAATCAAGTGACAGTATTATAGTAAGGACAGGGCAGAACAGAAGAGCTGGACAGCTACTAAATTAGAATGATTCAAACAAAATGTGCTCTACTGTTGTCAAAGGGCAGCCTAGACTCTTCAGAAGATGGAGAGCAAGTCGTGCCTACCAAATGGGACGTTGGCCTCTGGAAAGCAGGGACTGAAGATGACGTAAGGAGTAAGTACCAGAAGACTCTGTATTACAAAATCCCAATGTCATTTTTATAGCCAAAAAGTGCTGCTGAGATGCTTTAGATATCTAAGCTGGCGAACAGTGAGCTGGCGTAGGTATGTGATTTACATCTGTAAAATAGTGGGGGAGCTAGCTGGAGTTTACTGGCCTGCAATGTCCCAAGAGGTCAGACTAGGTGATTTAACGTTTTTTATGGCTTTTAACTTTGAAAATTAAAAAAAAAAAAATTATTGGAAGTGTTCTTACTTCTTCCCACTTCCAAAAACACTGAATCAGTTCCTAAAATGTGTAGCACTTGAACAGGCTCTGTTCAGTGCAGATTTTGAAGAAGTGTTAACTGCTTTGCAAAGCAGAAATTTTGCCACTGAGCTTCAGGATGTGCTGCCATCACACAGAATACCTAAATTTTAACACTTCTCACTTTTATACCTCTCCCTCTTGGCACGCTGGACAGCTCTAGCAAAATTGGTGCTCTTATATTATTTTCTACTCTCCTTTTCCAGCAATATTTTGTGGCAGTGTCTTTCTTTCAATAGCTTATATATCCTCATATATTTCCCCTATCCCAACATTTTTAATGTCAGGCTACAGATCTTATTCAGGTTGAAACAGCGAATGATCTTTAATGGGGTTTCTACGGTGAGTTTTTTAACACTCTTCCGAATGAATTGATCTTCACAAGATTAGCTTTAAAGTGGGATCTTGTATCTTTAACACCTTCATTTTACAGCTGCAGTTATATCACTTCTACCTCCTTTTCTCTGAACTATAAAGCTAACAGTGGCTGCTATCCACAGCTATAATGCAAAATCCAAACCAAAGAGAGATGCTTACAGTCCTCTAATAATACAAAAAGCTCTTCCTGACTTTGCAGACCATGGCAAATAAAATCTAAGCTACAATTAATACCACCACGTGCCTAAAGCTGCAACGAAAGACTTCAGAACATGGGGAAAATATAAGACTGATCATTAATAGCCCTTTTTAGTTTTAATTTGGCTTCTTTCCCAACCCTGATGCTTTGCGTACAGGTACAGTGCTACGACATTCCTTCTTGCAGCTATGCCAAGCTGTACTTTGGGGATCTACCTGCCTTTTATACAGCACTCCGTGTGTGTGCATGTGGAGAGGAATAAGGGGAATATCAAAGTGGCTGGGGCTGAAACATTTGAGTGATTCATTAATTCATTGTAGACCTGACCAGGGAAAGTTTCTTTTGCCAGATCCCCGCAGGCAGCTTTCCTGAGCTCAACCAGCCTCTTGCAAACTTTACACGCCACAGCTGCCCTCACTTGCTCCTTAACAAGAGCGGTGCGATTCAGGCTAACACAAAGCCCTGCAGACTTCCCACCGTCTTTGCTATGCAACAAACTCTGCAAAGGATTCATGCGGCTCGTCTGAAACCATGCACTTTTTGAAGGATCAGCTGAAAGCCCCAATTTTGACGGCACCTCTTCATGTGGTTGAAACTCTTTTCATGCCTTATCTTTCCACAGACAATTTACACGGGCAAGATTTAGCGCTCAACAACAACAAAAGAACAATAAGATCATTTAAAACTGGATTGAAGGGTCAGCATCTGTCTTGATGTATTTTCTGTCTTTAGTCAGGTCAGTCTCCAGAATCAGGAATGTATACAAATATGTGCAGACTTTTCCAGGCCTTTTCCAGCTTCTGTTGCAGACACCAGAACCAATGCCACTGACTCTGACTGCATTTGAACCAGTTCTAATGTAAATGAAATTGCTCTAGTTTAAGAGGAGCATGTGAAAGAGAAGAATAAGGCCCATATCTTTCAAACAACATTGCAAATTACGAGTTAAAATGTTTTTTTTTTAAACTGTATCAATGGGAGATGATCAGATGGTATGGTAATCCACTTCAAAATGAAAAACTGGAGAGAAAGAGCTAGATGTCTTTTAAACTGTAAGTCTATGAGTGAGGGAGTGACACTATGTTTGTACGTCTTTAGCACAGTTGGAGACAGCTTTGACAGAAAAAAGCCGCATATTGAAGCCACTATTTTATTTACCATAAAACATAAGACCAGAATCCTGAAATGTTAAATTCCACAAACATCTATTTGGACATAGAAAATATTACTGATAATACTATAGTACCTTTCAAGCTGCATCTCACTGTTTTGCACATTAAGTGCAAAGTGAAGATGAAACTGAGACACAAAGTTGTTAACTGAACTGTGCGGTAATTTAGTAAGTACGTGAAAGAACCAAGAAGAGACCTGGAAGCACTTCTTTAGGTGACAGATTGACTTCATAATGTGAAGGCTTTGCTAGAACAGATTGTTTAGCTACTGTTTCTGCATTTTATCTAAGATAAGATGGAAATAAAAAAAAAATTGAAAAAGCTCTGTAAATCAAAACAACAAATGATAACAGTAGCAAAATCTTGGATCAGAAAAGAAATATTAAAGCGGAAAATGAAAGACATTTGTTTGCAGGGTAAAAAATTGCTTTACATTTTAAGTTGAATAAAAACCTTAATATCAAGGTATAAGTGTATGATTAATAAATATAGACAAAGTCAAAGAATGAAGCATTAGCAACTTTTACTATTGATCTCAAGTGGCATGTAAATACCATGGTAATTGGTATGTTATACATCCATAGCTAACTAGTTAGATAGATAAGAGCTTTGGAGAGCTGCTTTAAATTTCATTTACTCCATAGCATCAAAGAATCATGGAGAAGCTGAGCTGAAGTTAGCTTTCAGGGTGATCTTTAGACAATAAAAAGAAAGACGCTTTATAAACACATCATAGTCCTAGCAAAGCTTTACTGTCAAAGCATTTTGCCTGTAGCAGGCAACACTATCCTTTAAGTGAAGCTGTGACTGTAAGGAGTTCAAACAAATGGAGAGCTGAGAAAGACAGAGCTCTGACTCCAATCAAACGAAGGATTGTTTTGGCTTTGTAATATGTTTTCTAGCCCGAGCTTTATTTCAAATCAAATGCACTTCTCTCTTGCTGTTCATGCATTGCAACCGCAGAGCATGCTTAAGCATAGGAAAATTGCAAGTGAGTAATAACRTCCAATTGTACTTCCATCTAATCTGATATCTACATCAGGCAGTGGGTAATACCTTCTCTTTCAGAAGAAAGCAACTATTTTCCATCACTAATTCATTTAGAAACTGTTCCGAGGACTTAGCCAAACAGCTGCTGGGCATGGAGATCTGGGCAATCTAACAGGTCTTTTCTATTTCTAAGCTCAGAAATCTTCCTCCCCGGAACTGCAGCACTGTCAGAGTTTCTCTGCAGTGCTGCGCAAGCGGGCCTCACATTTATCAGGTATAGATGCTCTACTGGCAAAGTATTTGGATAGCGATGAATGTGGTGGCATTACCTCTGCCGTAAGAATCTCACCATAGATTGGCCCTGCAAGGCACAGCTCCAGGGCAGGCACAACCCCCCCCACTCCAGCAAAATCCATGAAAAATTTCCTTGTCTAACAATAGAATGGAGGACTCTAAAACAGGCAATTTAATTTGAAGTGATGTCTCTTCATGATCTCCTGGAACAGCAAATTAGCAGGGCAGTAAAGAGGCCTTTCATTTTATTGGTTCCAAGGGTGCTGTTCTTGCAGTTTTAATGTAACAACCCTGATCTGCCTCTACTTTCCTCTTTGGCGTTCTCACCCTAYGAGAGAAGCTTCTTTGGAGCTCACAAGATTTGCCTAAGCTACATGTGTGTAAAACTTTGATGTTCATTGTTGCCACTGCCTTAGCGTATGTCCCCGAATATTTGAAAAAGTGGCAACAAGTCTGTCAAAAGCTGGTTAATTCAAATGAAACCCAGCTTCTGGTGCTTAAYACACTCTGTTATATTTTGTCTGTCATTATCTCTCAAGACCAGTGACACAGCCCTGTAAAACGTTCAGCTTGATCACAGTGTCGACACATGACACCAGCTGCTCAGCTTCCATGGACTTCTCTTGATGTCTCCTCTCCTCTCCTTTGAAAAAGCCCAGCAAGATAAATGAAGCTCAGACTATTAAATACCATAAAATCTTTCATAAAATAATGGGAAAACACAGAGATGCTCTTTGACTTTTAGCCTTGAACAAATGATTTAGCAAGTGCTTCAGATGAATTTCAAAAATGAACTGGCTTCAGCAAAGAACTTTAGAAATGACCAAATRCCTCTTTGCTTCCATGCTGCTCCGCCTGCCTCAGATGGCTGCCCATCACAGTTGTGTCTGAACATTTGTCACACACAAAAAAGGTGACAATAGCAGAGTTCCTCGTGGATTTCCTGATGTCTCCAGTTTGCCACCATTGTAGGGTTAGAGAAACCTAACCCTGCTAACCTAAAACCTAACCCTGTTAAGGGTAGTTTTAAATATTTAAATGGAGGACTGTGGTGTGTCTGATGCTGTGAAGAGCTTTCTAAAGCCATGGAAATTAGTTTGAAGTACTTGTATTAACTGATAAGTATACAAAAAAAAGGGATAAATGCCAAACCACCACCATGGGATCTGATCCAAAGTTCCTTCACTTAAATGGGAGTGTTTCCAGTGGCCTCAGTTTGCTTTGGAGGATGTCAATGGTCATTAAAAAGATAATTTCTAYGGTTATTTCAACTAATGAGCAGGTGGCAAGTAGCCAAGTACCCAGCATTCACAAGGTGTAACATAGGCCAGACCTTCTTACTCATGATCTGTTGTACCTTACTACTCAGACACTCCCAATGGCATCAAAAGGAGCAAGGTGTTATTCAACTGAGGAGAGGTATCTGTAAAAAATACTGCAGATGAGCATATATAGAAAAATCAAAAWCTGGAGGATAAATAACCACTTGCTTTGCAAACAAACCAGGTTATTTAAAAGAATGAACAAGTTCCTGTTAAGAACTTAATAGTTTTTATTATTCCACCTAATCTGATATACAGAATGTCTCAGCATAACTTGGTAAAAGGACAAACATTTTGACTCTCTGATTCATTTTTTTCTTTTGGGTTAGGTGATACAATTCTCATCTGCAACTTGACAGGATGTAGAAAATAATTACAAATGAAAAGGTTATTCATAATTTTTAAATGAGTTAATTAGTAAACCCCGCCAGAGTCACTCATTACAGTAATTAATAATTGATYATACTTGAAATTAAACACAATTTTTCATCAAAATCTAATTAAATATCTGCCTTTTTGCTTGTTGATTAGAACACTGGGTCTGGTAGAGACAATCTTTGTTAAATATGTTTATGCTGAGCTGAACCATCGAATTTGATTTTTAATAATTGATAGTTCCTTTAGAAATTAGTAATTATGACCCATAATTACAGCAGTTCAACCTGATCAACACTTCTGGCATCTTGCCAGCTATCCGTGGAGCCTGGCAGATGCCACAGAATTAATCTGAATGAAAAAAAAAAGGCGGGGGGGGATGGGAGAGCATTTAATGGACCTACCTTTTAACCACATTAACGGTGATTTTGAAAAGGAGCCTGATCTTTTCAGGACTCTGAAAAGGTTTTTGAGCAGGAGAATACTGAGCAGCAAACCAAAGTCTTCTTAATCTATCAAATGGCATATACCTCCTCTGTCAGAATTAACAGGCACCACTATCCTGAGTTATAAAGAGACTCCTCTGACACACAGAGATAATGTCCAAAGGAACCATGTTCAGGGCATAAAGAGAATACCAGACAAATGAGAAAGGCGAGTCCAAACGTACATAGCAAATGATGAAAACTGACTGCATATTCCATCAAACTGCTGCTGATTTAATGCTGGTTAATTAATCATTCTTGCTCCTCTTACAGGAGGCATGGAAGTGACCAAAGTATGATGCAAGCCAGAAGTGGAAAAGTATCAGTCATTAAAGAAAGGCACATAAAAGGAACACCGTAAAAGCAAGCCTTTGTGGTGGTGCTAATTATACTCATGTGAAATGAAAGCAAAAATCTTTCGATCCAGGCTAGGATTTGTAATTCTAACCGCAACCTTTTATAGATCATYAGTGTACAGGAAGTCACCATAAAATCAAAGACTCACTTGTGCCGTGTGAAGTAGGCACTTTTACCTGTGGTCATATCTGTAAGCGTATGACAATTRGAGTTTGCACCACTGACAGTTTAAAATAGGATTTTAGGAATGGACCTTTATAAGACATTTATAACGCAAATATCAAATGTTGCTGAAGAAAAAGTAAGGGCAACACCCCCACTTCACGGTGTGCAAAATACAATTTTCATCTTTAACAGTTCAATTACTTTTGCAATGAATACTGGCAACCCTTAGAAACCAATGAAATTCAAATCATACTCAGTTCAAGCAAAAATCCCACTGCTGCTCTACCCTAGTAGCAAATTTTCCAGAATCCCTCTTACTCTAAGAAGACCCTGCTGGGCCACAATCTAAACCCAGTCGTCCTCCCCTATTCCTTCAGGTTAGTCTGTGAACTTCAAAACGAATGCTTAAATGGTTAGGATGTGCCACCAAGAGATGGAAGAAAAACACATTTCTACGCATCAGGATTCTGGTTCTGACCCTGCTCCCACTGAAGTCCAYGGGACAGAATTCCCTCTGACCCAGATGAGACTGTGTTTAGGACATGTGCTTCACTGGGTGTTTTAATGGGCTGCTTTGAGAAAACATGGTGGGCTTGTCTCATTCCAGTTACACTTTCCTCTTCAGAAAGCAAACAGTCTGTGTTGTTTAATCGGAGCGCACCATGACACGTCTTACTAAGCTCTTCTGTTTCCATCACAAGTACTAGGCCAAATTTTGCTGCCTACCATGACACTATAACCTCAGTTAAGTCAACATAAGCCTTATTTCCTAGTTACTATGAGTATCGCCAGCTTGGCCCTCCGGTTCCCAAACATTAGCATTATGGGTGGGGTCTGCAGACGAAGGAAATAAAAGCAGAAAAGAGAAACACGCTTACCTATAAAATACGCCAGCAGGATCACCAGCGTGACGGAGATGACAATGGCGCTCAGGGCAGCACATTTCCAGTTACAGTACTTATAGGGTTTCTTCAGGTTAAAGGCAGGCCTAGAGAACGTACTTCTGGGAAGGGGCCTAGGGGGAGGCGAGTACACAGTGCTGGACGTCAAGGGGTATCCCGGCGACGTGGTACAAAAAAGGGGAGAAGTGCCTCCAGGTTTGAACAGGAAGTGCCTGAGGGAAGAAAGACCGACAGCAGGTGACTCCTCACAAAACTCGAAGCAGCAGGAGAACTAGAGGTGAGAGGATGGCGACGGCTGCCGGGACGAGGAAAGCAGCTCCACACAATGCTGGCTAAATACATGGATGGCATGCACAAAAAGAGAAGAATAAAAATCACAGGCAAGTCACACAGAGTAAAGGGGGGAAAAAAAAAATCACAGTGCCAGCAATGCCACAGAGAACTCTTCGATGGCAGCAGTCACCTCTGTGGAAAAGCTGACTTTACAGTGAAATGAATATCCCAAGCACAGCTACGACAGACTGGTGGCACGGGCAGTATCGAGGGCCTGCTCACGCTCCCACAGAAATGCCTCACTCAGACTTTGGGGGGAGCATGGGTTGGACTAAAGAAGGGAGGGCATTTACCAATTCGCTATATCGATCACTGCATGAGAGCGTTTTTTATATTGAATTCCTGAATGGAGATGGGGAAGGAGAGCTGAAGCCATTCCATAGCACCCAAAGTGTCATGGAGGGGAATATTCACACTGTCTCCTCCTGGCAAATTTAAATATTATTAGAATTTAAGGACAATGGTATGGTTAAGGCCATCAAAGCTTAGACTTCAAGTGTTGCATATAGCCAACGGAGARAGACACCTGCCTCTGGACGGCAGTTCAGAGCACTTCAGTTAGAGGCCTGCCTTTGAAAAGTGTGAATTACTGTCAATGGCAGTGTATCCCRTCCAGTGACACACTGGGAGGCACCATATTTTGCCCACTACTAAAAATGCAGCCTGARAGCCAGCCTATGAGGACCTTGTCTGAGACTCATGAAAGCCAGTGAAAAAAAAGCCCACTGAAGTCCATGAGTTCCTTAAACAGAAATGTGCCAATGGGAGTTCTTTCCATGGGAATCCTTAAATGAAAAACTTAATTTTGGTGGGACACTTCTCATGAAATACAAAGCATTCAAATTCCAGGAATGAAACTTGGGAAATGGATCTGACTCTCCTATCACCATGCCGATGTCCAACAAAAGTACTTGCGCTTGTGAGGACTGAAAAACAGCCCCAGTACAGCTAGTAACTTCTGCCATGGCTTTAGGGGCCAGATTCTCAGCCAGCATAAATCAGCATGGATCAGTGGGAGCCAGTCAAGCCAGTGGATTATACCAGATGAAGACTTGACTCTATTTCCCTGTTACAGGCACTTGTACAATAATAGGGGCAAATGTCACATGCAGAAACATCACCATGCAGAAAAGCCACTAATTCGTGCAACATAAAGTGACACGGAATTCTCTGAAATAAGTGTTTATACTATTACAGCCATGGTCTTATTGGCACTCTAAGCATGACTGTTGAGCATTAGAGAAAGATTCATTATTTCCACTAATGCTCTAATCAAAACATTCATTTTTACAAGCATTCAGTTCCTGTTCTGTGTTTTAGAAAGTATTTATTTAGATACAGATATATCTGGCCCAAGCAAAGAGGTACCTGCAGTGTTCAAGTATACCAATTAGATCTTCAGCTGACGATGACTATCAAATTAGAAAATGCCAATACAAGATCAATGTTTTTGACACTAAGCGTCATTTTAGAAGCCATTTATAACTTAAAAGTTAAGCAATCAAAAGTTAAGTAAAAATGTCAGAATAGGTGACTGAATCAAGATCAAAGGATTGGCTTTAAAGACATAAACCACTAGTATTAAAAGACACTCTGTATCTTTTATAAGATAATGTACCTGAAAAATATTAGTTTAACAGTGAAATATCAGGCAGCTGACATAATAATAGCTTAAGGTCTTTATCAAAATGAAATTAATCTTAGTCTATACAGGATTCTAAATTGCTGTAGGTGCTTATAACTAGTGAAATGATTTTCAAAAAAACGGGGAAAAAAGCAAATGGAATGCTGTGGATCACCATCATATTAATGAGTCTGCCATTAATATGCACAGGACACCGTGCTCCAAGCTCAAGAACCTCATTTTTTTAAAGCCGCCTTGGAAGAGGCCAGCAATGGTGTTGCCCTTAAACATCATTGATATGACCAAATGCTTTCATGCAAGGATCTTAATGACTGTACAGTAAACAGGAAGACCACATAAGTGTCACATACCCATCATTGTAAGCACCGTCATGTCGGGAGGAGGTGAGAATGTCCATCTCAATGAGGTTGTCCTGCAATGTCTCTAGGAATGTCTGCTTTGCTATGTTTCTACATACATATGGAAACATGAATGAAGCCAGTGAGTCATGCATATATGAAGTGTGATCTTATAAACCACAATGGTTATAGTGCAGTTGTGCATGGAATTAGAATGATGGACCATATATTTATATGTATAAGACACTACACATATACATATATAGCTTTTAAGAATGTTCACTTCTCTCTACATACACTATATATATGCATATACACACATATAAGCACACAAGCCCATGTGCATGTATAAAAAACGTTGATGTCTTTGTTCATTTCACATTATTTWTCGCCAATGACAAATGCAACCTTCTGAACTGCTGGATTCAAAAGAGCAGATTTCAGSGTAGCACAGCCGTAACCTTGTTATACTTCTGCATCTGTGTTGTTGTTACTCCGAAAAGGCACTTCACAGTATCCCACTGTGGCCACTGCCTTGGTAGTACAGTTCTATCTAATGTCTTCATGGACCTCCAGTGAACAGCTCATCCTGATAAAATCTGCCACTCACTCTTTTAAGTTCCAGTTTGCCCTGGAGGATTTTTTAATTAGCAATTTGATTAATTTGTTTTTCTTTGTGGAACAATGACAGTTTGATATTTAGAAGTTTCAAAATGCAAGTTTTGCTCAGTATGAATATTCCAAATAAAAAGTTTCTCAATGACACACAGGCAGAAGCTGGAAAAAAGTTATAAACCCAAATTCCAATAGCAGAGCATTGGCTGTAGTCTGGATAAGATAGGCAATAGGCTACATACACAGCACTTGCATGTGAAAAAGCCTGGTTTGGATTTTGCACACAATAATGGTATTATGTAATATCTGGCCTCTCCTGTATGTACCCTGATGAGCCACTTTTTGACCCATATATGCCATATGCGAAACTGCTTTGTACTTTTTGAGGAGAATAGCAGGAGCATAAATTAAGTCAGAGGCACAGCTGGGAACAGACCATGTCTTTCTCACCTTCAGGCTTGTTTCTCAAGACCGGGCAAAAGAAAATTCTTCCCATCTKTTTTCAAACAAAAACCAGTCCTGATTTTGCCCCTGCCTGTTTTCAGCATCAAAACTAAATCTAAGCCTGAATCTGAATGAATTCCCTGGCCAAAACTAGCAAAAGGAAAATAATAGTGTTGTGACACTTTATCACTTTTCAGGATTAAGCGCTTACAGGATATAAGTGACATAATGTGAACTCAAACGAAACTCCTCTGTCAAAGAAACTGCATTCAGGTAACATACTATACCAAGGGAAACCAGCCCTGTCGCATTATACAGACCTTGATACTGTCTCTTTTAAAATGTCCTTAACCTTAATTTTCATCTCCACTTCCTCCTCCTGCTGCTGCTAAGGCCAGTACTTGTTTAGTTCAGCTCTCTGCTTTTGTTGGCTCTGGGCTGCTTTGACAGCACAGACCTACTCCTTGATCTGAATGACAGTAAAGTGATTCATATTCATAGCTCTGGAGTAAAGTGAATCGACATGCATGAGCTGTGTGCCATAGCACTTGAGACATCAATCCATCCCCAAGTGTTTGCTGCTTCCTCACATTCCCTAGGAATGCAGGAAAGGTTGGATGTTGAATTCAATACAAAAAGAAGCAACATATGTGCGTGCGCTGAGCATTTAATGGCTAAGAGGCAAGGCATCTAGCAATACTAATCAATAAAAGTTCATCAGTAGTTAAAATCCATGTCAAACTGGTTCCATGAATTTCAGTTGTGGATTGTCAATAAAGCAGAAGAAGGGTGGCTTATATAATGTTATAACGTATGCATTCGTAACAGTGCAGTCACTGGGTCACTGAGGTGACCACTGCACCACTGTCCTCCTCAGTGAAGGCTGGGTAGGTTCCGCTCCCTTGAAGATTACCTGTGAATAGCTGTTTACAAACCATTTTTCTCATTATGAGTTGTGGAGGCAATATCTGACCTTACATGATTACAATGTGAAACTTCTGGGAATGCAGGTCTCCTGAAAGCTATTGGTTGTCAACTAAACGTCCATCTAGCTGGCATTTATTTGCTCCCTGCAAGGTCAAATGTAGAGGAACAGAAAGGAAGCCACAGAAGAAGGAAGAGGGAGGAATAAATATGGGGAGGACTGACTTACCTGTCAGGAGGGATTGCTCAGCAAAGATGTTTTCATCACAACTTTGATAATATAGTGCATTAAAGCAGCAAAAATGGGAGCAGAGGGGAAACGAAAGAGGAAGAGGGAGAAACAGAGAAAAGGGGGTAAAGGGAAATAAATGAAGAGGAGAGATAACAGGAGAGGAGGGACTCTTTTTCCTGCAACATATAAATTCTCATAGATAYAGGATACGGCTATCGTGTTAGTTGTGTACTTGTACTACATATCTCTGCTTGCCATTGTGTTACACTAAGAATGTTGCCATGCAATGACAAACCAATCAAAAATTCCCAGTTCTGAATACTGCCTGGAGTCCACATCAGCCAAAATCAAACCTCTTCAAGCTCTGGAGTGCTTAAAATCTATCATTGTAGGAACATTTTACAGCTTGTGATGGTCCCTGTTTAAAAGGCATAGCTTTTTCTTCATGTTTTCTCTCTCTGTTGACCAATAGGGGATTTAAAAAAAAAGGAAATTCAACAGAAATACAATTCCATTTTTGACATGGGATTACTATAATCTCCTATTGCTGTACTTCAAAGGCCTTAATTCTTGGATTAATGTCTCTTGGTTAGGATTTACTCTTTACATTTTAGGCATAGGTCTTTTCTGGTTCCAAAAATTTTTTGTAGTGGGGCAGCTCTATTTCATGGAATAGGTGGATTTGGGCATCCAAGTTTGCAAAACAGACATAAAACCTCATCTTTTATGTCTACAGAATTCCCACTGAAGGAAATGGAAGATCTGTACRTGTCAGAAGAGCACATTATTAGAGCAGAGATTTGTCACAGATTTACCATTTTTCATCTATGCAGCGCAGTCTCTTTGGATTATGACACCATTATAACATATATTACTTTCTTAATGTTTGCTTAGTGAAGGAACAAAAGCCTGTCAGTGATGTTCAGTAAATGTGCAGCTTTGCTGTTTAGCACAAAACTACACATTTTTTTCCAACATGTTCTTTGTCTGAAGGCACACTTGGCAACATGGTGCTATTCACACCAGCATGTCAAAAGCCACAAGATTAGTCTCCAAATGTTTTCTACCTCTGGCAATTAATAAAATAATCAAATTGAGGATCAATTACAAATGTCTGCGATTTCTGATTCATGTGAAAACACTAAGTGATGCAGGATTTCTTCATACAAGTAGACCTCAGATGTCCAGTCTTAACCAGTCTAGTTAAGAGTAATAATATGATCAACCCAACTTGCAGAAAGAACAAACTACTTCAGATCTGGAAAAAAAAATTCAGTCACATTGATTTGGTGGAGGAGAAATGAAGACAGTCTTTAAAGATGTACTTGATTACAGTTTAATAGGAGCCGTCCAGGACTAGCCAAATAATTGTTCTGTCTATAAACTCCTGCATTTCTTAAGATCTGGTAGGGTTGTGTCTCCATCTCCCTCTCTGATGGCTGCCAGAACTGGACAAATGGGGGCAGGATGTTTTCAGCAAAAAGTTTTTATCTCTGACATTCCTCCATTGATCCAGCAAGCAGGATCTTCCTTCTTAATTGTAAGGTGGTAGGTGTTGAGAGATTCCAGCCATATGTGGGGGTGTCTGGGCACTATTAAAAATTTACATCTTGGTTTAGAAAAGGTGCATYGTCTAGGTGTCATGTGCTCACTTTCCACATTGCTTATTGCATATCATATACTTAAATCCTGAAAAATATGAAAGGATCAATCTGCAAAAGTAAAGAAGCAAGGTTCATCTGTCTCTGTGATAGCTGAGGGCCTCCTCCAGAATCATAACGGACTATTCATAAAAGGACTACAGGACTTGGCTCTATTATTATTTTTTTTTTAAGACACAACAAATAAAAGTCACTGCTTGGGTATGTATGCTTAAGAATTAGTAACACAATATAATTACTGAAACTGTTGCCAAATCACACTTGCAGTGCTAGCTTATAATTTTGTCTTAATCTTTTGGAGACAGCTTCTTAGGGTTTTTTTTTTTTTTTAATCAAGCAGTCTCAGAGAAATTAATTATCCTTAAATGCCATAAAATGTTACATCAAGGCCTATTTTGTTAGTTTCTGGGGGCCAGCAAACACAGCTCCCTCTCAAACAGATTGATAGACACATTCATTTTAAAAAACTGTTTTCTTAGGAGAAGCTGACAAAATTGGGCACATTTTGTCCCCGGATACACGCATCCAGCTACCACTGATCTCAGCGAGATTTCCACTGGCAGTGAAGTGACAAATTTAGCCCCCGGCTCAGTTTTCAATTAGTAAATGTTTTTTACTGTCCAGAATCTTTCTTGTTGGTTTGAAAAGGTAAGACAAATGAGGCAACTAAGGCAAGCAAATAAGTGCACCATGTTAGGCCTGAAGGACATCTCCCCAGGCTGAAAGAGGTACGTGGGGGTATTATGGGTGCTAATGACTCCATCCTCTCCAGTGGCTCCCGAGTGGCAAAGGTGAAGCACAATCTCTGGAGAATGAGAAACCAGAGTTTCAAGTGGAACAGCAATAAGCAGAGGCACTCACAATCAGATGGGAGGATTGAGGCTGAGGGAGCATGACGACCCCCTTTTCCAGAACCAATGTATTTGGAAAAAGAGCTAATCAACGTTATGAAGTAGAACAACTCCGTGCATGCCTGTCTGTGGCAGAGTGAGTGGTTGCATAGGTGGAAAAGAACTTTATAGGCAAACGGAGCATTATTAATTGACGGATGCCCTGCTATCCGGTGTTGTACACTTGCTGGGGCAATGTCGTAGGACAGGTAAATGCAGCAACAGACCTCTCCTCGTTAGGTCAAGCAAGATCAGCCTTTCCTGAATGATGTCCTACAAAAGTATCTGCTTGATGAGGCGAAGCTAGAAGGCTAAATCTTTTCAATACATTGACTGATTTCAGCTTCTTAAATAGGATATTGATTTATCCTACCACATAGGAAGAAAAGACATTAAAGGAAAATAAAAAAGAAGAAAACCAAGAACATTTTAATCTATGATCTTGGTTCCAATTTTAAATGAGGAAAATAACCTTACAAGCAGCTGTTAAAAACAATATTTTTAGTTTATGAAAGCAGAGTAATTTCCTCTTCACTTAGTCTAAATAAAAAGACACAAGGAATAATATATACAAATCAACATACATAAGCTAAACACCAGTTCACAGACTGAAATGCTAGCTAAACAGATGTACATATTTTCCATAACATCCTCAGCACACAAAATCACTGTAAAGAACTAAAGAAAACGACCTACCTGGTCTCCAGCGGGATGTTACTGTTAAGTAACCAGTTGTCCTGAGCATGGGCTGGCTCTTGGGTGCTGGCTGGTTGTTCTCCAGAGAGAGAGTGGTCAGTAGGAGCTGGGCTGGGGTTGCTGCGTGGAGTGAAGTTCCCTCTGTTTAGGGAATTGATGGAGGCCGCGTGATGTTGATTTGGGGTGTGAGCGTGTGATATTGGAGGTGGCGGAGTTCTAAGTCTTGAATGATTTTGAAGATTTGGAGGATGATCTAAAACATAAGCAAAATATTTTTAGGGTTCAGGACTTGAGCTGTTCCCTACTACACTCATTTCTGTGCAGGCACTTATATATGAAGGCTGGGATGCCACATATCCTAAATCAAACCCAAAAGGCTAACACAGTCTTGTTCCATATGTTCTAATGACACATGTATTGATCCACCAGCTGGCTAGAAAAATACTTTGGTTTCATGCAAAAATGTTCGGAAAGCTTAAAACACTGCAGAAAGGCTGCCCTGACAGCCAAGTTAACTCCGATGAACGACTGCAGGTTGCAAACTGCAATCCATCTAGTGACACTGATTTGTGATAAAGCATGAAAAATACAACCAGCCTGGATAGATAAAATTTAGAACAATGTTATGATGGATATACAGTGAAGTTTGTTTTGCCAGTTTTGCCAGAGTTCTTCCAATAGTTAAGTCAACAAGAAGACTGAGAATACATTTAATCATTGAGTTTAGGGAAAGCCATAAAACTTTGTCAAGATTATATAATTTGACAAAATCCAACAGTTTATATTGGTAGAGAGGTACTCAGATTGAGTTAAAAAAGAAGCATGTGGCATAAAAATTGAGGTGTCAGGAAAATTAAACAATGTATGGAAAGAAAGATGTGAAGAATGGCTGTGGTTATCAGTGTTATGGCTTCTTTCAGTAAAACTCCAGAGATTACTATTTGTTAGTCAAAAGAGCCGGAGGGTGGTGGATTTGAGGAAAGCAAATGCTCAGAAAAGAACAACCTAGTGGTAGATTGTACTGTTATTTTTATTTTTTTAACTAACTGCTAAAGAATTTTTTCCCACCTCTTCTGGAAATGAAGTAGCAATTTTTTCTAYGGAACTGGAGGGAGATCAGCAATACTGGGGATAGGATACAGAATACTTAACTTATTCCTCACTGATTTTAGAAGGCTTGATTTAGTGGGTCATTAATATGCAGCACTTACTTGGTCTCTTGTCTGAAAAAGATGAAGATCATATCAATCTAATACTTACCAGTCAGACATTTGTATCATGAAAAACTACTATTTATTTACTCTCTCATTAGGGAGCTTAGGACTGAACAAACCGTACACAGTCTGAAATTATGATGAATGGTATCAAAAACTTGACACTTATTGACACCGTGAAACCTATATTAGGCCTTGGATTCAAAAGAGTAGCAGGGAAAGTTATTACAGTATCTCTGTAGCCTTCTAGATTTTTAGACATGGAAGATAAAGTTGAAAGTTGTATGAGACGCATCCCGTCCATTCCCTTGTATTGACTTAAACTGCCTTATTTTATTAACTACAGCAGATTTTACCAAAACCCTTGAGTGCTTGAGTAGGTCTATCAGAAAAATAGAAGGTGTAAATTAAGAAGATGCCATTCAGTTTGAACATGTATCTACTTCTGGCTTTGCTAGGTTGGACATGGGAACGGGGGTATATATTCCATGAAGAGAACCGAGTGCTATTAGGTTCCGATTCATTTTACCCTTTAATCTCCAAAAAGGTCAGATGAACACCTTAAAAGCACCTGTTCTCTCTGTTGTATGTAAGAGGAGTTTGGAGCAACCAGATCAAACAAGAGGTTCGTAGTAGACACCTATATTTGGACAGACAAATTCTTCCCAGGAATCTAATGGAGTATTCAGAGGTCTGACTTACCCAAAGCTCCTACAAAATTAATACTGCCATACTGGATTCTGACCTATGGCAAGGTAGCCCCAACTAATTCTGTACATTAGGCAGAAAACTAAAGGGAAGGCTAGAACCACATCCATGGCTTGTATGGATGAGGACTATCAGAACCAAACCGGGTCTGACGTCAGTTCTGCAGCACCATGTGAACTGAAGCATTCAACTGCTGTGGGACTGGACGTTACTGGGGACTGTCACTTAACTGAAGCCCTGAGCACAGAGATAGTAAAAAGGACAGTGGAAAAATCCTGCTGCTGGTACAGTTACATTAGGGACTCATTTTCCCACTCAAGAACCAGCAGCTGTGGTTCCTTGGAGAAGCAGCAATCTGCCCCTTTTGCCGAGAGGCAGAGGGAAGATGGGAAGACGGGCAGAATACACACCAAAGACTGCGGGAACGTGTCTGCTTGCAGACAGAGAAAGATAGGAATAGTTTATTAATTCCAGGGAGATGAACATAAATAGAAGATTTGAGTTTCCAGGGCTRTCAATCTATCACCTTTCACAAGAACTTAATTCATCCGAGAGAAAATATCTTGCCGAACAAGGAACAACATACCAAAGGATTGCAAGTCCACTTATTTGAGTTTTCATTACAACCGATGCYCGAGCTGAACACACTGTGCAAATGGAAAAGGGGGGGTAAACAGGTGAATCCTGGAATACATAACAGGCCCTGTGTGAGGTTCTCCTGCAATTGATTGGCTTTTCCTACTGGGGGCACTGTTTTTAGACTATGAGTCAGAGCCTATTTCCAAAGATCCGTTATGTAAATTCTAATTTACACTCTATTATTGCAGACACATTGCAGATGCTATTATGGATAATACTTTCGAATCAAGTAAAAATGTGTCATTTCTGTTCTCTATTTGCATACCCTCTGTGATTTCTTTGCTAAGTAAAGACAGCACATCTATCTAACTCGGATCTATGTGATTCTTCATAGGACTTTATAGATTATATTTCTTTTTCTGACAGTTAGGTAGCTTTTCCTCCCAGAATATTCTTAATTTTATTCATATACAAATGCTGAACACTTATGTCATGTCTGAGCATTACTGAATATAATATACCTTGACTAGGATTAGCATCTATTTTCTTGCCTTTTTTTCTTCCTCTCACATTGAGAAACATTAGCAAAAAAGTATAGATGAAAGCACAAGCTATGAAATCTTCATACTGAAAATTACTACGTGTGTTCAGGACTTGTATGATGAGCCAAAACTATTGAGGTTCTGACTGTCTGTGGTCRCCAAAGATCCCATGGGATTTGCAAAGGACAAGGTAATCCCAAGAAACAAATTATTTCCTTATTGTCTGAAATTACAACTGTCCCTTTATTAGAACATGTTCTTTTTAACTTCTTCCAAAATTTTTGAGTGATATTAATGTGTGTGGTTATATTTCCCCAACTGGAAGGGGAACCTTAGTGCTGGCTGCAGTTGCTCTCTTACATAATGTGTGTGCATATATTTTATACAGTGGGAAGATGCTCTGATCATCTAGTTATATATTATACATAAACACCATATATTTATAGCTGCCTAGGCAGCACTGAATTTTTTCAGATCCCACCATGCAGGCAGGCTAAAGTGGAAGTAATATAAAGTTTCCTACATCTAACAGCAAGTCTTTATTGGGACAACAACCTCATGGGAATTCAGAAGACTTTGCGGAGAACCAGGCCACTGTGGCCTCTGCACAAGTGGTATTAGACTTCCCAAGACCTTTCTCAAGCAGGTATAAGATGGCTGGCTGTGACTACCTGGAAGTCATCCTGGATTACTCAAAAGCAGATAATTTTTCAAATTCTTCCTCCCTGCCATTTTCCTGTCTAGTTTCCAACAAGATATAATTTAAGCAGTCCCTCTATATTTGTTGTTGGCATTCTCATGAAAAATCTGATATGTGCTATTCAGAAGGACYAGCTAAGCTGACAAAGCATTGAGAAAGAAAACAAATGCCTCTTAAAACAAAAAATCCAAAATTTCCAATGGTCTCCAGAGTCAAGCAGGGCAGGCTGTGGGAYGTTTTTGGCCTTTAAAGGGACAGCAAAGATACCCGTCGATAGCAAAAGAGTCCTCACATCCTTAGATACTGTGCGCCAGCTCCAACGRAAWAGTTCAGTATCTCTAGACAGCAGGCTGGCACTGTGGAAGGCTAAAAGCTGTGAACTTAATRAGTACCCCCATGAGCCTCGTTTTCACTAATGGGTCTCCAAAGTGTGTCACACATGAAATATGTCAGTATTCAATTGCAATGAAACATTGGTAATCTCATTGCTAAAAATGCCAATAGAAATCAAGTTGCCATTGTGTTGGGTTTTTGCCTGTTTTTTAACATTAAAATGTCTTTGACTAACACTGACGTGGTAACCACAGATAAAGCAGAGCTGAAAGATAACTCAGTTAATGAAGCTTGTACTTGGACGCAAATTAGAGAGACTTGACAGAATTCTGTGAATGAAGAATTGAATAAATGTAAGCCATAAAAAGATTGCCAACGAGGAGCTAATGTGGCAAGATTTGAGTAGCAGATCTGAACACCTACATTCTTTTTCTTAATCATAAATGAGTAGTACTGTTTTGAAATCAGTCTATGTAACAATTACTCTTTCTGATTCATTAGGTTTTGGGATTGTGTTCAGGGCAAATGTGTTAACCTCAAAATGAAAAATATGTTCTCATCTTTTTTTCCAGCTTGTTCTGTTCCTCCAAACATTTATCATTCATATGCTTGCTCATATTCAGACGGCCTGATGCCTGAGTGGTGTCTGGTTTAGGCACAGGAAATATTTCTTTCTGCTGCCTGTAGATAGAGCCAGGTGGTATGAATCACTCATTGTTCCCTTGAACTTAAACTCCACAGTAGCTGTGATGACTAACGTGGTAGCTTGACTTTGGATGATAGTGCTTGTACTCACAAACAGAGAAATCCCCTATTTCAGAGGAAATAATCTTTAAAATAATGAACTTCTGCATTTGAGTGACAGAGCACCCAAGAGTCTTGCTACAGCTCCAGGATGATGTTTCAATCTCTACTGCAGATGTATGCTCGCAACCCTCACACCATCAGCCAGCTAAAACTACCTTCATATGTGACCTGTTCCTTTGGGTGCCATTGGCTATGGAAGCTGGGGTTCCTTCACTCATTAACCTGATGGGCCACCTACAGTCAGGTTGGCTATGAAAGACTGAATTGTGTCTGCCCCAGCATCCTACCAGGGGGCACAGAGTTTACTGTTAAAAGTAAGACAGCTTGGCAGAAGCAGGTTCCTTATCAGACACATGACAAACCAAGGACAGCATCTGCAAAACCAAAAGCAAGCAGAATATCTAACACCTAAGCTGGCAGAAAATGGCAAAATGAGTGGGAAGAATCAAATGGGGAGGCAGAGGGGATGTCTGCTCAGCTGGTATCTTTGTGGCTCCTGGTGACAGCCAGGATCAGCTGCACCCCCAAAATTTCTCCCGTTTGTGCAGAATCCAGCTGAATGCGCAACATTTGGATCGGGATGCAGCAACATGAAAAGGCGGCACGTGTCACATCTGACACACCAAGCAAGTCCAGGCTGTTGCTGATATTCTGCAATCTGGAGAAGAACTCCCTCCTCCAAGAAATGTTCTATGCCAGGCTCTGTCCACACGGGACAGTCAGGTAGTCTGGTGAGGAAGCCACACCAGAAGAGCGTGATAGAGACGGAGCAAAACAGGTCTCTCAGTYTTCAAATGATTTAGCAGTGCATAAATGTCTCTTTTCCCCCACTAACACTTAAAAACCTGAAATTAGTAATGCAATTTGATGGATCCCTTAAATTCTGAGTGACTGAATTTCACTTTAAGAAGCCTATCCACTGCATTTGACTTAGGACTAGTTCCTTCTACCATCAAGAGGAGTATTTGTACAGTGCTGCAAAATACATGTTTTGCTGCAACAACATCTTGTGCTACTGGTTTTCAAAATAGTAAGCCTCAAAATGACACTGAATCATAAAAGTAAACAGAGAACTGACGCATAACCTCCATTAAATAACAAATCAACAATACGAAAGCTACTTTGATGCTAATTCTTTTCTTACTTTATGTTACAGMATAATAGAGAGCTGCTATTCCAGCAGGGGTTTCAACAGAGAATAAAAGCTGTCCTTACCATGCTGCTGAAATCAACAGTGTGTATGTTCTGGTCTAGCTGAGCTCACTGGGCTTTGGAGCCCAATCTTTACGGTCTTGTATTTTAATTGTACCTTACTACGCTATATGCACAGACATGCAACAATCTATGTTTTACACACGATTAAGGCCTACAGAAAACTTCCTGTGTATGCATGTACAGTCAATTTGGTGCAGTCTGTTGTCCAGAAAAATCCCACAATCACTAGAAACTATATAATGAAAAAAAAAAATGACCATATCGACGTAAACAGTCTGCAGTGTTTCTCTGAACATGCAGCCTGGACACTGAATTTGGAATAACCAATGCTAAGAAGACTGACCACCAAAAGCATTGCAGAACACGAAAGCTGTAGTGATTTCTCATGACAAAACTACAGTGTCCCTGCGAGCCACTCCAGACACAATCTATCTGTTTTAGACATTGCTGGATAAAACATATATGCCAGGACCAGTGGAAAAAAAACTTGACCTCCAGTAGGGTACAAAATCTTAAAAATGGACTGTAACCACTAGCAAGCAGAAATGGAGAACCTAAAAAACAGACAGCAGAAAAAAAAAACCCTACTGATTGACAAGTCTAGGCTTTCCAAACTATGAGGGCTTCATTCTGAACTATTTCCAAGTTACTCCTATAGTTAAGTAACTTCATTTGTTTAGATGATTTTCATCTTCATTTCACCCAAAACCAGGCCCACCTGGATGCTTCACATGCGGCCATGTGAAACTAGCTGCAGCCCCTCTCAGGCTGCACAGATTTAACACTTGATTGGTTTTAGTGTTTACAGAAAACAACAGGTGCACAAAATCAAGTCCAGACAACCCATCTCCTCTGTTTTTTTCTCATCAAATGTGTACATTACACGCAAACTTTTCTCTCCAGTGCCAAAGTGCCTTTGCAAAAGCAAAATATTGACTTTGGGGGTTTAAATCAATTTTCTGTTTGATGCTGGGCTGTCAAGCTTTGGCTCTACACAGTCAACGAGTGCTCTGGGTGGTTGTTTTTTCATCAGTACGTATCCAAGTGAATTGTATTCTCTGCAAGAAATGCTCTTAAAAAGGTCCATGTCACTGTCAAATGCTGCTACACACTCTTTAAAACCATGGTATGGTCCATTATTTAAGTTAATAAAAGGGCATCACAGACCACTAAAAACAAGGCAGAAGCTTATTATTATTCAGACTCTGGCAGTTTATGAAGAATAATTGCCTTAAACATGGAGCAAAGTGAAAAAAAAAATAAAAAGAAAACAGAATACCTGGTGGACTGTAAATGAGTTACTTGAATTTAAATAACTTATATTTAAGTTATTAGATAAGTTACTGGTAGCAAGGGAAAGTAACTTCTACAGTGCACAGCTGAGCAAATTTCTTGAGGTCCCAGAGACTTTGGGTTTGCTGCTGGGCTTACAAAAAGGCAAACCTTTAATTATGCTGATAGCATATACTGGAGGCAGTGGTAGCCTTTGAAGGCCCAAGCTGTAGAACTGCTGGCTACTCTGAACTAGGCACAGAAGTAAGCACAGAAAAATATATTTACATATACAGAACAGTGCAAAATGATAGCTCTTTCTCACTCAGAAGTGCCCCAAACATCTGATGGCTACAAACTGTCGGTGTGCCTTGCCCCTCTCGGTCCGATGGCGCAGGCACCCACGGTGCCCTCTCAGCCTCTCACATCTGGGTCCTGAGGTCTGGAAACCCCTAGTGCCGCCTCTCTTGGCTTTCAGGAGGACTCTCAGGCCACTCTGTTGGGCCACTTTGACACCACCGATGGCTTCCACAAGCTCCCTTCCTATCTGAGGATAACCCACCTCCGCTGCTAAGAGGGACAGCGCCTCAACGCGAGGCAAGAAAACCCATCGGCTTGAGCGAGGGACGGAGCATCCATCTGTSGTCTGGTCCGAGTTGCTGCACTTGTCAAATCCCACCCATCGAATGTTTCTAAACACGTGCGCCTAAAACCGGAACATACCTCCCGAAGAGCTGGGAGCCTCTTTTTTAAGTAAGAGATGCAAGGAAGTCAGTGCTTCTGAAAAGATGTACCTTTTTTTTTAGGTGCCAAAAGGGGGATTCGGTTCCTGATATTTTATATAGTAGAATGTATGCTATTATCAAACCTATGGTTACCCTTGTGGAAAGAAATGTGGTATAYTTCTGTAATGTTTGCAGTTTATTTACTTGAGGTGCTAAGCATATGGAAAGAAACATTTAAACAAACAGAAGACTGTAGTTTTAAAGCCACACAGTTGAGCCTTTTCTAAACTAGACGTGGTCTGCTGGTATAGACACACGGGCGAATTTCTGAATTGTTTGTAGCCAGCAGTTCACCAAACCAAAGCGTATCAGCAAAGGGAGTCTTGGGCTGCTGTAATAGCATATAAACTCAGGATTTCACTAGCACAGCAATGTCAAACAGTTTTTTTTTTTTTCATGTGCCTATATTGGAAAAGCTTTGAAATAGAGACCTGGTCTTTGCCCATTTTGTCTCCCTGAAAATAAAATGAACAAGCAGCCTACATTTTGCTTATGGTCTTCAAAAATCTTATCCGAATTGCAGAGCTGTTGTGACTTGTACACAAACAAACAGGACCAACAGATCCCCAGCTCCATCAGCAAAACTGACTATTTATAGCAGCTGAGGAAATGGTCTGTTTTACATAATTTTTACAATGTTAGTAGTGGCGAAGGGACTGGGTGTTACATAAAGCAAAATGATCCAGAGACCGTCCTTTCAAAAATACAAACGGATATAGCTCCCATGCAGTCCTACTGCATGACAGCATAGCGTATGCACCCTTGGTGGTCATGGCGAAAGATTTATATGCCGCAAAAATGTTTTAAAAATTTACTGTATGCCATGTTAACTTGCAAGCTTCGGATCTGAATTCCGACCTCCACGGGGCATGTAATTCCTGGTGCAGTCAGGGACTTGCAAAGCCCAGACTTTCRTGGGTAGGGTTTTGTGCCTCTCTTTTTCATTTGTACATGTCCCAGGCTTGTGAATGAGTCGGTCTCTGGAAATACACGGTTCCATATTTCACGGCAAAGCGCTTATGGAACGTGACATGGGGTGGTGTAGCACGATGCCAACGAGCACTAATGCTTTTAATTATTTACTCCAGAGAAAGAAAGGGGAAAATTTCATGTTGGCAGCAAGTAAAATAAACTAAAGTCTTTGCTGACAAATGGAGATTTTTATTATTATTTTTTTTTTCCATGACTCCGTGTCAACTTCTGCACGTGTTGCCACTCGAGCCAAGCAAAGTCACCGCGCAGCACGGAGCCCGCTTGCCAATTTTTCTTTTGTCAGCCCTTCTCTACCCCCGCCCTCCTTTTAATTTTATTTTGCTGCTTTTAAAGTTTTAACAAAGCCGTTTTGGTTAAATACCGCCAAAGCCCAGCATAAACCAGTGACAATCCCATTTGACAGCTGCGACTCCGACACGCAGCCTGTCACAGTGATTAATACCTACACCCCCCGCCCCATCCACTGCGTACACAAAAGCCTGACTGATTTCCTTTGGTGAAAACCATGGGTGCAGTTAAGTGTAAAATTTCTCTGCACAGGTGGAAAACCGTCTTCCCTTTGGCACATGAATCTGATTTGCGAGAGCTGGGCTCCGTGACCTTTCCCTTTARGTTCTCTCTGACATTCTCCGAATCACCATGGCAGAAGGCTGCGCTCCAAATAATCCTGCAACAGGCATAAAACTTTGAGATTTTTATTAACACTTGAAGAGGCCACTAAAAGAAAATCAAAACTATGAATCTGTCAAGATACCCCTCAGTAATGCTGCACTTTGTTCAAAAAAAGGGGCCATGATAGGAGGGCAATGTAGTTCATCTGGTGCATATGTCTGTCTGTCTATTCAGAATACTTCAACACCTAAATACCTCAGTATCAATTAACCGAGTCCCTCTGGCAATGCGTTTCAAAGAGGAAATCTTCATGGCAGTTAGTCTCATTTACTGCATTTGGGGTTTTTTCGCTTCTAGATTTTCTGATAAAAATTTCTGGCACATCAGAAATAAATTTCAACAAACTATAAATACACACACACCTAAATATTAGTAGACCAAAAGGACATTTATGCCTGTTCTGATGTTAAATTTTTTATCCTTTTATTCTGAATGTATACGTCTCTGCCTTGTTACAGACAGATAGATGTGTACATACGTACATAATAGTTTTTAAGTTCCACAGGCACAAAGAAACTGTATTATAGTTAAAAGATTTTAATCTTTTCTTAATTCTGGCTCTTAACTTGTTTGGTGCCCTACCAGGAGGCACTGTCTTTACTGGCATCATACATTAAAGTGATGCTTGCAGCCCATCAACTTTAATTTTGGAGAATGAGCTCATTTAGAATAAACGAATAAAAAGGTTTCTGGTAGAATAAAAAGACTGCCTTAGCTTTCTGCAAAAATTTTGCAGAAAAAAGTGTACCAGAATTATTCTCCTGATGTTTATCGTGGTTGTCTTCAACACAGGAGAAACTGAGGAAAAACACTGTGCCTGCCTGCATAGCAATTATTGGCAAATACACAAGACAGAGAAAAACAGTTTCTTTTTTCTCCCATGAATTTCTGTTTGTCACAGCAATTTTGAGTGCAATTATACACAGAGTAGGCACACTAGTTTGAAAGAGACATACATATTTTTTGCAATTGATACTTTAAAAGAAATGTGATGGGCATAAGCTTACAAACTGCATGTGTGAAACTGCTGCTGGATCATTCTTAGCTCTAAATATACCGACGGAGAAATTTTTAGATGCACAAACAGCAGTTAGGTACCATCTACATCAGTGGCACTCAGTCACATCTGTGACCTTGAAAAATACACCATGAAAATTTCAAAATTGAGCCCTGAACTAATGGCACTAGTGCAGGCTCCTGAAGCCAGGTAATTAGCTTGTTTAATAATGTACTTTGGAAAGACATATTCCTAATATTCTCGCAACTCTAATATTAGCTGAAGATTCTCTTAGCGTGTGGCTGTTCAAGAGAGCGACAACACGCTCAGATAGCACTTTGGCATGAAGCGTGTGCCTAGAAAGCTCAGTCAGATTACCACAAAAGATGAATATTCTAAGGTTCTTCTCATTACTTTCTGTAAGTGCTCTTGACATTCTCCAAAGCAGTTTAGGAGCTTCCTAGAAAAATGTCAAAATAAAGTAATAATTTTCTTATAATATTGTTGAACAAGATGTTGGCACGGCATGATTTAGAAACGAAGATCAGCAGCTTAGGAAGACAGTGCACACGCACACACCCATATATTATCAATGAGTTCAGTGTGATCAAAACAATAAACAGTAACTTCATATGCACATTTTCAAGGAACTAGATTTAAAATTGTAGAAAGGAGATTTTATATGACCTTCAAGTATCCTAACATCTTACATTTTACCTGTATAGGAAACTTCTGTTCCAAGCACTGGTAGCTATTTGCTCAGCAAAACAATTTGCACTGCCTTGATATCGTAGGCATTTGCTATAAAATTTATACCTCCTCTAACTCTTTTTAAGTAGAACAAATCAAGTTCAGTACTAAGTCGTATTAAAATACTGCCTCGCTTTTCTAGGGACAATCCTGTTAAAACTAGTTTACTATCTGCCACAGGCACCAACTGGCACAACTCGGTGAGGGTTACAGAATTTTTTGGTTTAATTAAAGAGATG
This sequence comes from Apteryx rowi, assembly GCF_003343035.1. Lineage (NCBI taxonomy): Eukaryota > Metazoa > Chordata > Aves > Apterygiformes > Apterygidae > Apteryx > Apteryx rowi. The sequence goes on along the minus strand of NW_020447209.1, from coordinate 1,822,493 downwards.
ATCATAAAGATATATTTTATTATCTGTAACTCAAGAACTGCACGTGATGAACGGGTTCTTTTTTTTTTCTGTTCCCTCCAGAGTCCCACGGCTCCCCCCTCCCACCCGGCTGAATGATATATAGTCTGGAATAGGCCCATCGTAAACCACAGGCTGTAAATTAAACAGTGGGATGAATAACTGGCTCGAGGGTTTTAGGAATGCTAACATAACACATGTTATTCAGTCTACTGTAAGGGAGCTTCTTTCAAATATGCATTTCTAAAAGAGGAGGACAATTACTTAATAACATGATTTAACTGAATAATGACTGGATAAGGTTTGAATTTCATGGAATATGTTTATGACTAGAACTTTAGATTACTTACTTTTATCCTATAGGTTCCTAAAGCACATATTTACCGAACTGATATACAAATTACAAGAAAGAATCATTTAACCCATCACTGAGAGGCCGTCGCGCCTGCAGCAGAACCCGACAGCTGCCGCATTAAGGACGAAGCCCTGATGCCGCCGAAGACAACTGCAAAACTCTGAACGACTTTAGTAAGGCTGGAATTTCACAACTCATCTTCTGCAAAAAAAGATACCTTAATACTTGATGGGAGCTTTAATACCGGAAACCGGGCAGGACTTACTTTATTCTCCAGTTTCAGTGATCAAACCGTGACAGGGACAGATCTGTGTATACCATTAGGAATCAAACAGCCTACCTTGCTGTCAGYGTAACCATTTGGAAAGAACTGTGCAGAAAACTCCCACGGAGATACACTGCCCTTGATCTGCAGCAAAACTCCTGTATTGACAATACTTGCCTTGATCTGCAAGGTAACTTGCTTGATGTCGGTGGCAGTTTTGCGCACAGTATGGGCAGTATAGGGCGCCTAAGGAAAGTTTTAGAAGCTGGGGATGCACTGAGATTAATCAGTATTTGATGCCTCCCCACAGAAAAACAAATGAGCAGGGTTCATGGATACAGTCTGCGAGGTACATTCAACAGCAGCCAGAAAAAAAAATCACATTGAAAAATTACAACGTTCCTACCTAGCCAGAGGAGCAGGGAAAGAGTAAGGCAGGGAAAGGTTAGCCTTAAAGAAAGGTTCATCRAGAGAAGGACAACGCTTTCTTCATCCCTTCAACTATTTTTTTTCTGAACCATCAATTTTTATCTGGATCTTCTCTGATCTTCCCCTGTCAGCCCCATCTGAATTCTCCAAGCCCTGCCAAACTTCTATTAAAACCAGATCTTATAAACCATATAAACCAGATCCTGGGGTTTGGAAGTAGATGCTCAATTTTTCCTGCACCTCTTTCCTACCCAATACACTCTGTTATCTTCTGAAAATCCACAGGAAAAGCTGTTCCCTGAAGTAAACCCACAAACCCAACTTCGATGGGATCTTCTGGGCCAAGAAATGGCCTGACCTCACAGAAAAATGCTGTACAGCAGGGTATTTACACTGTCCTTTTCTTTGACTTCATGGTAGTAAAGCTGCTGGAGTTACAAAACCCAAAGCTTCTGTGTAACTGCATAGTGTCTAGTGGAGGAGTAAAGTGATATTCGCCCTATTTGGGACATGATGTTTTTAAAATAATCTCTCTGGTATAAACTGAGAACCAGAAACATAAATATATATATATATTTTTTTATTACATAGCAACTTTCACCCTAGACTCTCCAAATAATTTACAACATTAATTAGTTAAGAGCATCTGATAACAGGACTCCATATTAAGATGATTATGACTATAATTAAAGGTAATGACATGATGAAAGGACTTGCACTCGACTTGTACATTAAATAGTGAACTTTGAAGTAACAAAAACAAAGTTGAGTGCAGCCAAAGATATGTGACTAAGTGCACATGAGCTTATGGATTTCATTTCTCTAGACCAATCCTGCCTCTAGCTAGGAATATGTGTGTGTGATCTGAAAGATTTGGTAAAAGCTTTGCTGTGGTACAGAGATTAACACCAGAAGAGCAGCAAAAGCCCAGACTAGTCAAGCGTGCAGGGTCCTGTGGTGGTGATTAAAATTGGATGACTGAACTCAAAAGCTTTTTTTTCTTTTTTTGGGCTTAAAAAAAAAGGTTTGGCTCGCAGTAACTGGAATTCTTCAAGAATATTGATTCCACTTTTGGTGGACACATATTGCACGCACTCAATATCATAATCTTTTGGCCAGCTCTATTTGCAGAGACCAGGATGCACCCTGAAAAGGCTTTTATTCCCATGTGCAAGACATGATGGGATGTGTGGTCTGTCAGTCACTCGGTTCCTCTATAACTGTGGAATTCAGACACAACATGGTGCAGTTGTGGTAGAGTAGAAAGACAGACCAAGAGACGGCTTTCCAGAAATGACAAGAGTCCTTTAAAGGGAGCGAGGAGAGAGCACGCAGAACTGCAGAGAATGCCTGGCTGAGATTACAGCTGGAGCAGAGCTTTCTGAAAGTACTTTTTTTCATGACTCTTGGAAACAAGTGACTTGAAAAGCAGCAGAAGCAATAACGCTCGGCTTTCTGATGGCTGATTGGCAATGTGTGTGTTTTGGCTGACCTGCAGGCTGCTGACAAAAAGAACGGGTATCAGTGCAGTTCCCCTTGTCATTTCTTCCATGTAGGCACTAATTCAGATCAATCTTCTCTATCCAGCTTTTGGTTTCTACAAAACTTGTGGGAACTTGGTATCTTTGAGACCTCTGCTCCTGTATCAAGCGGTTGAAACTGGTCAACAGCTTAAAAAATTACTTGCAGAGTGGCAAACACATGGACAACATAATTATTTAGGTCTTATTTTCTTAGAAAAAAAGGTTGAAAATGAAGGTGGTTGCATCTGGAGGACAAATAGAGATTGCTAGACGAATTACGAAGCATCTTTAACACACCTGTCCAAATAATTGCTTTACTTTAGTCACTGCCTACGAAGACACTGCATAATCTTCTTTAGGTAAAACGCTACCTCCGTCTTGAAGAGTTCAAGATTTTGTGGGGAGAAGTAGAAAGTGATGATGATCAACTTTTTCTCTTGGAGGAAGCTCAGGTCTTCTTTAGCAATCAGTATATACACTCCAGTAGAGTGACACAAAACCTAGGTCTCCTTAAGTGAAAAAGAAATCTTCTTTTTCTTGTATGTAAAATAATCAAAGAAAATCTGTGCAAAATTGTGTTGCGATATTAATGGCCAAATGTCTCCTTCCACATGAACATCCAGAAAGGATGCTGCCTAAAAGCACTCCAAAAAGGGKTGGTTTGTTTTTTCATTTCAGATGCTGATTTATGCTACTCGTACTCCCACTAGCTCAAGTTTATGAAACAAATAACTCTGCTGCTGGAGAAACTTAAACACATGGAGTAGTCATATTCTCATCTTTTGGCTACTACTGCTTCTTCCTTCTAATTTATGTTACTACAGTTGTCAGGAAAAGAGTACTTTCTTGGCAAATCAGAACGAATGCAAAGGAGCATTTGACAACATACATAGCACACAAATCTTTGTACCTAGCCTCCCAGAGACTGGAAACAAGTTCAGATTTAGATAGAATATCCCCAAGGATTTACACCTATAAATATATGTAATAAACCCTGTAAAAACATGAAGTGTGAAGTATGCACTTCACCAAAGGTTTATTTTGGTTTTCAACAAATAAGAAAATTAAAACTCCTGCTGCCCACATGAGCCTGTGTGTCTGGGTCTTTCTTGATAGATAAAATTATTCATGGCATATTAGAGCCTGTCAGTATGTTTAACCAGAAAAAAGACATATCATTCCTAGAGGAGATCTAAACAACTTCATTATAAAAGCTGTGAGGGAGTCACAATACATTAGGAAGAACAAATGTAGTCTGCAGTGGTTTTTCAGTCCTTTCTACACCATTGACTTACCAGAGGAAAGTACTACTAATTACACTTACTTGCATTGATTTTTTTTTTCTTGAGGATGGATTACCTTGTCCTCCCCTGAATCTAATGATTTAAATTAGAATGAAACCACCATCTGATGGAGGTTAGGAGTTAACCTTGAAAGAAAGACATCAAACATGACATTAAAAAAAAAAAACCCTCTTTCCCTATTAACTCTCCTTGCAAAACATGCTGAATAACTTTTAAGTGATGTGATTTTGCAAATACTATAGTGAAATAATATGTCACACATTACAGCAAATGCCAGATATACTTCTCACAGCTAGATAAGGTTCAGTGATCCAGATCTGGATCAGATCTGATCTTGTTTACACCAATGTAATTCCAAACAAATTCCATTGAAGTCAAAGGTGTTAGTTAGATCAGAATCTAGTTCACTAAATCTTAAACGATTACATTCTTAGCCATACTCTTCTTAGCTGTCTCTTCTTTTTCCCCTTACAGACTCTCCAGTTTTGCTGCCAGCCCCATGAGGACGACCTAAATGAAACTCTCACACTATGCATCGTAAAATTTCACCCAGTCGTTTCTCCATCAAGCCCAGTCATTCGCGGTCGTGTTAGAAAAGACCAAACATTTCTGCTAATTTTTTGTTTGTTTTTCATTTGCACTACCCCTATGAGAACTCAGTAATTAAGAGACAATTGCCATGGTAACATATTAAACCCAAACCTGATCATAATTAAATCAGTGGCAAAATTTCTATCAGGATCTTCTTAACAGTCAGCTTCTCCCTCTACACCTACAGGGTTGCATGTTACTGGTCAGTCCTGGATTTTTGTCTGACCTGGTTGCTGTGATGCCAAGCTGTAGGGAGCCATAGCCTGATGGCTCTTAAGTAAAATTTCCTGACTATTAGTCAGGTTTTCTGTTTCATAATTTGCAGGCTATTATAGCAATTGCAACTCTCTTTTTTGTATATTTTTTTCTTCTTTACCACTCGTCATATTCTCACTTTAGGTGTTCACAGACTATTCTGTGCCACGCTTGCCAGTTCTTAACCAAAGACAAAATACTTCCAGTTCTTAACTCTTGGCTCTATATTCTTTGCACATACAGTTACAGTGCATACTTCCCCATGTGCTAGCTACTATCAATCAGTTAAAATTTGAAAACATTACAAATGGTCATTCAATTATAGTGCAAGTGCACAAGCAACCAAAAATCCTATGAAGAACAAGGACACTACAATGAATGGTCCAATGTGAATTTACAGCCAGTGATTCAGTGGATCCTCATATCCTGACCTGACACAGAATAGGATGCATCAGAGATACCGGCATATTGAAGGACTCTTTATATGCACTGGGGAGAAGGGGAGCACTCTAAAAAAGCCAATTTGGATATTGCATAGAACATATATGAAATGACAAGAAACAGATCTGATGATAGTAAATATACAGTGCAAGAAGCAATATATGCCAAGGATCAAATTACTGTAATTCTGAGACACCAAAGTGTGCTAAATTTTATACACAGTTAGGTTAAGTGCACATATTAACTTCAGGTTGGTGCATAGCTAATGTCATTGCTGGGATAAACACATATTCAAGTACTCTATTTTCAGTGTTACATGTAAGTCATTATTATACGAACAATAATGCTCAAATTGTTGTCTGGGATGAAGCAAAACATGATAAAGTCCAGGCACTGAAGACTGGGGGCAGCCTTGACTTTACCACAGAAGAACCATTTGCCTTGACTGACCCCATACATATTTTCTGCTTTCTTTTTCATATATTTCCATTTTCTGCAGCCCCCACCAGCTTAGTCATTACATAATCAGTGCTTTGAAAGCTCAGAGAATTACAGGCTATTGAAATCTCTTTCACTCTAGATTATTTTCTTCATCTGCATGATCTTCGTGACATGTGTAAAACTCATGTCCTAGATTTTAATGACGGTGACCTTTGGGAGTAACGGTTGAGTCAATGCCATTTTAAACATGAGCCAGCTACTGTATTCTGTCTTTGCCGCTGTAGCCAAGTGAGAGGGTGACAAGTGTAATTGCTAGTTCTTTCCGCAAAGACTCCTAGTGTGAGAAAGTGCAAGAACTTTTACGGAATGGGTGCATGGATGTGCCATGACTTTTTATGTTCAGCGCAAGAGGAAGGATTTTATTTTTCACCATTCTCCAAGCCATATGTATTTTGTTTAGAAAAAAAGAAAGTATATAATACATCATTAAAATAAAAATGCATTGCATTATACAGCATTCCACAAATCTGTGTACTTTTGGAATTGGAAATCGATTTTTTTTTAACTTTCTCTTTAAGATGTTTATTAATGGTTTTAAAACAGTATTTTGTAATACTTGCAACAATGTGTTCAAGTTGTTCAAGCTTGTTCAAGTAGAAAGTAACACTTTTTATTTTGTACATCAAGCATGTTCAGTTTGCAAGTCTCAACTTCACATACCAGCTGAGACAACCTGGACAGTGAGAGTTAAACTGGCTTGYTCATGCTTCAGACATTATTGCCAATAAAATGTCTGAAGCCAAATTGGTGACAATCTATTGATTTGAGTGAGTCTACCCAAGTCTATGCGATTGGAATTTGGTTAATTATTCTACTGAGGAAGCCCAAGATGGAATAGAATCTGCAGAAGCCTCCCGTGATCTTCTCCTTCACCTTTTCTACCATCACCTTGCAATGGCCCTGAAGCTAATACATCATAGAAATGAAATTGTTCTCAAAATCTCAAAATGCTACTCTGATCTCTGGGGGAGGAATCTGTTTGCTCAGGAGTAAGTGAGAAGAGAATTTAGATTTCTATCTCTACTAAGACACACTGTTTGTGAACATACCGAGGTTCCAAAAGTTTCAATAATGAGTGTTCCTGTTGCATCAGCAATTTCAGTACTTAAAAAATTATCTTCTACTGTGTTAAAAATTTTAATCAACTTTTGATCCAGTACTCCCAGTTTTTAATGACAATGACAGAATTATTGTTAACATCCACTGAAAGACATTTTAAAAGGTAGGCCCTTGAGCAACAGTGTTTCTTAAAAAAATTCGTACAGCATGCACACACATGGGAAAGTGCAGCTGAAAAGGAATTTGACAAGTGCTGCTGCAAGGTATTTTTCAGGGATGTTAAATGTCTCCATTCCTGCAGAGTTTGGATTTTGTTTTAACATCTTTCTGCTACTCAGTGTCAATGCACAGACTAATTGTATGTTACTGTAGCAATTCTCACTTTGGAGCTATTTCACATATTGCACCATATTTTATAGCAACTTGCATAGTTATTACTAGGTTTGTCCAGACGAAAGCTTGATGGTATAAGAGAGAGAATCTGATGTGTGGTACACTTAATATTAGTCTGGAATAAATCTGTTAACTTTAGCAGACTCGCGCTGGTATRATTCAGATGCGAGTTTGAGCCACTGCTCTCTGCTGGAGGGAATGAGACCTGCTCATTTAAGTGTCGCAGAACCTACCCTGGTGACAGCCCTATTGCTAGCTCTTCCCTACCTCACTGTGGTATTGGGAGGATAAACATATCAAAGCATGTAAGTGCTCTGATAGCACTACGCTGATATGGACCACATAATTAGGCAAGCAGCAAGCAAGAACCTCAGTTGCACTGGTGACACTGGACTATATTTGCTCGCTATCTCAAGTGCACGATGTTTACAGCTAATCATAGTTCTTCAAGCCCTGCAGATTGCCTGTGTCCCCTGGGTTTACGCAATGTTCTTTAGGGAGCTCCAGTTTCCCCTTGCTCACAAGGCACCGAGAGGATAGGCAAGCTGGATTTCCTCAAGGGCCGACTCCCGGCACATTGCCAAAGCTCAACAAATACTGTAATAAATACTAACAGGCACAGATCTGTCAATTCTGTGTGAATTCTCTCAGCTAGGAASTGCCTCGGACTCTTCTAAATCTCACGTGTTGCTGATGTGGTGTTACAGTCTGGCTCTTTATCTTTAGAGTCCAGGTACCGGAGGCAACAGTAGATCATCTAACCAGCTGGTTAGATTGCTGGCCCCCACAGCCCACGGTTTGGAGAGAAGCCACAGAGCTGGTGTTATAAATGGGACTTCACCCATAAACAAACCACGTGCGGCAATGCACCCTTAACTGCAGTCTACCTGATGGTCCCTACCTGTAAAGGTAAAGGTGACCTGATGCACTTAGGGTTGTGTCCTAATCCCTTGGAACAGGTTGCCCMGAGAGGTKGTGGRGTCTCCTTCTCTGGAGATATTCAAAACGCGCCTGGATGCAATCCTGTGCAATGTGCTCTAGGTGACCCTGCTTGAGCAGGGGGGTTGGACTAGATGATCTCCAGAGGTCCCTTCCAACCTCAGCRATTCTGTGATTCTGTGATTCTGTGATAATCTCCCCTGTCATGAACGCCCTCAGCTGATGACCAGACCCCCACAGGAACCCAGATGTGTTGCAACTCAAGGAAGTTCGAAGGGCCAGAACAGGTAACAACAATCTGCTTTGGTCTGATCAATCATTTGATTAATCAGGAACTGTAAGCTCTTATTTCAGCAACATGAAACTCAGAACAGGAGAAATGAAGTTAGTGTTTCTGGAGTGCTTTGTTATTTATAGGATATTTTTCAATTTTTGAACATTCCCTCTCCTGTAAGATTTATTTATTTATTTATTTTGGTAGGGATTTAAAAAGCCTTCTCCTTATCAAAGATAAGTAAATTGATAATATTTAACTTGTTACATTACTTGTTCAGTACACTCATTATTTTACAGAAGTGCTTTGCAGATGTTTGAGACAACAGTTCTCATTATCCTCTCACCTCCCTACAAATAAACAACACAGACAACAACAGCTTTTTCTTCTGATTTTCTACAGTTGCAAGTCACAAAAAATCAAACCTGAGGTCCCACAGAAGTTCCAGCTAAATTTTAAATACAAGTTAGGATAGCTAATAGGAACGTMCCACAGACTGGGTCTCCTGTACTGAAGGACAGGACAAGTCAACTTCTGTTGAAATCACTGACAGACAGCAGTGTTGATCAGCTCTGACAATGTTGATGGGACAGAACTTGGGTTCAAGTACAAAACACAGAAAAACTATCAAGCATGCTTATGAGGCATTTTCAATAATGTTTCTTTACCTGAGATGTTATTTGCATTCTCCTGATTGATGCTTACTCAGTATCTATGGAGTAAATACAGAAAAGCAATCCTGAAATGTGTTCTAGCTGGTCTTAACTGTAGGCTTCATTTTTGCATACCGACTTCAAAATTGCATGACTGGCACCAGCTCTGCTTGAGTTTTAGAAAASTTTGGTCTTTGAGCAATCTACATTCTTACCATGTAAATCCATTATAGTACTTGGATTAATCCTTTTGTCAAAAGGATTCCTGGGAATAGCAAGAGGCAGTTACTTGTACTGTTTTCTTATTCCAGGCAGTATCTGAAAACTAAACRTGTGGCAATTAAGAAAGTAAAATTAACTCCAAGAGATCTCCAAATACAATATAATCTCCCACATACTCATTTCTGGAATGCTGTCTGCACATGGAGTAGGTCTAAGGTTCAGTAGATGTCCTAGAGCTTACAACTCTGCCCCTTTGTTTCCTTTGCCTGAATAAACATTTGATAAAGGAAAGACGAAGAGAAATGCTAATCCTGAATTTGTATCTCAAGGCATGCAGAGGTGAAAGAGAGAAAGAGACAGAGATCTGGCTAGATTTTCTTACAAGGTTAGAAGAAAAATAAATCCAAAGATACTAATCAGGGGAATTATGTCTCCTCTTATCTAAACAGCTACTTTAATGCGAAGTCAATAAATAATTGGCCTTCCAGAAAGACCTGTGTTTGCATAAAAAGGGAGATATACAGGTCTACTCAGTTGAGAAAAACAATAAACAATAGGGRCAACTTGAGAAATGTATAGAATTTGGGRGAAAATCATGGAAGAGACTGARTGGCTCTTGAGATTCTTCTAACAATTTGCCAGTCAAAGAAGTCTGAATATAAAACAGGACAGCACGAATCCTCATCTCGCCACTGTGACTATCTTCATAGTCCAAGGCAAGCTATTTAAGCTATATAAATCTTTCCATCTGTGCAATAGGGTTAATACTATTTATCTACACACGTCTTTGGGATTAAAACATTATTATTTTAAACTGCTTTGAAGATGAATCATGCTATGTGATTGCTAAATATTATTATTACTAAAAATGTGACATATTGTTTGAGTTAAAGAAAATAGTATATCTTTATCTTAAGAAGCTTGTCAGCGCATAATGAACTGAAATTGTGATTGCTTAATATAGTTACTGCAATTTCTAGTCTGAATGTTCTGTATTTATTGTTTGCATTGCACTGACGTATATTAAATTAACAAGATTATACTGTATGATTGCTCTCCCCTTGAGACCCTTAAGAAATTAGGCTATCCTAGTGAGCACAGTGTTTAAATAAATATTATTTTACATATTAGTTTATAAGCACGGACTGTCGTGTTTCTGCATCTTTGGATGTGTTTTTAATGTTATCTAATTCCACGTTATATTTAAAAGAAACCTCATTGTTTTGAACATTAAAAACAAAAGAGCACAAAGTATATAAAACGGATTGCAGGAAGCAATCCTGCAATGAGCGCTGAAAAGACTAATTGTTGTATTTGGTCTTCCCTTTCATGAATGTCTATTCTCTGCTGTGCCATTCCTCCCTCATAAGCAAATACTATGCAGTGGGGGGAAAACTGTTGTCTCTCACTTGCACGTTCAGAATCATTTCTTGTTCTTTAGATATCACTGAAAGAAACACATGTTAGAAACCCATCAGGCAGTCCAGCTTTAAACAAACGCGATGTCTGATTCTTCTTGCCCACTGRCCATGTCGCTTCTGTTAGTGGGCTGGACCATATCACTAGCACTGTCTGTCACAATTTTGGCCTCCACCAATTAATACTATTCCACATACGACTCAGGAGATATCACGGYCCAGGAACCATGCCCAGCGGCCTGTGTACCTTGCAGCCACCCTATTTTCAAGGCTAGCAGARTTTGCTCTCGTAGATGCAGGTTGCTCCTCAACACCTGGCCTCGGTGCCCAGGAAAGTTCCAGTTCCAAGTACAGACATAACTAGACGTTTCAACTGGGACCACTGGGAAGTGCTGCATAAACATACTGATGGCAGCCACGGCTCACCGAATACAGACAACGCTTTTCAGGCACAGCAAGGACTAAGTTAAATACGGTTGGAGTCAAACGCTCAATTTCCTGGCTTAACAACAGTTATCATATAACTGAATATGCTGGAGATCATGAAGTCATTATTCAAAGACTTCCATACATGACCTGGGGCATACTCCACAGCTTTTTATTTTCATTGAGTAGAACCGACTTACCCGTGTACTCCCATATGTGTACCACATATGCTCAATTCAAAGTAAAGGTTAGAGGATCTGGTCCTCAGAATAYAAATAAAGAAGCCTCGCACCTCCGTTCTTCTGTGAACTTAGAACTAGGTTTTGCTCTTGTTTTAGAAGCTTTTAAGGCTGCAAATAAATCGAGACCACCCCGACACGGCTCCCACTGCACAAGCCATTCATCTAGAGGAAATTCAGCTGCCATTTAAAGTTGAAATAGATTGGACAAAGMAGCAGCAATCAAGCCGTTTCCAAGTGAGGCAGGTAATTACAGAATCTGTTAAATTACAGTGATTAGACATTGCTAAGGAGAAGCCCCAAGAAATCTCAAACAACTTTTGAGGGGGGAAAAAGTTTAATTAAACAGCTGCAGGCCTCTTGCAATTGATTTGATTTTTCCTTCTCCCCCCCTTCCCTCCCCTTATAAAAAGCAAGCAGGTTAGCAAGAGACAAAAGGCAGATAAGGGAGTGTAAGTGGATCAAGGGCAGCCTTGGGAAATCCTCAAACAATAGGTCTGAATGTGGCATTAAATGGTTCATTTGGTGGTAAGTGATTAAATGGGAGAGGCCTTTCTTTATCATGGAAATTGGTCCTCCKTACTGTTGGACCTATGCTAATGATCTGAAACTCAGAGAAAAGGATGACTGTGTTATAACGGTTTATAATACACTACTTCATGTTGGACTATGAGGAACATTTGCATGAATACAGTCATGCAAGGAATTCGAACAGCAATAGATTTTTGTTTGGCAGGAATTATTCTCATTGGTGTCGAAAGTTCACAACCTAGAAAACACTGTCTGGCTATACATCACCTTAGAGCAAAATGTGACATTTTCAGTCACAACAAGTGAAAACAAAGGCCCTCACAGGATCCTGTTTTACTAAGAAAGCTCCATTTCCAAGCCTAATTAAAATTAGCTTTGCGATGGGAAAAACTATACTGCAGTCATTGGGGGAACTGAAAAGTGGTATTTAAACCATTTAAATTCTTCAGAGGCCTAATTTATATTTTACAATGTAAGCTATGTCAACAGTGATATTCCTTGAAATTACAAGAAGGAAGGCACACTTGCTCGGCACATCAGCTAAAAGTTTCAGAGAGACTGGAGGTCCTGTTTTCAGATTCATTTACTAATTCTCTTGCCACTGTGAGTGACTTTAATTTAAGCTCTCACCATATTACTTCAAATCACTTCTTGATATTCATGCAAAATCTGTGAAAGGGGGCTGAAATGCCTTTAAGATCTCATTGATGCAATACCAAAAATAATTCAAACTTTCCAGTCAAGAAAAGGCATTCTCATACGGTCGCATGACCAGAACCTTAAATGAACAAAAAGCAGCAACACATTCAAACCCTTAAAAAGTTGGAAAGCATCATTAAAAGGTCATCCCTTTCTGCCTAGGCTTCCKAGATGCCAGTGGAAGAATAACAAATGGTTATGGTTTCATTTTACAGCGTAGCAAGGAGGATTTGAGAATCCGCAGGGCCTCATCTGCTGTTTCTTAAGCAAACATCTAATGTAATTTTAAATTTCACTTCATCATTGTGATAGCTTCAAGCAAGCCTCTCCTGTGTGCTAACCTTCTCTCTCAATGGCCTACAGTCAGCGTTACAGAACTGACAGAAACAGCTCCCTCTAAATTATCCGCTCCCCGATGGCTGTGATTTGTGATACAAGATACACTTGTAGGGATGTAGCTCCTCAWGCTTTTTCATTTGCTTTTAAGCAGCGCTTTGTAGTTTGTGTGAAGTGCTGAAGCTAGTTATTGCCCCAGTGGTAAATTATAAGGCTTAATGGGGCGCAGGGCCAAGCTTACACAGATATTTAGCTGTGTGAAAGTGTGAGAGATAAATGACGAGGTTTATACTTTCAAAAGCATTTGAGATGTATTTTCTAGAATGCCTTAGGCCCAAGTTAGGCTGCATTTTCAAAAATCATCCATGCATTTTAGAGTCTAAGTATTCCTGAAAGTTACAGTGACTTAGGCTCATGCGTCATTCGGGCTCTTCTGAAAAGCATACCTTTAGTAAAACACATAAAAGCATCTTGCATTAGCTAGGTACTTCTCTTATAAATGTCAGGAGAGTCAGGCAACTTGCCTGTTCAGGCACTTTTTATAAATCCCCTGGGAATGCTTCTGCATTTTTATGCATGTAAATAAATCTCATCTAGTCCTCTGCTCTCCTTTAAAAGGAACAGGATAACCATCTCACACAAGGCCACTGTGTGGTAAGTCCCTAATAATCACATCTCCTAGTGATTATGGATAYGGACTTGCTGTTAAGGCTGAAGCAGTGACAGCTCCAATGCAGTCTAGGAGCCTCAGCAGCCCACTTCCACATGTAAGTGTTAGAGCACAGGACACAGCCACCTAGCAAGTGAGCTSCAAAGCAGTGAAGAGCTCTACCAGGAGACACACCTGGAAAGTGTTATGGCTCTAGGCATTACTAGGGGCATATTTCTCAGCGATGGAGGCCATTAGCAGTAACTGACATTCTTGGTGCCCAAAGAGGCTTTAAGATGCTCCTTCCTGGGCATTGAGCTACGGAAATAAAGGCACCAAGAAGACAGCATTTCYCTGGTACTGGCGTCCCCACCAGGAAAATAACCAGGCCACTCAATCTTCCTGGGTTTTCTATTCTTTTGCAGTCACAATGAATCGGCCAGAAAACTTCTACCACCTTAAYGCTGTTAATTAGAACCCAAGGTCATAAGTGATGCCAACTGTTTGAACACAGGACTTTTGCGTCTACACTGAATTTTACTTAAGAGAAATAAGGAATAAAGTTGACAGCACGGAAAATGAAATGTTAAGGCTCACATATCCAGGAAAAATCCTTCCTTACTACATGCCACAGCAGACCATACTTAACTATTTCTTCAGCAAATGAAGATTTACTGTCTTTGCGTAGTCTGGAGAGGAGTGAGTATATACAGGGAAAAAACAAACAAAACATATCCCATCAATTCTCTCTTAAAAGCGAAACTGCATAGACAAGGCCTAGTTGGCCCCTGGGTCTTTTTCTGGGTTATCTGACACCTAAGCATGTGGCTTGAAGCAGCAAATCTGCAGGTCGAGAAGACTCCCTTGAGATGAGCTGCAGTCTAAAATTACAGCATGAAGTTTGCTCAAAACTGACAAGCGAAGTCCCAGCCTCTTCTCTGTTTTCCTGGTACCCACTTAAGCAAACAGACAAGGTAAGGGAATGTGCTAGGTAAAGCCAGCATTGGCCGGGCCTAGGAAGCTCCATTCAGTCATCAGAGGTTCCCCTTTGCTTACAGAGGGTCAGAGGGACGGAGAGGGAGGGAACTACAGAGGCAGATGAATGATTATTGAAAATAATCACCATGATTTTTATGCAATAGCTGATGCTGGCTCCAGTTCAGGGGGTAGAAGGGGAAGGATCTCTAAATTAAATTTGTAAGATCCACTCTTGTTCATTCAGGTGGTTATATAAGCTGCCCACTGGCAGAAAATGGAGAATTTCTTAATTGAAAGGGGAGAATCATGCCATCTCAGTACAAATATGATATAGCTGAGGACTACTTATGGTAAAGATAAATAAATAATAATGTAGATAAYGTGGTGGGGCAGGACTTTAATTAAACCCTTGTGGTATTTCACCTCAGGTTCTATCACAGCTTCCAGCACTGTAACAACATGACTGGGACAGAATTACGCAAACGAAAATGAAGACAGAACATAACGAGTAACTTCTTAATAACATGGTCTATTAGATGCAATATTCTCCCCAGCAGTGAAATCTCCTGTGACTGTTGTAAGGTATGGCTGGACAGAGAGCAAATTACAGCAATAACTCTGCCCTAACTCAATGAAGAAAGTCTCTTCCTTCTCTGATTACCCAAACTCTGGGCCTTGTCCATTTTTAATGAGGACAACAGGAATTTTGCTTTTGACCAAAATATGAGTAGGACCAGATCTTTAGAACAGCAAGCACTGGGCGTATTTGGACGTGGTCATATACAGATCTCAGGTTTCACGGGTGGACRTCCTGGGCGGAGTTCAACCTGATGAGTACTACCAAAACCATCACAATCTCTTAGCAACAAGGTTCAGACTCTTCATTTGCCTCAAAAGCTATGAAATAGAGCAAGAATTTTCACAAAGTAGGAGCTAAGTCTACATGCTGAATACTATTTTCCACATAACTTTGGTCAGCTTATAGGTTACTCCTTTAACTGTGAGAGGAAGCATTTGAGGCATTGCACGCACAAACACAAAAACTTCAAACACAGTCAAAGTGAATATAAGTGATGGCCTATTATGGAGAATTTGAGATTCACTAACTCAGGCTCCATATGACCGCTGCAGGATATGCACTACAATCTGATCTCAGTGTTTGTCACTTGTCAAAAAATTGAGAACAAAGAGCCAATTAGCTATGGTTTGTTTTCTTTTATTTTACTGGAAATAAAAGCTGAGCTATGATGCAAAAAAAAAAAAAGAAAGAAAGAAAATCCTGGTGTGAGCATGAGATGGGAGAGAAAAAAAAAAACCAATAAACAAACGTTTTTACAAAAACTCAAATCATTGGACTTGCAAAACAAGGACAGCTGGGATGCATAATCAGGAGCATTAGAAAGATTTTATTTTATCCCACAGAAACTCTCGTATCCCGGCATTTGCTCTCTCGGTATGCAGTACAACACTATCTTCTACTGAAAATCTGCAAGGATTTTAAAGGCAGCCTAGCTGGAGTAGGTGAGAAAGTTCTTGGAGACTATGTGAAAGGCAGTGACAGGAATACAGCAGCCAGGTGCTTTCCAACGATTAAGATAACACTACTTTGCATTTTGGTAAAGATGATGATCTTAGACTGTTTCGTGACAATTTAATCAGCTGTGCCTCCCCACGCTGCTCTGCAGCAGGTAAAAAGGCACTGGAGACTGGCACATCGCTATCGTTCCAGTGTCTCTGCGGTGAAACACAGCAGCTGCTTAAGACCATGAAACAACACTTCATAGATTCATAGCTAAAGAAGGACCATCTGATTTTCTAGTGTGATTTCCTGCATAACACAGACCCTTATGTTTCACTCCACTGAACAATAAAACAAAAGTTTAGAATACAAATTGAAAAGAAAGAAAAAAAAAAAGACTACTTCAACCAATTGCAAATACAGGGAGAATCTGGAAGGGCGGAATAGAATTACTCAAATTAGAATGTAACTAGGACAGAGGGGTCGATATCCATATATTACAAAGATGACAAGAGATCTTTAAAGAACCACAAAGAAGCGGTCAAGATTTTGGTTTCGTGTCTCAGTCAAAGCGAACACCTGATACTCTACTGGGGTATTGGCTCAGTACCGACTCATAAAGAAAACTGATAGTTCAGGAAGTACCAGCAACAATTCTAGCAAGACCAGCGAGCCTTCTTGGGAGGTTTCCCACTCAAAGATGGATTCAGCTATCCGATAGCATCAAAGAAGATAATACAAGACTGGTTTATTAAGACAACCCAATGTAACTGTAAAAATACCTAACCGTTGCTGCTTATGGTGAAGGAGGGTAGCACGCAGTTTGCTAAAYGATCCCCACTTGAAAAAGCATTTAGCAAACTGATTTTCATCACAGTCTGGAACCTAGTAATAATAAGATATATCCTTTTGTATTAATATCTTATTTGATTGCATTAAGGCATTTACCAGTAACAGCTTCTCTAACAATATGATTTTTCCAGTTCCTACTGTTCATGAAAGGACTGTTTTATGACTGACARCTGTAGAAATTCTTCTCATTTTTTAGGCTTCATATTGAGTAAGGAAAACTTGCTGTTTTTCCTACTATCACAGCTCTTTGTCCCTCCATGTGCTTTTCATGAAGTGAGCCACTGCAGGTTATTGTGCTTAAACAGTAATATAATGCAAACCAAGACAGCGATTCTGAACAAATATGAAGTTCTTTACATAGAGCCATGCTTAGGTCACTCCTAAGGGAGGCTGAAAAGAACAGTCTGTGTGCACAGGGGAAAACAGGCTTCACGGTTAACGACAACTCCCTTTCACACTGCTGCCTTTTCAGCAGCAATGGGAACCAAGCAATGCTGATTTCTAAGAAAAAAAAAAATCCAAATTTGCTTTCTAGCACAAACAGAGATAATTAAAGTACTTGCTCTAACGGGAAGCTGCATTAGAAAACAACTCTGCACTTTTAAGAACGCACACTGTGTTTCTTGTTATGCCAATTTATTTTAATTAATCGGAAAAACATTTGTTTGAGATGTTAGCAAAACTAATGCTTAGCCTGTCATTTTGCTTCCCCTCCAAATGCCCAGCACGGCAATTCTACAGCAGAGCACATCTGGCGCAAGGAGAAAGCTCACTCTCTCTGGCAGGTGGCTAAGTCAGAGCTGTACAAATTCAACGGGCCAAATCTTTCTCCTTCCACTCACCTGGAGTAGAGCTCAGCTACGCTTCCTAGCATCATGGAGTTCATCACAGCACAGAAGTGCTATTTAAGCCTTAACGGAGTGTGACGGGGTGCTTGGGGCATTGCCTGAGCAAGCTCACGCACTCCCCGGAGCAGACGGGAAGAAAGACTGTGCAGCTGTCAAACCACGCCACCTCCCGATAGGCAGCCTGGGATTCGAATTTAACCTTGGAGTGTCACATATGCTGGTTGGCCTTAAGTCCCACCAGGAGACAGAAGGACAGTTGACAACTGTGGCAAGGCTGGAAGGATCAAGCAAGTAAGACTGCAGCCAGGTGATAGTGCTGCAATACAGAGGGAAGCTGAAGATCTTCTGAGGTACTTAAAGAGAAGAAGGAAAAGGAGGATGGCCTATTCTCCCTTCTTGCTTCCCTCCTCCGTCCTCTGCTTCTGCCATCACCATGAAGTTTTATAACATCTGCATAAGCTGCTACTGCTGTCCAAGAGCATCTGCAAAATGCAAATGAAAAATACCATCTTCCATGTTCCACTTTGCATGCTGCATTCAAATAATCAGACAAATGGACTTGCCCGCACCAGCTGTTCCTCCCTACCTTGTCTACCAACCCACAAGCTCACAAGGAAGAGGTGGTCCCCCAAAATCATGACTGACATGACTTCTTAAAAATATTTTTCAAGTATTAGAATGTAATTATTAACTATGTTAAGGCTGAAATGTTTTTCAGTATTAAAATTGTTATTAAAATATATTTTAATATCATATACTAGATCTTGTTTCATCCGTACTTTGGTTGTTTGCAGCTGGGTCACATGTTTAAATCTGCTTTTTACAACAACAAAGAGCACCAGAAACTTTCTTTTATTTTAGTCTTCTTTTAGTAGGACTGAAATTACTGGGTAATCAAAACATTCCACGGGCTGTCATCTCAAAATAAGCACCAAACTTCTCTAGAGCTGGCAACATCACATGCAACTTTGCTCTGACACATGCAGAAAAAAACGCTGCTAATATCACCAGTAATATCCCTTAACTGGGATTATTTGTCTTACCAGAAACATTTAACAAACTAGGAAAAAAAGCAGTCTTGACAGTTGCATAGCAACCAGTAAAAGGCAAGGTGGACATTCCCTGAGGATGAGTATGGCATAAACCGAGGGGAAGACAGCAACTTGGCTCCAGCTGAAGCCGTTGTGTGGTGCCAGCCTGACCTTCGACCAGCAGGCAACGATTCCCGCGGGCGGCATTACCAGCTCTGCGCCAGCGCCTCTTCCTTGCAATGAGGGCACCTATTAGCATCCAAATGGTATGACAGCTCTCAGAATAAATAACCGAGCAGACCAAGTCAAACACCATGTGTGAAACCGCAGCATCGAGCAAGAAGCTACACAGCACAGGCGGCCAAGGCGGTTTCGGCACTCGGACGGCCCTGTGGTGCAACACGTAAGGAGCTCCCCTGGCTGCTGTGCGCTACAGGATGAGAGCAAGGAGGTGATCCAGCCCCAACTCAGAATGGGACAGACCCCAAAATCATCTGGAGGAAAGTCAGCCTTTCCACGAGTCGCTTAAGAAAAGTTCTGAAAATATCACAGCTTGCATATTTTGCTCACCTTAAGCTTCTGCTGAGGCCGATGGCATCAAGGCCTAAATCACAGACATCCAGCTGCTGACTTGCTCAGTAAAGTATTTTCCTACTAACACTTGAAAAGTTATGATTTGTAGACTGCACGATTATCACATGCTGTCATGCCCTGGTGACAAAGCCCCCAGTGGGTTTGTATATTATAGACATTATCAGTAACGGTAATTTAGCATATAGAAGAAATTACCATCTTTTTGCAGAAGAGGGGAAAAAATATATATGTTAAAACTAATCAAGAACAAGCTTTTCTCTTAATTACAAGCCAGTGAAGACTAGGGAACCAGAGAAGCGTAACCAAGGAGAAAAAAAAAATTGCCCGTAACCTTTTATCCTCTTCCACAATAATCTTATTTTTTTCCCTCCGATTTTTAACCTCTTCTGTCACCACCAGCACTAAAAGCTGCTTTTTCCCCCTTTTTGCTGGAAGAACAAACAAACAGTTGCCATTTCAGTCAAAGCAATGTTATTCTTCGGCTGGCTGGCACTGGTTTCAGCTCGCAGGGCGGTCAGTTCCTTTGGCTTCCGTCCAGCAAGCTGAATTAAACCACTCTGGCAGTAAGTGTAACTTTGTTTGGGCTCAAAAATCAGTGGCTCAGACCCGTTTCCAACCTGAGCGTTTCCAATTTACAGCATTCCAGTGCCACGGGAAGTATACCAGGCCAGCCTGAAACTCTCCTATATTTGAAATAAAACATTCCTCAGTGCTCTTAGGTCTTTTCCTACCCTCTTCTTCCTCCTTTCTTTAATRTTAGCAGGCAGGAATTTAATGCTTTTTCTTTTTTTTTTTCTGCCAGAAGTTTGGCTTCTGCGACAAGCAAGTATGCCATCCAGCCGACCCATTTCCTCCAAAATGCCCAGCAGTGGCAGAAACCACAGACAGACCCTCATAATCTTTTCCTTTTTTCTCACTTCCCGACTTTTATAGGGAAGCACTCTGAGTCAAGAAGAAATTTCCTGAAATTACCAAACTCATGTTTTTATAGACATGCAGTCCCCCAGTGCAAGACTTTGGACTCTCACAATACAAAATGCAAACCTCCAGGAAACCTGTAATACAAGACAAGCTATGGTTCAATAAGTGCAAAGGCTGGCCGGCCGGATTAAAACCGCGGGAACAGGCAAGTAAGGCTCCCCCTACGCTCTGCTCTCTGGCGGAAAAAATACTAACAGCCGAATTCCACTTTATGGGGCAAGGGGCTGGGGGAGCAGTTGCTTCTGCAAAGCCTAGCAGATGCAAACACAAAGTTGGAGGAATTGCACCGAGCACTGTGTTTCCACGTTCGGGTTATTACTTTCTCTTTCCTCTCCTCATTTTTCACACCATTAAAATTCCACCTTGGACACCGGAGTCAAAACGAACGAACAAACACGCATTGTTCGCTGCCGAAATCCGCGGGAGCTCGTGCGGGTGCTGCCAACGCTGCAGCGACACTTGAGCCCGGGTAGCAGAAACCGCTCAGGCGGCTCGTTGAGGGGGCTCCAGAGTGACAGATTAAGCACAACACTAATCCATACGTTGTGTTTCCGCTGCACAGGTGCGTTCAGGAATTATCCTTCTGACGTGCAAGTCGCTTACGCCAATCGCTAAAGATCCTTTCTCTTTCTTTCAGTCCCTCAATCTGAAATAAACTTTCTGTGGCTACTGTGCTGAAAATCTTCCAAGGAAATTCATACCGTAAAACTTAGTACTTTACCACTGCCTCGCGTACACAGTAATTTATCAACTACTGTAGCATTCAAGCATTCTAGTCTCTTTGTGTTTGAGCAGATGAAACTTTTCTACATTCTTTAAAGAGGCCTCAAATATTACTCCTTTCCAGCGGCCTGCAAAGAACAGTTTGGAAAAAAAAAAAAGAAAGCTTTAAGACCACCTCTAAATCCTGCACATAAATATTATGCTAAGCCAAGGTGGAGTCAAAAAAGTAAAATAGATGCAAGAGCCCTGAGACCTGTTTGAAGTTGTCAGATAAAAGTTAGTACATACAAACTCCCATTTAGAGGCAAAAGTAATTTGAAGAGGTTCTACTTAATGGACGGCATAGTGAATATGGGTTCTGGTTTCCAACAAAAATGACATGCAGTAAAATATTTAGGCAATCTTTTGAGAACTAAGTAGCATTTCATAAATTAAGAGGCTTTAGTCAGCTTTCCACATGGTAACAACCGACTCACAGTTCAGTGAGTCAGAGGAGAACTGTTTGTATTTTATCCCAGGATGGATTAGAGGAACTTCTGGCAGGGACTGACACTGATATAAGCTGTTCAAGAGATTTTACAGGGAAGAAATGGAAGACAAATCCAACTGTTTTAAATAGAAGCTACTACAGCATTCAGCACAAGCCTAAATTCTTCCTGCTTGGAAATTCATGCGACTAAAAACCAAGACACAATTTTCAGATAGGTAGGTGAAGAGCCTTTGCAAAATTCACAGCTATGCCTGAAAATCACTCATTGCTCACTCCATTAGCAGACAGGACTTTTATGCGGATCTAGTATCTTGATGTCTAACTCCTTATTTGTGTATTTTAATATGAATTCCATGTATGAACATCGTGGTTGTCTGTAAACTGGGGCAAACTCCTGTTCTCATTGAGTCATTTTCAGCAGGTGAAATCAGGCCTAGAAAATGGCTCGCAGACTGCCAGAAATCAATTGCGTTGAAACACTCAATTGTATTAAGTGTCTCTGTGTAGCTTTGGGGAGAGAACACAGTGTAGTGGTTGTTACAGAAATGGGAGAATAAGGGAAGATGAATCCCCATCGTGATTCTATCGGAGAATGCCTGGGTGACCTCAGGCTAGTCACTTCTGACCCCCGTAAAATGGAGATAATCATACTTATCTGATTCGAGGAGGTACCAGGAGACCTACTGTTTCCTAATTGCTTTGAGATATACACAGGAAAGGCACAACATAACTACTTGTGCTATTAAAAACAGTTAGATGGGTTAGGTTGCTGGAAATATCTACTGGTGACACAATAGATTTTACCCATCTGTGTAAAAGTGTCAAGTACTGCTATTATTTTGACCTCATTGATAAAGAAAGGATGGGTGGTCTGGTAGACTGAAGCACATTTTGGCTGGAAGCTATTACCCTTTGAAATGACCTCTTGTTTCAAGTTTCATTGGTGTATCAGAAAAGTTACAGGCAATAACATACGGATTTCTTTAATTCATTGTATAGAAACTATAAAATCTGCTATGACTCCCCTGACTTGCTACTGCTCTGTAATCACCCTAATCATATTTTTTCTAATCAAACATATGTTAATAGAAGGAAGCAATGACATTCTCTTCTGTCCTTAATTGGCCTTTCTTTCTCTGGGTAATCATAGCATATGTAAAGTTATACCAACCTCAGTTGTCCCATACTATTAGAGAGGGGTAGAAAAATGGAGTGCAACACAAAGAAGGGTAGCAAAAAGTGATCAGCGAGTAATTTATGGAAAAGAATGAATTTCAAAGCAAGATGCCTGAATGTGGATTGGGGTAAGATTGGGGATACAGGCATATCACAAGATAATAATTCATAAAGACGTTCAGTTTTATGGAGGGAATTAGTTTAAGGTGATTTGGGCAGGAATTATGTAAACTGACTATCAAGGAAAACAGCTGTGTTACATTATAGCATAGCCCAGGCAACCAGCAAGTGCTAGCAGTTTTATTGTTGAAACCAGACTTTGAAGAACTTTTACAAAATCTACACATTCAGCCAGGCAGGATGAGGCAAGGCTCTGGTAATGGCCAAGTGTCAAGGAAGGGGTCAGTGTGTAACTCAGTTTTAATGCTATACTTAAGCTAAAGTGGTCCATGCTGATTTTCATTTGGTTACAAGATTTTTTTCTCAGAAATACCTATATAGAATCTAGATATTTGCACTTCTCTCTGAAGTGCTTGTTTACTACAGGGTATCTCACTAGAACCTTGTTTTACCAGCTCAGTGTATTTGCCAAGATGAACCAATCTGTCACTTATATCAGTGACGTAGCCCCCATCCACACGTGCTTCAATGCCAGGCTCGACTAATGCAAGAACCTTTACGCCGAGCTCCTTATGAAATGCTCCGTGTCCTATCACGTTGCCACGATACTGCCACTAGATTTATAGCCATAACTAAATCATCCGATCATACCACTTCTGTACTGTGCTTCTTCCATTACCACCTAATGTATCAAAAGCATCAATTTTAGACTTCTGAGATGTACTGCTGAAGCACTCCAAGATCTTGCAGCACTTTATTATATTCCAAGCCCACTCCCACAGCTGTCATGCTAATGAGGCATGTGTCGCTACTTTAATTTTTCTCAACCAGGTCACAAAGCTCAATTCTCTCTTTATGTGGGAGAACCTAGAGTCCAATTCCTGAGCTGTCATGGTTGGCTGATTTTGAATATTTCATGTGATGACACAGAATCTCATATCACTGGCCTGGCCTCCACAACACCCCTTCCCCCAGACGGTGAAAAGAAATATGGCCACTTAAAGGTTCAGAATGGTCTTCCCTATTTATAGCATGTTGTACGTATCACGCGCCTATTACCCTGAGGTGTCCAAAATGCTGAAATTATAACTCAAGACTGGGAACTGTGGGAAACAATTAATAAGGGCCAGTTCTGCTTCTTTATTTTGACAACTCTTACCATCGAGACTACTTGCTGGTTGACACGCTTATCTTCATCAGTAAAAGGGGCAGAATCAGGCTTCAGTATTTCAGGTAACACAGAAGCACTTGCTGTTTCGCCCCACCAATGCTGCCTTTAGTGAATTGTTGTGTATTTTTATGCTAGAAAATCTAGGCTACTTTGTCATGTCGGCATTAGCTGACATTTTTTAAGCAAATGTGATATATTAAATATCTGAAATTTATCAGTATCTTTCATACAATCTTACAATTTGAGCCATTTTGTCTGTTTGCTACACTTTACCTGCTTTACGAGTAAGCTTTAATTAGCAGGGTTTATTAAATAGGCCTAATTATTACATGGAAAGAGAAGAAGGATCTGTTAAATCTTCCCTTTAAAAGCCAGTCCAAACCTTGAAGAGATGTTACAAAAAGGGTCCTCAAACTTATTGACATCAACATCCCTTACAGAGATGTGAGCACATTTTAAAAGTCAGCAATAAAGCCCTGTGCTGCAGTGGACGTACCAACAGAACGGAATGGGACCACAACGGCAGTATTTTTCACTCAAGAATCTCAAAATCTTCAAAGGTTGTAACAAAAGTGTGACCATCATTACACCCTGTTTTATATGTGGAAGCGTCAGGCACCAGCATTTAGGTGATTTGGCCAAGGTCACAAACTGGGAACAGTAACCAGTCTTCTGACTCCCATTTCCATGTATTACACATTGCAAAACACTGACCCTGTAGTAGTAGATTTTGAGCTAATGCCAGTCGTGCATTTAAAACACAATATCAGCTATTCCATCTGTATTTGGAATTTCTGTCTAAATTCACATGGTGGGAACTAAAAACAAACAAACATTTTAACCCTTCAAATTCTGGCATTTTCCAAACTGCCAGCAAAATGAATTTTTATGTGGGGTGCATATACTAGGGCTTGTAGTCCTCAAAGGCTTAACCCAATTGACTCTTAAGGAGCTGTGACAGTCTTTCATATAAATCCCTCCCAGATCAAAGGCTTCTTCTGTGCCAAAACTGTCCATCACATCAGCTTTACTGCCATGCATGGGCACTAAGGGCTTGGTCCTGCTGCTCGATACACAGCTAAGGATTGCCCACCCTTGACCAAAACAACCCTCCTGCTTGCACCCAGGTACGCATGGGAAGTAACTTCAAAGGATACACCGTCATTCATATACACACAGCAAGAAGCTGCACTATCCCCTCTTGCCGTGTTCCAAATACCTTTTTTTTTTCAGAAAACTTACACTGTTCCCACTGAAGGCACTTTTTCCTCTGGGCTGCTGTCTCAATCATTTTAACTCGATCCTTTCCCTTCTACTCAGAGCCTCAGAGCATCCACCCAGAATACCTAAAGCTATCACTGCATTATTCAAGGAATTTGTTAGGGTCACGTGATGGTTTGAAAGCAGTAGTTGAGATTAATAGTGTGTCACAATAAACACAGTGGATAATGCAAAGCACAGAAATGACAGAGAAGGAAATGGGGGGAGGCATCTTCGGAGGCTATGGAGTTATTGGATGTTTAGTTTTAAAGAACACACAAGTTTGACTTCTGGCTTCTTTTCCCTTACAAATTTATCAGGGGCTCACAGGGGCCAGCAAATTTCAGCTTATAAATAAAGTTCAAAGCCCCCAGGTCCTCATTTTAAAATGGAGACATATGGCTTGAAAACAGCTAATGGAAGATGCCTTCTCCAAGTTTGAATTCTTTCCCAACCAAGAGATCCGTTTCCCCACAATAACACAATGCAGCCACAAGTACACGAGCATCAGACTTCCTATATTTTATAATGCATTGCACTTTGACACCGGCTTTTATCTAGTGGCTGGAAAGAGTTCTGTGAACATCAGCCCTGACTTTTCAAAGTGTAGAAGACACATAGCCCCACAGGAACTGAGAGCATAAGCAGCCTCCTATAAGATCCGCAGCCACACAGGCTTCAGTCCAGAGATGATACATACCCAGAAGGAACTAGTTCAGTATTGTGCACCCAAAAATCCCAAATGATTTTTTTTTTTAAAGATTAACTCACTCTCTTAACAACCTGATGTCTGAACATATGGAGACAAGGGTCCCCTTTTCTCTTCTCATTCACATTTCTGTAAGCTATGGCTAGTTCCAGTAATATCAACTGATTTATACAGAAGACAAACTAGTTTTGAAAGAATACTGAAGCCAATGGTTTGCTATATTCTCATTTTGCAGCTGAGAAAACTGAGGTTAAGTATTTTTTTAGCTGAAGAAGCCTGTGGCAGAAACCAGAAGGTTCAATTCCTAGCACTTGCTCCAGTCTCTGGACCGCTCTGCCTTCTATGTTTTGCTCTCCTAAAGCTGCCCAGGAGCATTTTTTCCACATCGAATATGATCCTTTGGGGGCTTTGTTTCATGTTAGTCACAAATCTCTCAGCATAACCTGAGGTAGACCAAAACACTGGCAGTCCTGCAGTGAAAAAGCATCTAATGGGCCATAAATTAATGTTTCATTTCCTTTAATAGTATAATGATTAATTCCTTCTTCAGAGCAAGATTTCATTGCACATTTGATAGTTACACTATAAAGAAAGAAACAGGTTTTTTTAACGTTGAAAAGGATCAAAGCCAGAATGCTGCTATTTTTGTTTGTGCTCTTGTAGCTTGACTCATCAAATAGATTTCTCTCCCCAATTTTTTAAAGAAAAAGGTAAAAAAGATCCTTCTCAGATGAGACCTTGTACAGCTTGTCAAGTTTCAACCCACGGTGATTTTTTACTGCAGATGTAAACCTCTGAAAGTAGGGGTTTCTAATGGAAATGCTGACATAACCTTAACTATACCAATGCTGCTGTAATGCTCAGGTTACTAGGAATATTTCTGCTGCCAATTCAGTTTAACAAGTCTGAATGGATATAATTTGTTCCAGTTGTCTTTCCRCTGAGTGGGGCTCCTTTGTGCACACTTTTCAATGTGGCTTGCATTAAAAGAAAGAAAAAGCCCTACTCTATGTAAATTCATATACACACTGATATGGTTTTATCACAGCTAAAATGCTATAAATCTGCTTTAACTGATTCAGTGTGTTCCCTACTGGCCCGGAAAGGTGACTCATTTCACTGCTGCCCTTCACTGCATGTGACAATGATAACTTTGCTTTGTTCTCTTCGGGATATTTATTCCTTGTAAAGAAAACCTGATTTTCTGTGTATTCAGATTATTCACTCCCGGACAAATCTACTCCTGTTTGAGCCAAAAGGATTTTAGCTGGGTCAGGATTTGACCCTCATTATGCTAGGAATCTAATCCAAATGCCTCCCACCAATATCAGCGATACGAATCTGGTCCTATGGCAAATGATTTGCTTCTCACCTTTGGCTCATCCTGAAGCCAAACAACCACTAGGTTAAACAAATACACTCCCAATACAAAGTAAATTTACAGGGCAAGAGCCCAAGCAAGMGCAAGGCAAGTGGGCACTTCTGGAGCTTCATATCTTCAGAAAGATCTGCAGCTCGCAAGCTGATATCCTTCTGATCTCCTCCTGGTAGCGAGAGTGAAACAGGAGGAACAAAAACTCAACAGGACAGCTCCACTGCCCAGTGAATAGGAGCAGGAATAATTCATGATCTGATCCTCCTCACATCTGCCAGTTTACAACTCTTTGCTGGATCTTCCAGGGTCTAAGAAGCAATAGCTGATGCTTGGGAATTCAAAATATGAGCTCAGCTGTCAGCTTTACAACCAGATAAATTTGGGGGAACGATTTGAGGCCAAATTTGCAAACATGTCGGGGAATTTTTGGGTGGTTTCAGTGAATTTAGGGGGAAATTCAAGTGGATTTCACCTGTGCAAATCAAGACAAAATGGCCAGATTCATCCAAACTAACTTATCAGGCTCCTACGTTAGGAGCATAGTCAGCCATAGCTCTTTCTCCAATGAGTGGAGAAAGAGGTATCTCCTAAAAATGATTCAGAATCTGATGGCCTGAAATGCCTCTTAGTAAATAGAAAGCCTATGGTTAATATGTTTCTTGCTCAGTTATCTGACTGAAATTAAAATGGAGGAAATTGTGTCGGGGTGTCTCAGGTTGAACTCTAACCGCTTGATGTTCCCAAATTAGAAGCTAAATTCAGTGAAAAAAATATGAAAACATGGTTTTCAAAAGATTTTTTTCCAAGTCTCTCTCCTATCACTTTTTTTAATCACTGCAATTCTAACAAATGTTCCTTTTTAAGAACATTTTTAAGCTATTGCTAAAATAAACCTCTTTTAAAACTATTCCTCTCCTTAATATGTTTCTTCTCAAACTCCTGAAATTTTTTTGGGGGGGGGAGGAGAGAAAAAGTGTGAATAAGAAACACAATCATCTAAAGAATATTTCTATGTTGTCAAAGGATACTTGGAAAAATTCTTTATCTTCTATTCCTCAGTTTCCCTTCTGTAATTGTGAATTAACATTATGAATAACACTGACTGATAATGGACTCTGCAGTTCTCTGATAAAGGATGCAGAGACTAATCATCATTATTATTACTTAACATGCACTTGAGTAGTAAACAAAGGAGCATTGGAAAGCACTGTGTGAAGACAAGACACTGCAAGAGAATGGACCCTCCATCCACTAACCTCTTTGGGGAAAAAAAAAAGAGCCTTACATAAAAGAAAAAATAATTTAATTGGGATTTATTATTAATAATTAGATGAGCAAAATATCAATTATTAAGATTACATTATCAAAGGTTCTCTTGCTCTCCTCACTGAAATCCCTGAAAATTCTCCACTTCTAAGAAGCCTTACATGATGCCATTCTTCCTTTGAAATACTTTAATATTCTGCATCTTTTGGGCTCCCTGCTGCAGTCTGACTTCTCTGTGACTGTCTCTTCCATCCCAGTATTGTAAACTAATCCGGTGCTTGAGCAGGATAGTTGGCTCCTACAGGAAGGCTAACGTGTCTAAGGACTTCAAGATCAGAGCAGTGATGCCTGATGCAAAGCAGGCTGATGCTAATTTCAGCCTTTCGGCCGGTCACACTGGGCTGCAGACCCGGTCTGAAAATGGCAGTGTCTGTGTGGCAGGGTCAGCCGGCATTTATTACTTGTGCCACATGAAGCACATCAAGGATACTAAAGAAATTAACAGAGAACATAGATATAGATGGATTAAAAACTAGAAGTTATTTAAAAACTTTAAGCTCCTGGAAGCAGAAGGTGCCTTGTATTTCTGTTTGGAAAATGACTTCTTTCTAGATACTGAAGGAATCCAGCCACAGCAGTAGCAGCAGCAGCAGATGATAATCTGGTTGGTTACCCACTATACAATGCCATGAATCCACAAATTATACCAAATTAAATTATTTGAGAAAACATAAATAAGGCTGTTGTAAATTAACAAGACAGTCCTCATTAGCCTTCTTAGGAAGGACTTATGGAAAATCTGGACCAAATGATTCAAAAAGTAGGTGGAAAGTTCCTTCTTAATGATAAGAAAGGGAGGTAAATTAGAAWTGATGATTGTCTTCAACAGCTCAAGGCTGATCATTACAGCTAGCTCAAACACAAAATAGTACAAATTCTTCAGGTTACACATCAAGAGGCCTAAACTGGTCCACTTCAGTTAAAAATCAGAAGAAGGAAGATCTTAGGGAAACCTACTCCTTCAAAGTGTCCAGCACTGCACAAAGAAAAAGTGGCAAAGGCAGTACATGAATCTGTAGTAATTCTCTGACCATGATTTTGCTGGCCAGCGAGCAGCTTGCTTATGCAGACCACATTGAGTGGAAGCAGCGCGTTTATTTTATTTATTTATTTTTTATTTAGCCTCTGGGGGGAAATTGGTCCTGATTTGGCCTGTTTTCTAACTATATCAAGAGTCTTATGAAAGTTGCACTCGTCTCTTAGGATCCGATCTGGAATATTTATGGTTGTACTTAACGCAGCACTTGTGAGCAGTTCTCCTCCCCCCCGGCACTGACAACAGCAATCTGTGACCGAGGTGAGGGATGCACTGACCATGCTTCACACAGCGCTGAGCGCTCCTCTCGGAATTCAAAGTCTGATAATAGAGAGAATTACACCTTCACCTCCTGTCTCTCTTTCTACAGCAGCAATATCACTTTAGGTGACAGGCAGCATGGTCTTCCACTAGCTCTTTTTGTGAGTAAATGCCCTTACTGGTAGCAGAGGAACAGGACTGGTGCAACCAGTGGGGAGCAACAAAAGGCATCACTGGGAATAGGGATGTATTTAAGGAGGAATCCAAAGAAATCGGGGTACACACATTCGTAAGTGGGTGATAAGACTCCAACCCTTTGTACTAGTTCCCTCCTGCACAGACCTGAAAAGGTGTTATCTCCAGTGGGATCTAAGTAAAGTAACTTCTAGGACTGCAGAGTCAGTTTTAGATACTCTTTAAACTTTCTGGTATCTTCTTACTTCTGACAGAATTTAATAAAATCCATGCCCTCATCTCTAAAGTTGTGTGCCAGAGAATTATAATGCCCCAAACCAGAGGTGATTTTGGATTTTGTGCCTCCCATATCAGGTGTGCAGAGGTTGTTTCATGTGTCTGCATCTAGCCTTGCTGTCTGCCTGATATGAGTAACTTAGAGAAACACACCAGACCCCACAAAACGACAAAAGTACCCTTCATATTGAATGACTGTTCACTGATGAAAGAGCTGAAAGAAGTCACGCTCTGCAACTTTGACTAAGAGGAAACACGGTCAGCGTTCTCAAAGGAATTTGGATGTCAACCTTCCACAGATTTCATATATTTTTCAAAATCTGTTCTCTGTCATTCTGCACATCAGCTCCCCATGGGGATAACTGTTTTTCCCTTACCTCACAGGTATGCCAAGCAGGAACGCACCACTGACGTCCTGGGTACCACAGCTGTGGATGCTGAGGGGAAGATGAGGGAGGTGGACAACAGACAGTGCCAGGCCGGCATGCTCTTCCTAAACAGCATTCCCTAAGGACACTGGACTTTTTGGATTGATTTTGCTGGTCGGATCATTTACTGGTGCAAGTGAAAGGCAGATATACATACATACATACACACTGACTGATGGCAAACCTTAGGAACTAATTAGTGATTCTGAGTGTCTACTAAGATACCCCACAGAGGCCTAATTTTCAAATAGTGCTGAAATCACTATTGAAATCAGGCATTTTTAAGGCTTCTGAAAGTAAACAACCTGAACTGGAGGCATCCAGATCCCAGTTACTTTTGATAATTTTAGGTAAAGATATAGGATTCTTCTGGAGTTCAGATACATAAAAACAAAAATGAAAACGTCCAAGTCTGAAAAATCTTCTTTCCTTAAAGTTAAGTACTTGTTAATAGCATAGGTGCAATAGGTATTTGGGACTTTTAATGTTCTAAGTGATTTTTACTTTTACATTACAAGTAAAAAATTGGCTTGTAATACATCTAATACCAAAATAAAAGCTCTAAAAGATGCCTACATATTTATCTACTTATTTAGTTTGTTTCAGCCTTTATCTGAATGTTTAGTTGGACATTTTTCTGGAAGTGTAGAAATACTGTTATGGACATTATTACCTTCCTGGAATGAAAGGAACTTAGATAAAGAATAGCCTACTGTATCTTCAAAAAGTAGCATGTTTCTTAAGTTCCATGTGCATTATATTTGCAATTTACATGGGGATTTGTAACAGTGGTGCAGCTCCCTGGGTGTTACTTACTTTGGATGGACTTCTCTAAGGCCGAGTTTACACAGCTGTGGAAGGAAAACCTAGCCACAATCAATTAAAAAGTGCAACACAAATCCTTTGGACAGCATTCTCAGGCTGTCCCGCTGTTGAGACAGCTACTATTCTCAGAGAATGAGTGTTCTAACCGTATTAAACTTAGTCCTAACCAAAATAAGCTTTTACTAATATTCACCATTTAGGGAACATAAAGAGCTGCCTTTGTCATTTAAAGTTTAAGCTGACTAAGCCTCAGAAAAAGAATGTTAAGGAACTAAAGCAATTAAATCCATTTACAGAGGTCAGAAGTGTCTCTGGTTTTTAGACACGATGGGCTTGTATGATCTGTGCTTCTTATTCATGTGAACTCTTAGATTATGGGTTGATAAGTCAGTGTGGCTTTCAAAGGTCACCTTTGTTTTTCTCCTGATGATGGTGACATCCTAACAAGTCACCAATGTGCTGGCGTTGCCTGCACCTCTTATTACTGAACCACTAGAATAACCAAGCAAATGAGACCCCAGACACCTTGTCTTTGTGTGGGACATATTTATTACCAGCCTGCTGAATCCTACACATAAAGAAGGCCTCAGGGAACGTAGCATGTCTACAAGCTGATGCAAAAAGTATTGAGAAAGAAAGAGTAGGATAAATAAGCAGGCAGCTGAAAAGCCTAAAGTCTAACTAACTCACCAGCACATCAATAATACAATAATGTCATCAACCCACTGTGGACTCTGAACACTGTTTTTTCTGTTGTTCAGCTAATTAGTAAAAGAAGAGATTAAGGTCTTTAATCTCACTTGCTTTCTTCCTCTCCCACTCTTTTTACCTGGAGGGCACACGTATATGTGTACATATATTTTTCCTAAATGAACAGTGAAAAAGAGCATACATCATGATGTTGAAAACATTAGGTGGAGTGCGAGTTTGGCTTCACTTCCAACAAGAGGGTCATCTACATGATTTCAGATGTGACTGCACTGTGACTGCAAGGAGGCAGGAGTGTGTGTGTGTGTGTGTGTGTGCCTTGCAGGGTGGGAGGGGAGGGGGGAAGCTGAACAGAGGATATGAATTTTAAGCAGCTTCCTGAATGAATACGACACTGTATTTCCCCCTACTCTCCTTAGGATGACAATTCAGAGCAGATAACCTTCTCCTTTGAAAAGCCCTGAAGGGAAAGTTTGTTTTTACCATAACAAATGCAACAAAAGAGAAGAAAAGAGAAGCTGAGAAAAGGAATGGGAGGTGGGGGGGCAAAGTAAATGTCAAACTTT
The DNA here is from genome assembly GCF_003343035.1 of Apteryx rowi. Classification (NCBI taxonomy): domain Eukaryota; kingdom Metazoa; phylum Chordata; class Aves; order Apterygiformes; family Apterygidae; genus Apteryx; species Apteryx rowi. The sequence continues at coordinate 1,789,525 of NW_020447209.1, read as the reverse complement.
CTCTCCTTACTTGCAGATAACAGCATACCAGGAAAACTTCTTAGAAGCTTCACATAATGGAGTTAAGTTGTTGCCAGCTGCTGTAAACCTCTCTCTCACCTTTCTTTCTTTCTTTCTTTCATGATATCTTTGAATGCCATCATAAATCAGACCTGTGAGCAATTATCACTCAAGCCGGATGGCAGCGGCTTGAGTGGTCGCTGCTATTCCCCTGCTGTAATCTGCGCTTCGTCAGGTTACACTATCCTAGATGAAATTTCGCGTTTCTTTGCCAATGAGCGTTACCTCTCTAATTATGGCTCGCTGTCTCTGCGGTGCAGAGCTGCGAATCCCGTTCTTCTGGCACCTTGCTTACGCCGCACGCTCCTCGCCGGGCAATGCTGGTGTCGGGAGGTGCTGAGCACCCTCGGCCCCCACGGGTGGAAGTGGGTGGCGGATGCTCTGGAAACATCGCAGAAGCGCTCGGCGGTGCCGCTGCCTTGCGAGGCTTATCGCCAGGGAGTCTCCCACCGCCTCGCAGGGAAGCGTGGAAGCAGCAACCCTCCTCCGGCCTGAGAGGCTGCGAGCGACGCGCCGGTGCCCCTGTCACTGAGGTGAAACCCTCGGGATTCGGGCGTTTGCTTTTACACCCCCGGGGCTGGTTGGCGTCCGGGCCGGCCTCGGCGACGGGCTTCTGGCGGACTCGCAGGGCCGAGCGGCGCGTGGGCCGGGCGCGGAGCCCACCTGGCCGCCCGCCTCCGCTCCCGCGGCGCATCCCTCGGCTTGGACGGCCCCGCGCGCCGCCTTCGTGAGTCTCTCAGGCAAGAGGGGGTGAAAAATGACAGAACGGCGGCTGCCGTCAGGTCGCTGTTACCTGGCGGCTGGAGCGGGAGGTGAAGCGTCTCGGCCCAGGTGCTGTCGGGCGGCTCGTCCCTCACGGCCACGCCGCGCGCGGCGNCCGTTCTTAGAGCACAGAATTCTGCAAACACCAATGAAAATGAAAATACTATGACTGATATTCAGCTGGTTTCCTCTAATTTGTCTTAAACTATGAACTTAATTTTAGATCTCCTTGAGTTTGCCTCAGTAAAAATTAATTTCATCCATTAAATTTACAAGAACATTCCAAACAAATGAAAAAGATTTTTTTTTTTTACCAAAACGCGAATTCCCCACGCATCTCCATCCTCGCGCCCGCAACCACCGTCACCGCCGCCACCGCCCGCCCCAACCGCACGGCTGTCGGAGCAGCAAGCAAAGTAGGTAGAGAGAGTCACTCACCGCTGGCGGGGACACAGAGGTTTCCAGAGCCACTTTTAACTAAGAACGAACTAGGGACAAACTCTTCCTCAGAGTCAGAGTCCGGGGCCGGCGGGGCCGCGCCGTTGCCTAGCAACCGCCCCGGGCCCTCATTGGCCGGCGGCGAGGGGGGAGGGGAGGGGGACTGCGCGGGGGGGGTGGAGGAGGCGGACGAGCCGCGCAGGGGAGGACCTGCGGACCACAGACACGTGTACACACAGACACACACAGAACAACAAAATAAAAAATAAAATAAAATAAAAAAACACAGAGAGACAAAATAAATAAATAAATAAAAAAGTTGAGCCGGGGCACGAGGAAAGGGTCGCCCCCGGGCGGGAGGGCGGCCCTGCTGCACGTATCTGCCCGCCCGCGGGCCTGCGGGGGCGCTGGCGGCCGCCCCGCCGTGAGGCGATGCCCGCCGCGGTTCCCCCCTCCCCGCCCCCCCGTTAATTGGACTTTAATCGGACTTTAATCGTAGTTTTTAATCCTAACGGTGCTCCCCCGCTCAAAGGTTTGGCCTGCGGCTCCTCACCTGCTGCGCCACGCACAGGTGACGCCATGAAACGGGTGCTGTCGAAGCCCAGCTACGTTTTACGGGAGGAAAAATTTTGCCTCGCATGTGTTATGAGGTAATTTTTTTTTTTTTTTGCCCGATTTTGTGTGAAAACGCTACAGTCCTTTTTGGGGGGACTGGGTTCTATCAGTCCCTGACACGGTTTATAATCCGAGCAGCCTGCTGGACCCTCCTGGTGAGAGCTGAGGCGCAGGCGAGGGCCAGGCCGGCGTGTGCTGGCGAGCAAGCGAGAGGAGCGGGCGTAGGGCAGGAGCGATGCCCAGGCCAGACTGTGTCATTTCATCGATTAAGTCACRAGAAATGCAGCAAATCAGATTCTTGAGTAATATTTACTGAAAGCCGCTCCCGATGGAGGAACAGCTTCTACTGACTCCGGGGAAATCAGAGCGGGTGCATGGAGAGCAGATCCCATTGGAAAAGCATACTGCAAATAATTAGCAGTATCAGGGTCTTATTCCAATCAGATTCTAAACAGAAATGGCAAATCAGAACCCCCAAACTGATAAAAGGACTTTCAGGCAAACGTGGAGGTCAAATACGTGCAGCACATCACTAAAAACAGAGGGAATATAAACACACACATGTAATAGGTTAAAATACAGGACAATACATTTGAACATGAACTTTTCCCCATGATAAATTTGATCTGAAAGTCATAAAGATTCATGCTGCACATTTTCCCAAATACTGAAAAGTTATCATGCAAAATCCATCAAAGTAAAATGGRCACAAGAAAACTAGCGAGCTTTAAAAAATAATCTGTTTCTAAAGAGCACATTTTGAACATAACATACCACACAACATAACTGTACAATATTTCTTACAAAACATAACATGGATGCTTTAGAAAAGTGCACAAACTCAAAACAATGAAGCAGGTCTAACATTTCAGACCCCCAAGGTTGGTCCTGTCAAGTTTCTTCCCACCTTGGTCATCAGTCCTTCTCATGACAAGCCCCTGGATGTCACCTCCCTGGCATATGCAGCTCTTACAAATTTTCAAATATAATAAGGGCAGAAATTGTGGCAAAAGAGGCAAAGCTGGGGAGCTGGAGGAAATATAGGACTATACCTGTGCTCAGAGACACTCAAATGGCTGTAACTCCCTGAAGAAGCCAGCTTTGCTAAAAAACCTACAGAGGAAGGACATCTTAAGATGCAGGTGGGATCATGTTGTACTCCATCCCACACACCTGTGCCCTGTGGTGGAAGTCAGGCTGCCCTCTGGTGAATGAGCCCTGCTTTGGGGGTCACAGACCTCCAAGTGCCAACGGCTCCTGGAGATTCGCTTCTAGCTGAAGGTGTGCTCTTGAAATGAAGGAGCAAAGTCTACTCTGCATCCTCTTCCCTGTTGCACTGGAGTTTTGATGAGCTCTGAGATGTAATGAGGTTTAAATCATGTCTTTAATTTGTTCTGYGTTTGTTACAAAACAGGATGATATATATTTCTAATACTCTGCAGCCAGAGCCTTAATTCTAATGTGATGATGAACAAAATGGAAGGAAAGTGTTAAATCAATGTCTTCCTATAGTCGCATGTTTTGTAAGTCCAGTTCTTCATTGTACTTTGTAAATTAACTCTGTGGCCATCGTCAAGTTGATGGAGGACACATTTTTATAGCCATCGAGAGAGACAGACTAAATTAAAAAATGTATTTCAAGCCTCTGACTCATTTACCCAAAATCCAGGAAAATGCATAAAAATGAGGTTACTGGTGTGACTAGCCCCAACAAAAAATTGGGATGGTAAATGGAAGGAGGCCAGCCCTGTACGCTCTCCCTCTGTTTGGGTCAGACAGCATATCTGAAACATCTGCACATGACGAGACATAAAGACCAGCAGCAGAATGAGCTGCATTTGGAATCAAAAACCTAAGCTCAAAATGTCAGTGCTTTTGTTAGTCCACATCAGAAACTTTCTGCTATTTCCACAGGGTTGCAGGTTGGGTTTTTGGTATATCAACTCTTTTTGCTTTCCCCATTTCCCAATATTGTAATTTCGGCAAGGGGAAAAGAAAATTCACAAAAAGAAGAAGAAGAAAAAAAAACTTTAATGAAAACCTTGGATTTTAATCAACTGCACCATTACAGATTACACATGAAAAGTTCCCGTGGGCTTTCACGGTAGCTATATGCACTTTCAGAAGTGCATGAGCTGACCTTTACGATGGAAGACTTCCTAGGAATCATGCATACTAACCATGTTACTGAAGACTGTACTAATGTGAAGGGCACTGGCACACACAAGCATGTGCCCTGTAAGATTCCCTCTTGGGCACAAAGTGTTGGGGTGGATGCAACAGGAAATTAATTTAACAAGTGACTGCACTGAAGATATGTCCTGGTCAGCTATACTGAGAACATCCAGTTAAAATGTGTGGAGAGCAAAGTTCCTTCCTTTTAAGATATCAGTAACTACGTTTGTAACACTACGGTATCTTAAATTGTCAGCCAATGGGTCTTTTAAGAGAATTGCCTTCTTTTCTCTGCTTGGACAGAAAACTAAAAATTAAATCTGACCATCTTACAAAAAAATAAACCGAGAGAGACGAAAGATAAGTCTATATCATTCTCACACAAGTATCTCACTGATTTTACTGAAACTGTAGGTCCAAGTAAAACAGCAGCATTCAGCCCATAAACTTTCATTCCAGCTGCCAGAGCAAAATTTCTAATTGATTAGTACAAAATGAATTCACAGCAATACTGGGTTGCTATGGAACCTGAGCAAGTAGGCCAAGTCACTTTGCAGTATGTGCTGTTTCTCCTTCAAAAACACAAAACAGAAGGACTAGATAACACATTCATTATGCACACTCTTGCAATTTAGRATCTAACTAAAAGAAAAACAAAACGGATTCCAAGTATGGGCCCCTTGGCATCAATTTGTAACAATCTTACATATCCGCTTGCAGTGAACAGTCAAAATTATGTTCTTTGGACTTGAGGCAGGAATAATACAAGCTAAATATCTCTGCATGAATGTCACTTGCACAAAATCAGAGGAAAACAGAACATAAACCTCCACTTTATCTATGAGCCATTATTTTAGATTAAGATTAAAAAAATCAGGGGAAGATATGTTATAGTTTCTGGTAGATTTATGAAAGTACTTATGAAACACAAACTTTGGAAATAATGTTAACACAAAGAATCTAGTTCCCAGCTTAACTAAGTAGCTCCACAAAACTTAAGCAACTGCTCTAAATTTAGGGAAGAGACAGACTAGAGCAGGCTCTAAATAGTTAGGGGAAATTAAGCCAAATGATAAACATGCCTTCAGTTTATACTGCACATTTGACTGTAATATTTCAGAATACTGTGTGTTTGTAGAGTTATTCTGTCTCTTGCAGGATTTGGCCTTCAGAGATCAAAAAGTGCTTTAAAACAGGTGAATTCATGCTGCTGTGAATAGAAGGACTGCCAGGAATACAGAACATTCAAGGAGATACATTAAAATGAAGGACAGCAAATTGTTTCAGAGACTATATTCTGTGGATTATGTTCATATGCTTACAATTTGTCCTGAAACAGGTAGAAGAGTATGGATATATAAACTCTGACTTTTCACAGCACAGATACCACARGGCAATGGGATTTAATACTGGTCAATATACCCAGAATGCTATTATCTGCAATCAGTAAATCATTAATATCAACTTTTTTCCCATAGTACCTCCTCCTATCAAGCTTCAGCCAAGAATCTCTACGAGCTTTACAAGCACTGAGTACTTAAGCTTTGTAACACTGGTATCTGTTAGTAGGTCAGCAGGTAAAATCTGATTGTCCGGGGTGTAGAATTATACTTCTTACAGATAGGGAAACTAAGGCACAGAGAAGTGAATTAATTTGCTTCAAGATGCATAGTGAATCAGTGGGAGAGTCTGAAACAGAAATGATAGTGCTATTTTTTTGCTTTGTCTGTGTAGTATATCTCTAGCCACTGAAATAGTCTAAAAGCCTGTTTATTGCACTCAGAATATTTTTAATTAGCAGAATTCCCACTGTAAAGGAAGTACAGGGGAAGGCGGGCAAACATACTGTCATACTGCACCTCAGTACGGCAACTGTAGTAGCTATTAGGTAAGAACGTTTGCATTAAGTCATGCCACTGAAAATGCTTAACCTATATACAACTTTAATATAAGAAAGTTTATAGCAGTGGTACTAGCGAACCCTTAATTACAGAGACAACGGCGAGCACTGTTCTAAGCAGAAGTTCATCACAACACTAGCCTTTAAAATCTAGAGTCCTAATATGCATTGTGGATTCACAGGAAGGGTGTATAAATGATAGCAAAAGTGTATTCTGTAGTCTGCTGGCTGGGCTTATTACCCTGTCAAAAAGAAAGAGAATGTAAACAGATGCACTTTGTTTTTTCTTCCCCTCTCCTTGCTCAGGGGTTTTGAGTGATCTTTATTGACATCCAAACTAAATCTTATTGATCTATATTAGAACTGTAGCTAGTCTCGAGCTGGAGAAATCAAGCCTGCTTACACAACAGAAATGCACAGGTACCTGTACCTGACAAAATTAATTAAYTAATAAATAAATCTAAAACTCAGGCAATTTCATCCCACACTCTATCTAATTGACTAAAACCCCACAAGCATGAAGCAGTGCTGCAAGGGTGAGATCTTCTGAGATGAAAGAGCCATACTGCAAAGGCAGCAAGCAGTGTGGGCATCAGGGCGTCCCTGCAGCATCTCTGAAATGCAGTGCAGATGCACAGGAGAGGGTGGGAAGGGCAGTGCCCTGCCTGCTTAGCAGTGTTTGGTTCCCTGAAGAATATAAAAGACAGTAATTTGCTCCACCTGTATTTCAGGGCCTCGGAAATCCTGCTAGGTTGAGGAGGAGAATGGAAGAATATCTGGTGTTTTGCTTTTCAAGGTGAGAGGAAACATTATTTGAAGAGGGGCCCCTGATTAGCACATGGTAAAAGGCTGCTTTCTTAGCCTTGATAAGCCATTCTCCCTCAGAGACAGAAAAAGAAGGAATTTTCCTAAGGGACATAAAGCATTCATGCCTTTCTCATGGCAGCATATCATGCCTTTCATATGGACAGCATAAAACACCTCTGGAGAAAGAGTAAGCCAGACTAGCTGTCTGGCAAAATATGTCAGCGAATCATAGAAGTAAGGAATCGTTGTGGAGATTTATTACTATTCTTTAACAATAGGTGGTCACAACATTGTTAGTTCAACAGGGAATATATATCTTATGTTTAGAATTGATTAGAAAAAGCAGTCTTGGAAAACTACTCTTAGTTATTTATATTTCCTGAAGTTCCACCTGCACTTATGTTTATTTTATTTAATTTAATTTAGTGTATTTGATTTATAGCTATAGAGCCAGAGGGGAAAATAAATGAAATAAAGGGGGCAAATGAATATAATCTTAACAAGAAAAACCTGGGCAGCTGCCATGTCACTAAAATTAAGAAATGACTAGTTGGGCCTTGAAAATGAGAAATAACCACATGCCCTGTATGAAGACTGGCATATTGTAAAAAAGAGCCATACAAGGTTAAGAAGGAATGAATAAATTCACTTAAACTGAAGGGGAGTATGGAGAGCATATGTTACAGGGACTTCACCAGCCTTGTGGGTGATTTGTGTTCCTCTTCCCAAAGTGTTTTTTTCCTCCCTTTTGCTATGAACAGATGCAGCGATTTTCTTTATCCATTTGCCAGGATGGGGCATTCTCTATGGAGGAAGTCACAAATTCACTGTCAGCAGGAATTCAAGAACATACAGGGCAGACCTTGGGCAGACCTTCCTCTGGATGCAAAACTTCTAGACTGGCTGCAGCTCTGCGAGGGGGAATGTGATTCTGGGATGTATAAAAGCATCCCACCTGCGTGACTGTGTTAGCTGCCTCTGTCCCGGCACAGATCACAGACTGAGCATTTGGGCCTTACCCAGTTATTCCCCGGATGAAGCAGAAGGTGGAAAGGGACAAGAAATAACCCAGACCTCAGATCTCTTTTCCCCCAGCTCCAAAGGTTACTAACTCAACCCAAACCAGCAGAAAACAATTATCCTTTGAGCAAGATGGAGAGGAGCAGGGAGGAAATTGTTCCCTTCTGAAATGCAGTTCCTTCGAGGCTTGGGGTGCTTTGGAGCAGCACAGCAGTACTTATAATTTTTTTGCCAACACAAGAAAATAATACGGCAGATTTTCAGAAAATTACATGGGCAATTGCCTGAGCCGGATACTCAGCTTGCTCATTTGTAGGCACAACAGTAGAAGCAGCTTGTGTAGGTTAGCTACACAGTTTTCTGAACATCAGGCTCCAATGCTGAGATTGTGCTGTTATTCAAAAGCGCAAACAGGTAATTTAATTTCCAAATATATGGGAGATCACTTGTATCTCTTTTGAAATCAAAGAAATAAGGAGCAAGAAAGAAACTTTTTTCTGATAGAGCCAGCATAAACAGTCCCAATCACCACAGAATATCTTTTCTTCTTACATGTGAAATATTTACACAAGTAATTCACATCATCTAAAGTTTTAGGGGAAGCACAAACCCTTAATTATGGATCAGCATTACAAAAGCTCGTGCAGCTTTACTCAGACCTAACTTGTAAAAGAATAATGTAATCAGTAGGAAGGCTGATGAGCTGCCTGTGAAATGGCCTCTCTCAATCTGACACTAATGCTCTATCTGATCCAAAACACCCAATATAAAGTATAAAGTTCTCTGCAAATGATTACATGCAAATCTGCTAAAAGGTCCATTTTCTCATATTTGAACACCAAATGTAGGCTCTGTAGAAATTGCTTTCTCTAAGTTTAATGCTAACAAAAAAAGGTTTGCACTAATCTTGCAAAACTTTTCCTGATATGCTTGATAAGCAGCAAGATTTCCCTTTCTTACTCCTGTTGCCCTAGCAGGGAAGAGTTTATTATACATGGGCCCTTGCAAGACTTTTTTACTTGCCCCAGCAAATAACATTTACACAAATATTTTTGCAAGGTGGTTTGCACCATTTTGTAAAAACTAACTTCTGAAGTAATGCCAAAGGAGCCAAAACTGTGGAATACTAGAAACCAAACCAAAATTGCATGACATTAGCAGGGAGCAAAACTAATTCATCCTGTGGCCAAAGTCCAAAGCTCAGCTCATGATCTTTGCAGGAATTGCTGCGTTTTGGGACCTTCCTAGAGAACCTTGGCCAGGTTGGATGAGTAGTATGTTGTTAAGAAATGAAATGTGCATTTCCTTCTGTTAGTAGCTGCTACCTAGACGATCCCAAAGGAGGATATCTTTAAAGGAGTAAAGGTTATAATTGTTAGAGAAATCTAGGACTTTTTTGGGGGAAATGARTGAAATGGAAATGTGACCAAGTACAGTATAGTCACTATAAGGTGTCTCTGCAGTCAGGGGAAGCAGAGCCTTGCTTTCCGGAGACCTCTTATCCTGTCTGCAATGTGAATTGGAGATTCTTATTTCTCTTGATTGATTATACAAGGAACCTTCAGTGATCATAACCTAGGTCCCTGAAGAAAAGTGGCATGAACCCAGGGCTAAATGTCTAGAACCTGCCTGAAGGTAAGATGATCTCACTGAAAGGTTTATGTCAGTGCTGTTTCAGTCTCCTCCAGAACACCTGAAAGGTCCTGTCAGATGTGCAGACTTAACACTTGCCTCCCAAGCTCACAGAGGTGCTGTATAAAAGTGATAGGAGTGGAGACTAAACTGGGAGGTCCATGAACTTTGAAGCAGTGATATTTTATCATTCTCTCAGGAGAAACATGGCCTGCCTGAGTAAGTACGGTCCAAGGAAAACATGAGGCTGCAGACCTCTGGAGAGTGACAGAAGTGTATCACAGTTATACTATGATGAGGATCTAACCCATATATCAGCAGGTTCTCTGGGGAGGAWATTGCCTTTGGGTGAGAGGAATGTGGTCTTGAATAAAGAGATAATATCTGCTGCTATTTTGGGTAAGGTTACACTCTTGGCTTTGGATTTCTGCACTGCATAAAACTAAGGAACTTACTCGTTTAGCCTTTTATACTTACTGGGACAATTTCGCCCTGATCACSCTCTTAATCCCCATTAGGGTTGGTTGCTTGTATCCCTAAAATTTGATGAAGGTCATTTTCCAGTGACTGTTATTTTTTATATACTTGTCAGTATCCCTTAATTTTAGGACACAGTAGAAGATCCATTTTCCGGTGCACCATTTCAAATAGAAATCAAACAATCTCTTCAGCATCTAAGAGCCATGGTTCAGAAGATCATTCTCTCTCTTCAGCTGAAAAGAGAGATCAAGGCAACCTAGTGCCTTGGCAAAGCTCTCCTTTGATGGACTCTAATGGGATCTGAGGAAGGAGAAAGCTTTATTTTCCTCAGCAGTTTCCTTCTGTGCGCTAGCCCCAGGACCCTGGAGTTGAAACCAGTAGCCTGTGTCTCACAGAAAGGGCAAAGCTGATGCAGAACAGGAGCTGTATAGCTGTACCAGAATGACGCGAGCCTGAGTTTATATGCTGTAGTCAGCTGCAGAGTTGATTAGCRTGGGCCCTGTGCCATGCTATAGGAGCTGCACCCCAAGCTAGTGCCTCCACGCCACACTACTGTGGATGTGCCAGTCCGCATGACCCTTAGGTCCATCCCTCTGCACCAGGGTTCATGGTGGGTGCAATTCTCTACCCTTTGACTCTGAGGAAGACCTGCTGTACTACCTGAGGAAGAACTCTTCGGACCTGTCTAATCTGATCATTATGCATTTGATGTCCACCTCATGTTCCCCCGGGAAAGCATCTGAATCCTTCACATACCCTGTGCCTGCCACAACTCATTAAAAGAACAGAGCCATCCTACTTCTTCCAGTGTCACTACGGTCTTTTTTTGTCTGCAGGTTTTCAAGGTAGAGCTGCTTCTTGTGTGTTTGTGAAGCTAGCAGAGCAGCAGGACCTTGATCTTTGGCTATTAGGTGTTCTTTCAATGCAAACCATAACAACAACAACAAAAAAGAGTAGGGAAGTTGTTTGTKCTTGAGTAGCTGTAATTGTTTTGAATGAGAGTTGTTTGCAATGTTGTTGAGAAATTCCCTTTGCTACAATCTGAAGGGAGGACAAGTGCTGTACTTCGGGAAGGTCAAAGTGAAGGCCACACGCTTACTAACAAAGCTTCAAAGAAGATATGCAACCCTTGTTGTTCTAATTCAAACTTTCTCCTTATACACCTGCTCTTCTACTTCCTTTTGCCAGAAAACTTTCTGAATTATTGCTAAAGCAAAGGGCCAAAATATAGCCATGCCTCTATAGAAGTAATGCAGGAATATTATGCCAGGAAAAATTGGCGTTGGACCAAAAATTGTGATTTGCTTTAGGTTCACTTCAAGCCTAGAACAATATTAGTAAGTAAAGAGCAACAGTCACCCACATGAAAAAGATGAAATCAGTGGAGATATTACTGAATGGAACTTACAATTCTAAAAAAAAGAACTATTATTTTTCCTCCAAAATGACTGCACATCTCTCAGCAGATTATAAGACAACAGAGCTACTGGCAAAAAGTGATTTTTTGACAAAAATTTAGCAGACGTCTTTGTTGTTACTGTTTTTTCTCTTTCTCCAAGGCTTTGATTAAGATCATTAAAGCCATAAGTTGAATACCTCTACTGACTTCTACCCTATACAAAAAAATCTTCACCTAGGCTTTTGTTCAGTCCCCTGCTCAGTGGAAAATCTGACATTCTTCAGGGCATTGTACAAAGAGAGGTCTCAAATAAGAGATTTTTTTTTGATAGAGGGAAGGTAATTATAATTCAAAACACATACAGGAACATGAAAGTTATTTACAAAAAAAGCAAGTTGTTCACAGAATGATTCACAACAGTGTGGGGTGTATACAGTTGGGCTAAATACAAGGAAAAGTGTACCCACAGTCTCTTTCCCTTAATAGTTTCTCTCATTCCTCCAGCCCCTGCCTACTTTTCTGTGGGACAGTTAAAAGAATGGTTATCTTCAAGGAAAAACAGTTTTAGAATGATAGGGCAATATTAGGAAAGAGTTCTGTGCTTGGAAATACAGCATGTGAACCATGTAAAAACATGCTGCAAGCATTGCCAGGGCAGAACAAACTACTGATCCACCTCGTTTGTCATCCTTTCCCCATCCCTGGCTAATTCCAGCTGTGCAGTACTCCCATAAGGTGGTTAATCATACCATGCTACCCTATAAGGAGAAATTTCTTTTTGATACTGCATGGTAATCAAAGTTATGCAATGAAGCAAGATAACTAATAGCCCTTATTTTTGTCCTGACTGCTGAAACAGTACGTGCTATTCATATTCCAGCTCATGGCTAATTCTTTTACTCAGTGTAAGGTGCTTCTCTCAAAACTAATATGCAGCTAACTATAAAATATTTCCTCCAGTACTTTTCTAAATTCAGTAGTTTTGATTTTATCCAGTGATAAGAAGCTAACAGGAGCAGGGAATCCTTATGTTTTGGATGGTAAAAAGCTCTTTTTGGCCATCTTGTCCATCTCTGAGGGTTATTGAAGGTGCTATTCGCTATTGCATAGAAGTCCTTTCTATAACAAGTCCAGTTTTAAGTTCCCAATCAATTAAGCTGGGCAGCCTATTTCAGAGTCTGATAGGTCTAACACCTCCCATTCTCAAATGTGCTTTTATTATACTGCCCTGAATGCTATTCAGTAGGCTGGTGAACAGACTAAGTAATGTAGTAATGTTTTTTATCTCTAATTTTGATGATTACCTGCCTGACCTTTTTGACAGGCTTGACCATCGGTACACCATTCATTATTTTTACAGCTATTTTCTCTCTTACAGTTCTTTTCGAACTAAAGGCCCCAATCTGAAAGCACTCTGCATACCCAGCTGCCTTTCATCAGGTTGCTACACAGTCCACATGTGTATTGGCCAAATGACTCAAATGGAGAATCTCTTACTAAACAGTCCTTTAGGCACTTCTGCAGACATGACTGCRGTTCCACCACTCTTTAGTGAGCGACTCCAGCTCAGTTTTGCCCTTATTTTTACTTTTTGACTATCCCTGCACACATTGATAAAGCCCTGTTTTCCCCACACTCCTTTAAATTTTCACTACACAAATACTCCTTTTTCTCTCCTGGAAAATTTTTTGAAAAATGCTTTTCATTTGAAAAAAACAGGTTAATCTAAAGCCCCGTTTTCCACAAGTCTATTTTAACTCTCACAGGAGAATTACACAGAAACAATCCTGTACATATTACCTGTATGTATTAAACTTTCCAGCAGTATTTTATTACAGAATTTTCTTGTCCTATATACAGAAAAATACAGAGAAAATTGTAGTAGCCATGTTATTTCTCTGTGCTGTTTCTTTAGCTTACAGTGTACTTCCTTCCTGATGTCACATCCTGTAAAGTGATCCTATTAAGGCTCCTATTTGAACTCTTAGAATGTCCAGTTATCAGAACATTATAAAAATGCTCAGAAAATGCATTTACCAAGCATTTCTGAACATTTCACTGAATCACCTAGATAAAATTCAAATGCTGACTGGAAGGAAGTACTAAAAAATGCTTTGGAAAAATTTAAATAATTAAATAATAACAGCTATTGCCTATCAGCCAGGAAAAAAAGATAAAATAAGCAGGGKTTTTTTGTGTTAGGATAATTATCCAGACCTCCAATTCCCTCATTAGTATATTTATTTAGGCACTGTAATTAAGCCATTTAATTGCTCAGTATCCTCTAAGAACTGACCTTGATGTGTTTAATAAACTGACATTAGAACAAGATAGGAAATAATAACTAAAAGGAACTTGAAAAGTCTTGAAGTGGCAAAAGCTTTTCAAAATATATGACTTCTTGGTTTTATATAGGATCAATTGTTATTTTGTTCAAAAAATGTTAAAAATGGAATGAATGGAAATGATGCTGGGGGAGATCGCTGAAGTCCCAGATGGTAAGCCAGTTTGATAACTTCAAGGGATTACCCAATCCTGTAGGTTTCTGTGCTCATTAATCTTCTTTCCACTTAACCTGCAAGTTCCCTGATTTTTTAACTCAGAGGTACTGATCTCCTGCCTAATGCCTGCTGCAAATACACACTGAGATGAAGAGCCATCCTAAGTCCACTTATGTCCCCTGAAAGGCCTAAAAGTAGCTATGTATAACCATGGTTTCATAYTGCACCCAAACTGAGCAGAGCCTGGAATTGAGGTTTCCTACTTCCTGGGAAAATGTTCCTGTTCCTAAATTATTACAGAAAGGGTGGGTATCATCATCACGCACCCATCTTCAGTAGATGCCAATGCAGACTGGGGCCCAAAAGCTTCCTATTAGTCCTACCGTAAGAGTAAGATACTCATATAAGGGGACGCATAGGAGACATCCTGTGCAGTCAAGATGGAAAGGGATTTCATATGTTGGGTGGACAACAACCTCCTCTGCCTATCACCAGGGGCATCTACCTCCTTCCACTTCCACTTTTGTGAAAGAGCATTTAGATTGTTTTTCTGTATAGACTGGATTTCTCCCAATCCATTTGGGACCAAATGTCCCAAATTTCACCAGGCCTGTTAGGCTTGTAGGCTGGGTGGCTTAGTCTGCCTAAAAGTCATGATCTGCAGATGTCTCTCCTGAGAAGACATTTCCTTAGAAGCAGCAAAATTAATCTTTACTTAAACTGAAATGCTGAAGTCAATGAGAGGTGAATCACTGACGCCAAGCAGATCAGGACTTTTGGGGTAAAGTTGGAGCTTGATTTTTCAGAGACGCAGAGAATCCAGAGCTCACAGTGAAGTCACCAAGTGGATTTTGGTGTGCGTCTCTTCGTGTAAACACACAAACAAATAAATAAGTAAAATTACACTTAAGTGCTGATGCTAAAAATCGCTAACACACTTAATCATAAACATGGGTTGTTTCCAAACATAGCTTAAACAGCCAAGAGGCACCTGAACAGTCTTTGCACAAAGAGAATGAGTTGTATTTTTAGTATTATTGGTTAAAAAGAGATGCTGTCCGTCCCTGTGCCTTTGGGCATAAGGTAGACCACCACACTCTCATGGGAAAACAGCACACATTTGGAGAGGTTTTAAGAACAACAAAAGCTCATTGCTCCTGTCACAGGCTCAGTATAAAGACAGGTTACAGTAAAACTCATTTACATTGGGGACTGCTGGCAGTGAACAGGTAAAGGCACTATTGGCAAACTGTCTTGCACCTGAAGGTTCCCAAATGCATTGCTTATCTAAGGCTGTTTCAAAGGCGGTTCTGGTTGGACCTGTCTGCTGCGGCACAATAGCTGTGCTGCCTTTTGTTTTTCTGTTTCTTTATTTTGAAGCTGAAACAAAGATAAATGTGAAAAAGGCATGACATTTCCTTTTTGTTATATGCTTGTGATTTTTATTGTCTATGTCCCCACTGTAACTAAACTAGTGCCTGGCACTTCTGGAAGATTTTGGTGATTTTGGTCTTCCAGTCAATGAAAACAGAGGATCTGCAACCTGGGAGCAATAGTGCTACTTCATAGTCAAAGTGATCATTCTGATGTGAACATAGAAAGTCCTGACACACACACACACACACACACACACACACACACACACACAAAGTTCAGGTAGCCATTCTTTCATCCCATTTACTCTGAAAAAACATACATACTCGTACAGGCTCTGTTATAAACTCTCAGCAATTTCTCTCAACTTGCACTTAGCTGTGAAATCTACTGCTTCTATTTCAGATTTGCAGAAAGCTTGTCTGCTTTTTCCAAGTATACCATTTCTAATAAAAAATATTACCTGTGCCTACAAGTGTTTTCTTGCCTAACTCTTCCAGTTATCACACCTACAAAAACATGCCACGAGGCTGATATTTCAAGGTCTCAAATGGCTTACAGGTGCTTGCTGGCTCATTTGGGGAAATATTTTTCTACTTCAATACAGGTATTATAACTGTATTGGTAACAATTCTAACCCTTTAAAGCTCTTCAGGTAGTAAAGCACCCAACAGCCTTCTCTGCATCCTCCCATTTTGGTGGAGAACACTCACTTCCAATAATAAAAGGATGTGAAAACCTGATATGAATGGCATAAAATAACCCTATTATTTAAAATATAAGAAAATCTACAGCAGGTCTCAAACAGCACAGATAACAAGATGGTCAACAATCTGAATGTGTCCATCTATGGGAAGATCTATACATTATACATAGATTTAATTTACAAACTTTGTTGTACTGTGTTAGTGAGGCCAACCACAGGACCGTGTAAACGTAGGCAACAGAAGCAAAGGCTGTTTTGACTATGAACAAATGGGGAGCTGAAGGCTTAAAACACAAAGAGCACAGTGGAAGTAGAAGTTAAATCAGTGCTGTGATCAAAGTGGAAGGTAACCAAGAGCTACCAGAGAAAGCTGAAAGGATATGGGGAAGGGACAAAAAGATGGGAGAGTTTTGTATGGCATTGCAAAATGTGGTAGCAAGGTGTAGAAAAAGAATTAAGGAAATAGTGGTGATGAACTTGGTCATTGTACTTATGGGGTGGGAAGGATTAGCATCTGCAAATGATTTTCCATCTGGTTTATTCAACAGAACATGTGTATGTTCAGTAAATGTATCACGGGGGAAGAGCCTGCAGCTGTTGTAACTTGTGAGCTAACTCAGGTTAGCTATCTATTATTTTGAATAGAGATCTGTCTCTGGCTGAACATCTCCACAGCAACAGGTATATCTGCTGCTTTTCTTAATGCTAGTTAGAAAGTGAAAGGGGCAACATTTTATTTATAGAAGGCACTTGTATCTGATTGCACAGTAATACTCATGTAAGCCTCAAACAGGCATGGATTTTCCCYAACTGTGGAAAAAAACTCTTTAAGTCATTAACTTCTACAGTTCCTCAAGAAATAAGAATATTAAAAATAATTTCCATCCTTTGCAAGAATTACTGCTGATTTTTGTAAAATAATATTTCAAGGTCTGCTTTTCCTGTGGGCAAAGACCACGTGGAGAAGGAGGAACAGRAAAGATTTTATGGTGTATTCTATTCTCTTTTCGTCTTTGCTGTTGCTCTGATGCTGGGAAGTCATCCAACAGGTGGATCAATGAATATCTTCTTTAAACTTCTCATTTTATCCTTCCCAATGGGACAAGATGGCTGTTAAACCATGTAATGGAAAACTGGATTGGAAGAGTGATTTCTGCACCCATTACTGATGGATCTGGAATTATAGTTCTTGGAGCAGTACTTTTCAAACCATTACATTTTCCCAATCTCATTTGTTCATTAAATCCCTCTCACAATGGTCAATACCAAAATCTATACGGAAATGATCCATCTAGCAAATTGCATATTGTTCTACATGCAGGAATTGCTCCCTTCAGATCCCTGGCAGGTGATAAGCATATGCCCTTGAGCGTGAGATTTCTTGCAAATCCCTATTGCATTATGCATATCTCTAGAACTCATTAGAGCATTTTATGAGTAATAACATCTTCTTGTGCCACCTGTTCACCAAGGCCTTGAGAGTCGTTGGAAACAACCTCAGAAACTGATTTTCCAAAGCTATCTCAGCACAACAACGCTTAGTGTTTACACATGACATTTTACCTGACAAACTATTCGACAGAAATGAGCGTGCTTCCTGGAGAAGGAAATGCTTGTCCAGTAACGCTACGAGACCAAAATCTTGCTACACAACAGGAAAGAGAACACATATCCCTTGATTCCCACCACAGTGCTTTATCCACTGGGTCATCCCATTTACTTAAGGAACTTTAGTAGCAATACGTTATTAGAAAGAGTGGCATCATAACTGAAAGAAGCCAATCTACCCCCCACACCTGGGTGTTTAATGGGAATCTGTAATGAATAGATGCATATTGTGAAAGGTCTGTTTTAATAAAACCTATCTTCACCTCAAAAGGGAATAGAACCAGAGTGAAATGAACACTAATAATACCAGCTTATCTGCTATTCTGTAAAATCCTATTTATAAGCCTATGGATGCTAATTAACTGTCTTGCAATGTCAAGAAGAATTGTACATTATTCCCAAATGAAAGAGCATGGAAAGTGTTAAARAAGACACTACACTGATTAATGTCTAAGCCAGGTGTTTCATATACCCAGACTCTTCCTGTCTGACAACTTTTCTCCATTATTTTGCTTTTGTATATAAGGCCCCTGTGAACTGTCTCAACGGCCTTTTTTGAAACTGCCCTTTCTTAGAAGACCAACTTGGCAACAGCACGATGAGCCTCTCAGACTATCCCAGAGCTTAAACTTGCCTGGAATCAAGCAAAACCGACAATGAATAACAAACTATAATGAGTGCATTTGTGATTAACCTTTGCAAAAAGATATTATCTAGTAACTGTGGTAAAAAATTCCCGCCTTTCTGAAAAGACTTGCAGGTGGAAAAGTTCACTATATGGAATAGATATGCATTTATAAAYTGCATGACAAAAATGTGTAGCTACACTGTAAAATCCATGGAGCCAGCTTAGAAATGGTCTGCAAGACACTCAAAAGGAGATGCAACCACACACTGCTGGCTTCAGGCAAGTCACGTCTGAAATGAAAAAGCTACAGGGATGTGAGGGGGCTGCTGCCTTGTAGCCATCTTCCCATGGCGTGTCCCTGAGCTAAAAACCTTTTCCTAAAGGACTCACTGGCGCAGGCTAGTGTGGTCTCAGACACTGATGCACTGTGTCCCATTGCACGATTCATACAAGCCCTACTGCTTTTGAGGTCTCTAGAGAAGTACAGATGAGGCTGAGATTCAGATCCTTACAAATGTAAATGAGCAAACTTCAAGATAAACCTGTACTTAAGTACTTTCCTGGATCAGGGTTTAGGAGGGAGTTGGAATTCTGAAATTCTCATGTGCAAAACGTGTATCATGCCTCAACAGAGCTTATTACCTAGGGTCATTTTCCACATGGACCAGCTTTATTGATTTTAATTGAATTACTGATAGCATAAGCCACTGTTTAATGAGACCCAGTGAGAGAAGGGTTTGGAAATCATTGTGTCCCAGATCCTGTTGGCTGTGGTCATGCAGAGGAAGGTTTATTCTGTGTAGAACACTGAAATCAAGGGGTGTCCTTGTAGAATAAATTTTATCCAGTCTGTTTAAGAGAAAAAAAAAAGGCTTCTTTGGATGAGAAATGTTATATACAAGTATGGCATTATTTTGATACCCTTTCCTATTAGTGTATTAAAACCCACATCACTCTTGAGGGGAGATGAAGCCCATCAGTGCTCAACACGACTGTAGGTTACAGTCACACATGTCATTCTCCCAGATAGATGGCTCTTCCGTGGTGTATCCAAGACGGCCAAAATATCAGGAGGATAATTTGTCTCTAAATTATGGCTGTTAGCAATTAATTCTCTTTTGCTCTGGACTTCAGTGACCTTTATAAAGAAACTCCTTAAAGTCAAAAAAAAAAAAAAAAAAAGAGAAAAGAAAAAAGGGGAAGAAATGAACCAGCCTTCCACAAACAGATACGCTTTTGTCTTAAGCTTGCAATAAGAATTACCAAAAGACTTGAAAAAGAGCAATAGGCTCAAAATATAACCCCAAAAGTTCTATGAGGAAGGCTAGAAAACACTACCAACTGCTGCCGTATTTGAGGATAAAGAACTTTGCTGTAGTGGCAGTGGGAAGCCTGTGACCTATGCAAGGCTTGCCAAAGCCAGGTCATCTCTGTGATAAACTGCTCAGTGCTGTATTTCCACCTTGAAAAGCTTCCTGATGAAGTGAGAAAGACAATGTCCGGCAGGTGTAGATATGTGCTTTCTTAAAACCTTGATCAAAATCAAATGTCTCCCTCCCTTTATTAGGAACATTAAACAAAAGCAGCTGTGCTAGGGATGTATGCACTATCAGTGTGACCTTCAGAACTGGTACCTGCTCACTGGTAATTATGGAGCGATAGCTGTTGATCATACAGAAAGTGAATCCAACACCTTGTAGGAAATACCCCTGAGGAAACAGAGTCATGATGAAATGCTGCCCTGTTTTATTCTTGTGAGTGAATGTTAGCATTCATAAAAATAAACAACTACCAAGACGGATAAGAAACAGACATAGTTCGTGCAGATTTTGAGCAGACCATTTTGGCTGAGACATCTCTATGAGTGATTGCCTTACCTCTTTGGCTTAGGCCTTTTCTTTTGTTAATGGGAAGGAAAAGTCCCAAATATGTGGAGGAGGGCAACTTCTTAACTTAGTTTTACAGAAAAGACTTAGAAGGATAAACAGAAGCTGAACAATTTGCAGTAAAACTATCCCTGTGCTTGAGCTGCCTTGTTCTTTGGTGGTAGGCAATTGGGCAATGTGAGCAAGGTGGAGAACAGGGACCCAGTGAGTCTGGGTGCAAAGGTTAAGTAGGGAAAACTCTTTTTTGCAATATTTATTTTTTTCCTCATCTGAAAATCTGGGAGCTTATCTAAAGAACAGTGGTGACTTCTCTTTCCGATGCAGCAGTTTCTTCCGTCTCAGATTTGTTTTATGTTATTTTAAGCCTTCTCTAATTGAGACTGCCTTATCTATGTTATTCTTAGAAACCAGAAGTTAATCCATAAGAGCTACAAGTTTATCTTTCCCCTTTTTAGCCACATCTCAACTTGAAAAAGCCCATGCCATCACCCTGCTCTGCCTCATTTATCAAAATAATACGGCAGCTAATCCTTCTGGAAGAACATCATGTGAGACACTCAAGGCAGGAGACCCACATTCCCAGGGCTTTTCTGGAGGAAGTGGGCTGGATGTCTGTAGTGTGTCCATGTGGTGCCAAAGGGGTTTGGTTCTGYGGCCGGGGCAACCGAATGCTAACACAGCATTACGGGAGAGTTTAACAGCTTGGTAGGATCTGAACCACCTCCCAGTCACCACCTGAAAGCCTGCACCTACAAAGGATGACCAAAAATGATTACCTCTCTGTAGGGATTCAGAAGATTAAGTGAAATGCACTCCCCTAGTCCATCAGATACCTCACTGTTCCCGTTGCCAATTCCAGCCAATAAATCAAGGATTCAGCTTATCTACCAAGGGTTGAGGCAACCTGGAAGGGCAATGAGAAGCGCTTTTCACTGCCTCACCATGCCTTGTCCTGTTTTGTGAATTAACCCAAATCATCAGTTTTCAGAGTTGTCAGTTCAGCACCACTCAGCAGGCCTTCATTTGCTGCACAAAGTCCGTCTTGCTTTTTTCCCCCCAGAATATTCATTTTTGAATTAAATGTCCACATGGTAAATGGATGTATTAGGTGTAAAGGTTCCCTTGGAGAATGGAAGGCTGTATTTATTTACAGAACAGGTGAAGTCTGCTATTAGGGTTAAATGAGGGAAGGGGATATTTGCAGAAAAATGTTTAAATAGCTCTGGTTCAGTGAATGCAGATTCCTATTAATCACTATAACAGAGGTGTATAAAGGGTACTGGAAAGTTAACTGCTTGGACAGGACTAGGTTTAACTTTAACCCAAATAGGAGGCTTTTCTAAGCAATTGCTTGACTCTCTGAATATAAACATAGAGTGAATGTCTCAGGGAAAGTCTGACAGAAAGAGAATAACTGGCCTGGCAGGGAGTTTTGCTAGCAGGCAGTTTCCTACTTTCTCAAAGACAAACGGTCACTTCTGAATTTCTTCATACAGATTCTTTTTGTTTGTTTTGGTCATGGTAAAGCAATACATCCAAATAAATCACAGGGATATGCATAAACCATATGCATGTATATGCACTTTCCAAACCTTAGATCAAGCCTCCAAATATCAAAGGGAAGACCTGTCCTCTTGAACCAATCTATTCCCAAAACTCAGGATTTTCCATTTCAATTATGTCACAGAAAGTGATGTTTTAATCTTCAGCCAAACCTATCAAAATCCACAGGGGTGGCCCACTGAAGGAGTGGGGTCATCTAGAAAAAAGGTTACAAAGCATGTGTCAGGGGAAAATGCTCTATTGGCGTGATGGGGAATATGTGAACTTCAACGTGAGCCAAGTTCTGAAGCACAAAACATGCTTTAAGATCAGTGAGTTGGACAATGTTGTTGATCCCTGGAGCGAAGAGGAAAGATTCTAAAGAGCAGCAACTCCATGAATGGCCCAAACGTGAATACTAAGTTGATGGTTCACAGAATCAGAGGCATTAAGAATGGAAGAGACCTACAGGGTGAACTGTGATTATTCTACTTCGGTGCTCTGTCCTGTGTTTCAAGCTGAACGTTGACTTTTCTGACCCAAATGCAGATTTTAATATAAGCCTTGTATGCTCATTTTGATTTGAGGTCCTGAGTAAGTGTCCTGTAGAGGGAAGATTACACTGCACAGCACAAACAGGGATTTAAATAAAAACAAGTTTTTTTTTTTTCTTTAAAGTTTTTTTCTAAGTGTCTCAGTACTGCAGTTTTTAGGAACTCTGACTGGGAAATATTACCATTTCAAACCATTCTCTGGACTTGAATTCTTACAGTGCACATATTCAGCCAAGTCCATATTTACCTTTCTTTTTTCTTTTTATGGGGTTTTGAACAGCAGTATGCACTAATGTAAAAAGCCAAATAATCTTTTCCAGAAGAGAAGCAGGTATACACAATGCAGAGATTCACACCAAACAAAAATCTGCTACACAAAACTGAGCTATTATTTTGCCAGATGAATCCACACTGCAGATCCTTTCCCCACGGGCATGATTTTTTATTGGTAGAAATAGCAAGCCATGTAAAAAAAAGGTGAGCTCTTACAAGAACAGTAAATTGTTCCAAGTCATCTTTATSGAAGAAGGGACAGAGGGAAAGAAGGAAATGCAGGAGCAAGTGGAGTAAAATTTCTGATAAACTTCAGCATGTGGCCACGTGTGGCACTAGTAGGCTCAATATGTGAATGTGTTATAAATGCTGATTTACCCAACCTGCAGGAGAACATACATCCAAAAACAAGCAGGAGAACAGTGCTTAAACAACCAACACCTTCGTCTATGGAATTGCAAGGCAAGCAACTTCCACAATTAGAGAGAAATCACAACAGAAATCACAGCAGACATTGCTGTATGTGAAACAGTGCTAGCAATTTATTCACAACAGGTCCTGCGTTGTTTCTATTGCCTTTCAAAAATCCAATGAAGCTGCTGTCGTTTTGATTCAGGACACCGAGCTCTGATCAAAGTTTCCCTCAGCTTTTCTCCCTTTCAACAAGACCCCAATCTCTGCACGCTGCGCTTTTACTTATCTTCCAACTCTATTACTTTATGCAAAAGTTTGCAAACAGCAGGAAGAAGGCAAGCCAGAGCCTTCCTGACTGACATCAGTTCAACACAGCTGGAAGTGAAGCTGCAAGATGGGAGCATGAATACAACGCTGGAAAGTCTGCCTAAATGAATAGCCATCCTAGCTGCACGCTCAAAGCAGAAAGAAATAAAAATAATAATAATAATAATAAGAATATTTAAAAAAAACAGAAGAGATTTCATTTCTATGTTTCTTGAGAACCTGATTTTCTGTTGCATTCTTATGCATTCGGGTTTAGCTGCATTCTTCTTTCTGGGCACGCTCTCTCTTTCCTCCCTCGCCTAATTTAAACCTGCGTCGTTTCCTAAACAGACTGGTTTTGCCAATGAATCCTAAGGTGCAGTACTCTCCCCATTCTTCTCAGAGGCCAAATGGATGTTGTGATACATAGTCTTTGCAATAAGACATGAGTATGGTCTACCCATGCACTGAGCAGTTTAGTCATGCTAATGCAATGCAGAAATAAAGCGAATGGACCTGGCTTTTACTACGGTTTAGAAGTCTAGCCTCGGTACTACAGTGACGTGGCTGCGCGGTTTTAAGGTATAGACCAGGCGTGCATGGGGCTGGCAAAGAACCGGGGCTGTGTGAGCTTCTGCAACAACCCAGGGTAATGCRCTTACTCCCTCTGAACCTTTTTAGATTGTTTTTGGAGGGGAGCCCTTTAAGTGGGAGAGAGAGTGGGTAAAGAAAATCCACAGATGACAAATGTTGCAAATATTGAAAACTAGAGGTGAAAAAGACTTTGTGTCTTGTTTATCTCTTCCTGCCTAAGATCCACTGTGACTTTAGCCTCATATATTTGCATGTACTTTATTCTCACAGACTTTAAATTATTCAAGTGATAAGGTCTATATGACATGCAATATGCTCTACAGTAATTGCAATTTTTTGTGTGTGAGCATTTATACTCCAGATAGATTGATAATCAGACTATTAATGATATAGCTGAGGGGGTAGTACACTGTTCACTTTTTATAAGGCTGGCCTCTAATCAGATGGAAATTTAATTCTCATTAACAAGACCAACAGAATGCTGTATACAAGGTACTTAAATACCACCGTAAAAGAAAGCATCTAACTGAATGTTCCTGAAATGTATACCAAAAGGCTTTTGTATTGCCACAGTTAATTGCTAACAAAGACTGGACTGATTGCTGAAGAAGTTCACATCACCTTGAAAATCATCTGCATAACAAACCGAGCTTCAGGGGAGCAGCAGAAGAGATTCTCTGCTTCAAAAAATTTAAAAGAACAGGAGTAAGGTCTATCCAAGTATTGTTTCTTCTACGTGCTGAAATTCTTTCAGCAGCAGTCACAGCTCAGCCATACTGGCTCTCCACTAGAGGTTTCTGCAGAAAGTTGCTATTCGTTGATACTCTGATGAGAACCATAAAGGTGACTTTAACATAATTCAGGTTTCAAATCTTTTCTGAGAACTTGCTCTAATTCTGGTGGCAAAGTGCTGCAAGCTAATGTCATCTTTGAAGTAGGCAGTTATATCTGAAGGGGCATCAGCCCAAAAAAGAAATCAAAGTTACCCTGTATCTTTAGACAAGCAGTATCGTATGAAGAGATTTAGACAGATCTACCTGCAGTTGATACCATTGAAAGTGCTCTCACAACTTCCTAATTTCAGGTATTTGAACTCACATCAGCGATATTTGCATCACTTTACGATCTGCAGCACTGTGTCTGTTAGCCGAGTTGCTGCCACTCTCTCTGTCATCAGCACCGAGACGGATATGCCTGGATTTACTACTTGACAGAATTAAATAAGCAGCCCAACATCCACAAAATTGCCATTTTTCAGAAAGATCCTAATGATTCTCATGCATTTCAGATCCAGTTCGATTGATCCAGACTTCCCTCCCTGTTAAGCAGTTTTCCCGTCACTGAAGATATTCTCCCCTTTTTCTTGGCAGATCTCTGAGCTGATCTCCATGCAGCCTAACCCCTAGAACGTGTCCTAGGTACTTGCTGAATTTTTCATGAATCCCACATTAAATGTGCAGGCTTTGAGGTGCGCAAGGGAGCTGACATATTTACCCTTCCAGAYCAGCACCACCCTTATCTTTTCTAGGGAAGGATCTAAAGCACAGGAGCACCTTTGTTTTCCAAAATATGTGTGGGCAAAGGAAAGAACATGGCCCTCACCAGTCACTCAGCTGCCACATCATCATTCTCCCCAAGTGCATTCCTTATGCCATTTATTAGCATTGCTAATACTAAGCACCTCATTTTTATGCTGCTAGCAGCGATTGCGAAAGCCATACTGAACTTTCTAATCCATTTATCTATTAATTTATTATCTAATTAAGGCTCACGATGACAGTGCTATTTGTTTAAAAATGCCCTCAAACTAAACCAATACAAAACACACATGCATTCAAATCAATTAAAATGGTCCTTGCTAATGTTTTCCTTAATCAGTTGGTAACTGCTCCACTGCCATTGAAGGAAAGCAAAATTCATTTTAACTTCATCATAATCGTCTGACCTACTTGCACAGTGCCAGACTGATACAAATGGATGTTACTGTTGTGTCATAAGGGCATGGAATGGCACCAGCTATGAATTTTGCAAGAGCCATCCCACGACTAAGGCTTTTTTGCATAAAAGGGCCCTTATAACACCGGTGTAAAAGCAATCACAGAAAGGCAGGCAGGCAGACAGGAGATTTCTGAAGAGTTTATTGAAGTTTATATCGTATCTTGCACTGCATCTTTGTGATTTTTCTCCAGGAGCTGTGCCTTTTGCACAGCAGCAGCCGAATCTAGTGCCACGTACTTAACACTTCATGCTCATTACAGCAAAAATATAGAAGTCTTCCTGTAACTGCTTAAACAAATGCAGACCTTGTTCTGCAGCTACCGAGCTGTGTCAGTGAGTCTTTCCACCTCGACATCCACACACAGAAAAATCCTCCATAATACCTTAATGCCTTTTATTTTGGCCACTGACTTCGAAAGCAGTGTTCCTCCGTTTGGATCCAAAATGTGCGTCCATGCGAAGGCACTGCACATCCAAACCAGGTACAGATGTTACACCGTAATCTACCTTCCCAGTACTGCGAAAGATCAAACCTGAATGTTAATTGCTTACTGTCACGAAGGATTTCTGGGGCACATCTGGAAGGGAGCTGTGGTCCCTCACCACTTTCCCTGCCCCCACCTTCTCCAGAGGTTGCAGTAGTAAAAGCACCGATTATCATGCTGGAGCGAGTTGTTCCATTTGCTTATTTAGAAACATTTTAAGAGCATCTTTCACAGCCYACAATAATGCGCACTGACACCAAGGTCTGAAATGCAAATCCCCGTGGACTCAGTCCATCCTGTTCAGCCTGGAAATGCATAGAGAGACATTCATTCATTCTCGATATTTGTGTCTGAACATGATTAAGGACAACCACTGCCGTTTCTCCCCTCCTGCATCACTTTTCCCTCAGCTGGTTATTTATAGTGCAAAATAAGATATTTTTAAGATAAGGAGAGAACTGAAGATACATTTAGCTGTGGTTTCTTTAAGCAAGAATGATTGAAGAATGTTTCTCAAGCAATTTACTTTGTGAAAGTTTTATTTTCATTTTTCTTTTTTAATACCAAACAGGTCACCAAAAGAAAATAAAATCTAATAAACACGGCATATTTGTACACACCACAAATCAATGCTAGTATTAGCAGAGTTTCCGAACTTCAGCTCTGCAGTAACTGAAGATGACACAGACGCATCTGGGATGGAAATCACTCGCTTTGCCTGAATTTTACACAACCCCTTAAAAAGCGAAGAAATAAACCAAAAGAGACTTCTTTTCCTTTGGAAAGGAAAACAAGGGAGCGAGTAGGGAGCGCTCAGGATATGACCTTGCTCCTTCCGAAGTCCGGAGGAGACTGCGTCTGTGAGCTTCAAACCCGCGCTGCCTTCCAGCACAAGTGTCTGCCTACAGGCTTGCAAGCCGGTTCTCAAGCGACAGCTAAGCCACCCAAAGAGTCGCTCTGCTTTATCGGTTCAGTGGGGATCTGTTTGATCAGGTTGACTGGATGGTGTCTTTCCGAGTGACAGCCGTGGGTCTGAGTAGCAGATGTGTATTCAGTGAAGCACGTTCCACTTCCAGAGCTTATTTCTTTCCTTGTGTGCTTTATTTACCTTGGCTGACATTATGACACTCAATTAGTCTTAATTTTGGAAATGTTTTCTGGATTAGAGACTCCTGTTTAATAAAGCCTGGGAGGAAGTGCTAGGTCTAATTAAAGATGCCTGACTCCAGGAAAAATAAACTCCCCCAACAGCCTTTTGACAGCAAAACCCCGATCCTGAATAATGCTGAACTGGGGGAGGAAACCGTCGCTGCAGAGGACTGGGACCTGTCGCTGTCGAATACCCTCAGAGACCAGAATAAGCTCTCCTACTCATGCCGCCGCTAATGACTCACACAAGTAGCCCCAAGGCGCAGCTGCACCTCGCGGTCTCTTTAGGCAGCGAGGCCGTGCTGAGCTGCGGCCGAGCTCTCCGTGCCCACGCGCCCYGCGCCTCTTCCCGCGTCACGTCACGGCCCGTCGTCCTCCTCGGCTGCGGCGGGGATGCTCTCTGTGGGACGGTGGCGCTCGCTGCGTTGCTGAAATAGGTCAGGTCAAAAACGTGCTAAAAATAATAAGCTGACTGTTATCCTGTCCCTTGGGATCTTTCTTCCCAAAGGGGCTCAGCGACAGCCTAACTGTCCCCGGCCGAGAGGGAGGATCTACTTTAAAGCTCCCACCAGCGGAAGCCTCCTGGGCTGCTGGGAAGGGGCTGGCCACGCCACGGTGCACTGGATGTGCAGGAGAAGGCAGTGCAGAGACACAAGTCCAGGAAGAGGACGGTGGCTAGGACTCCGTCCAAAGAGATGGCTGGAGCAAAGCCCTGGGGTAAATGACGACAGAGAGCCCGCATCGGCCCTCCTGCACTGCCCTCCGCCAGCACCGAGGAAAGGAAGCGTCTTTGGGAGCTCAGACACCAGGACCCGACCTTTCTTGGGAACTTCACCAGCTGCCGGTGACAAGCAGTAGCTGGGACTGACCGCGCTGAAAGCACCAAACCACAGCAGTGTAAATGTACCGCAGGCGGGTCTCAAAAGGGAGATCACCTGCGATCACATTTTAACCCGGGCTGCCCCCGATCCAAGGTCCACTTAGAAGTGAAACGCGCTGGACAGGAGGTTTGTGGGTGCAGTCGGGAAGTCCTCCATTCCTCACAGCCGCACCGCTTCCTTGGACCATACTGCTCGGATCCCACAACTACTCTCTGCCGGGAGGTTCCTAAAAACATACGTCTGTATTGCATTCAGCAGCGGTGAACGTAAAGCTGTGGACGCGAGGAGATGCGTGACCCAGCCACCCGGCAAGTCCCTGCCCCTTTTCCTGCCCACCTTCGGGGAGCCTGCTGGCGTCCCGCAGACCCCGAAGGGAGCTCCCAGGTTGGCTGTCGGTCCGGCAGGCAGGTTTACTCTCGAAGGCAGCCTCGAGGTTTAGACCTATTTCATGCCCAGCCCCGAGTACAGTTTTGCAGAAACTTAGCGGTAGCAGAATGTAAACTCTCACGGGGAAGACAAAGACGGAGGGCCACATTCTGCTCTCCACTGCAGTAAAATGAAATAAGTTTATACCAGCACACAAATTTAGTAATAGTATAATAATACATTTATTAATAATTTAATAATAAGCTGGGGAAGTCTTTGGTCACAGATTTGCAAATAAATAATTGCAGTGGCACATCCTGCATTTATTAGGATAATTCTGAAAATACTACATGTATCAGTGCACATTATAACTCAGCCACCACTGCTATTTCCCATATGAGGAAATATATATGGGGTGAGGAAAGCGTGGGAGAATCCCCTTATAATACTACTGTGAGGTAATTGCTGACAAAGAGATCAGTGACATTTAAATGTAGTTTCTATACTCAGGATAATTCCAGGAATGTGTTGTAAGAAAAGGAAAGATCTTGTGTTGTTCAGTTTTCAATTTTCAATTAATTTTATAGTACAAGTGATGCTGTGCTCTAGAGAAGCTGACATAAAAATGGGCTATTATGGAAAGTTCCTTCAAAATGTTTAGCTAGTATTGTTAATTCTGTTTTAAAACAACTATCTCCCTGTGCAATTATATTTCAATATGCAAAAGGTTATCTCTGCTGTAAAGATATATAACGGAGAAAACACTCAAACTGTTGCAATGTTATCACTGGAATTCATCCTCCAGCATGACTGTGTTCTCAATTACAGCAGAACAAATATATTAAATATCAGACAGATAGGAACATCATTCAGTAGCTTTATATTCCTGAAAAGTTTTTAGATGCCAAGGAAAGAAGACTTTTTCACCTACATTATGTCCATTTTAAGAAAGTAAAATAGAAACAGAAGAGAAACAACTGAAAAAAGAATAGGAAAAGTCTCCAGGCTATGACCCAGAAGGACAACTCAGGATTTCTATTTACTAGTATTATTACTGGTATTGTTATAGTATCATCCACAGTGCGCCAAAACCCTTTTAGCGTGAACTTGTGCAAGTCACCGGTTGTCTATCATTCACTTGTCTGGAAGTGGAAATAAAAGTATGTCCTTCCCACAGCTGGGTCTTGAAAAGACACATTTGCAGAATTGGAACACCAGTATAAACCGCTTTCTTATTCAGGGCTTTATAAACCTTAATGAAAAAAGGCCAAGTAATCACCAGCAATGTTGATGTCTTATCTAAGATTCCCCCTGAGATCCTTCTTGTCAAGGGAAAGTGAAAAATTATTTTTCTTGTGTTTCTAATAGAGGCAAAATGAGCATGGCTCTTTGTAACATAGTCGGTTCCTTAACAATCTCCTAAACTTTCATTATGTCTTGCTCTGGCGAAATATTTTCGCTGCAGAACCAGAAACATCAAAGATATAATACAGCTCTGGACACTGGGGCTACTTCACCAACGGCTGCTGTTAGGTTATCAATAAGAGAGCAACATATATATATATATATATATATATATATATATATATATTTTATGAGCTCCTATAAAAGAAACTCTAGTACTTAGAAAAAATGAAATGCCACAAGCAATATGTTGCCTAGATTAAGCTCACCTCCAATGTTTAAAATCTGGAGGAATCTCCACCAAATTTTCAGCCTAAACACATTGTGCCTATGCCTGCGTAGACAGATAAAGTGGGTGCAAGCTCCAATTCACTTGAATTTCCTGCCTGTGTTGCTGTTGCTGGGGCTCGCAGTAGCCGTGGTCTGCATTTTTACCCYACTGTGCAGATCTGCTTCCCAAGGCTGCTTTTGGGGCCAAATCCATCCTCCCTCATCGATGCAGCTTGCCGGGGGGAGTTTCCTTAGTTAAAACTTGGCAGGAGACACCCAGAGCTGTTGGCTCAGTAATGCACTGTATGATYGAGCCTCCGCCCATCTTTTTTTGGTGATGTTGCTTGAAAAACTGCAGGGAGATAACATGGTCTGGTGCTTTTCCCAAAAGGGTGCTGATGTCCTGTGCCACAAGCGTGGAGAGGATTTGCAGGTAGCTGCGAACCGGACTGTGACTGGTCGAGTTAGGCCAACGCGGATCTGCAGCGATGGCCCTATCTCTCGTTGAACTGAACTGTAGCGGGTTTATCACCAGTCGTTTCACATTGGGGTGTCACTAATTTGCAAACCTGAGGTTGCCGCGTTCGAGAATGGGTTGACATTACACCCCATAGGGGTGTGTGACTAGAAGGTGAAATCTCCCCCTCCACAGGATATTTTATATCTATTGACCCAAATGGGAAAGGTAACACCAATGTGTGAAAACCTTTGCTCAGGCCAAGTAGTCAAGCAACGCAAAGTCTTCCCTCGCTCAGTACATTCCCCATCTTGTTTCCCCACCTCTCCTCCTGCCTGAGGGTCCTTGTCCCAAATCCCCAATGAGTGATAAAATATCTGCTTTTTTTGAGGGAAGACTCCTTCATAATACTGGGAAGCTAAGCCAAAAGAAAAGGTTTGTGTGAGTTGACCAAATGCGGTCAAATATTGGTGAGCTGACCATTATGTCCAATAAATAAGAGCTCTTTCTTACACCTGTCTGTTTTAAAGGCACTAAAATAAACCAGTGATATACAAGGAACTTATTTTTGCATGTATTCTCACTGCTCTTATTTTCTGCCATGTTTGGATTGGTCTTGCGGCTTCTTCCTTAAGATGGAAAACATATTTAGAATGGAATAAAAATATATGTTGGTTCTGACCCATCTCACTGAAAAAATAGCTGCAGATAGGCAACGTTTTTCGAAAAAGTGGCAGCCCGTGCCTCGTTAACTAAAGGCAAGCGTACCCTCTCCCTACCGCAATTTTCACCAAACTCCTTGATTGCCACTGTGTCAAAGACCAAAGGGGAGAGCACATTGTGCGGCTTGGGTCCGAACCAGAGGGAAAATTAAAACCCGCAGGCTGTCAGCTTTTGTGGGGATGCATCCAGAAATGCTGTTCTGCCAAACACATCTCCCTGAGATGGAAGGAAAATGGATTGATAAGTATCTCATCTCGCACTCCACTAACACTGACCGGTGCTGCAAGAGGGGGACTCGGAAGTGACAGAGACGTGCTTTTCCCTGGAGGAGAGAATCAATAACAGGTGAAAAACAAGATGGCAAAAAAAAAAAAAAAGAAAGAAAAGGAAAGAAAAGAAAAAACACTGTTGATGCTGTTCAACTTCTGCGAGGATAGGCCGATTTGAAAAGTTATACAAGCGATTTGAAAAGTTATACAAGATTAATAGGAAGTAGTTCTGTACTTAGTTAATTAATCTTACTTATTAAGTTTTGGTCCATGCACCCAGTATTTATTTTTATTTTGATACATTGCAGGGGGGAAGATTATGGGATCTGCAACACAGACGAGACGAAGTGTTAATGGGGAAGATTACGGCTGTATAATCCTTGGTAAATGGCATAAAAGCATTATATACCTGCACTGCTACTATGCCTGCCTGCAGAGATATGTCACTGCCAGAAATTCAGTTGCTCTTTCTATGGCCTCCGTAGCAGTAAGAAAAATTCAAACTGAAGCTCTTATTCTGTAAGGTCCCTTTGCAAATCCATTGGATTTTGCTCGTAGGACCATAAAAATTGCCATGCTGGGTGAGATCAATGGTCCATATAATCCAGTATTCTTTCTCTGACAGTGACTAATACTATATGTTTTGGTACATCACAGGAAAATGTAAGAAACCTTTCATGACCAATTATGGAACAACCTTCCCATAGAGGAAGCCTCATCCTAACCTCTGGCAGAAAATAGCAGTTTTTTGCTTAAAGCCTGAAGTATCTGTATTTTTAACTCCTGTCTAACCTGACTCTGGTTATTTACAATATTCAAAGAAATGCCTATTCTTTTCTCAAATCTGCTAAGTTTTGGCTTAACAATGTCAAGTTGCACTGAATTTTACAGGTTAAATTGTCTTTAGAAGTGTGCCTTTTATCACTTTTAAAGTTATTGCCCTTCAACTGTTGTGGATTGTTCTTGTTTTGTTTTTATGAGTGGGAGTAAATAAGGCTGCCAATTTACCTTCTCTGTAGCACTCAGGATGCAATATGTTCTCATCAAACATATTTTTATTCACCTTTTCTCTAAACTAACCATTCCTACTCTTTGTAGTCTGTCTCTTATAAAAACTTTACGTTCTTCCTAACACTT
The DNA here is from genome assembly GCF_003343035.1 of Apteryx rowi. NCBI lineage: Eukaryota > Metazoa > Chordata > Aves > Apterygiformes > Apterygidae > Apteryx > Apteryx rowi. The sequence continues at coordinate 1,756,712 of NW_020447209.1, read as the reverse complement.
CCTGTGCTGTGGGAGACTTCTTCAACCCCTTAAATCCTTCTCTTTCTTTACACATAAAAAGAAATTACTGATTTAAAGCCTTTTTATTTCTGCTTTAATCTACTTAAAGTCTGTAATAAATTTGGCACCTAAATCTGACTTCTGAAGGTCTGATTCAGAGTGACCAGAAGCAGTCACTGTATTCCTATCAAGTTCCTGTTGCTGTTGTCAGCTATGCCATCAGGACATTTGTGGTATTATTCTTAAAACACATTTTCACATACACTAGCAATGTGTTTACTTTCATAAACACAGCTCTGCACTGAGCACTGGATTTTCCTGAACTGCTCATGGTGACCAATGCATTCTCCCCTAAAACTCTCCAGAAGCTAGCAACATGCTTGGCTCCCCAACCTATTTCTGTACGGTACCTGTGTTTTTCCCATCTGCATTTCCCCAGACAGTGGTTCAGCTGTTTGCTTTGCTTTGGGAGGTGGCTCTGGATTCCCCCCAGCCTCCTCTAGTCCTGCCTGTCACCACTTCTGTGCCATCTGCTGTTGTGGCCACCTCCCTCTTCACTGCTTTTCCAAGTCAGTAAAGAGCATATTAGATACAATCCATGCATACTGCTTTTCCTTAATGTCCTCCTGTCAAAGGGTTTTTAAGAAGTCTACATTAATAATAATCAATCAACTCTCCTTTTATCCACTATTTTGTTCTTAAGGTCAAAGTATACTGGAAAAAACTAGCAGCCTTGAAAAGCATATTTACATCTGTTCTGTCATGTACATTTGGCTTATTTATAACTGTTTTCTAACACTTATAACACTATTTCCCTTTCTAGCAACCTGACTATGGTCCATCATTCAAAGATCTCACTTAGCTTCTTTTTTAAAAGAAGATGCGCAGCCCTCCAGTCCCCTAAGCTTAAGTAAGTAGCTTCCATTTCAGTGACCAGCATCGGCTCCATTTCCTCTAGCAGTTAAGGAACGAGTACCTCTCTCTGTTAAGAGTGACATTCAGTGCACTTCATTTTAGCTGTCTAGTCTTAGCATCTAGGCACTGTCTGTAATAATAATAATAGAAATACTCCAGCACCTTTGGAGTGTGAGTCATCCCACCTGAGACACTTGTCTTTGGTGGGACAAATCACCCTCTAGAAATACTGATCTCTTTCTGCTGAATATTAGGACTGCCTAGAGGACCAGCTTGGATCTAATGATTCATTTCTGCATGACCAAAGCTGCCTGAGATGGATCCTATTCTAAGTGACTAGAGGTTCTTTAACTTAATGCCTGTTGTATGTTCATTTCTGGCATTCAGACTCAACTCAGATGCTATTTTTAGGTGTGTGAGGAACTGCAGTGCTCAGAGGACGGGTAATAGCCTATGGAAGCTGTAAAGATTTTGAACCAAACTCTATTTGGGAAAGCCTAAGCACATTTGGTTGATTTGTTTGGCATTTGGTGGAAAGAGTTTGATGATCTCTCAGCAATCAAGTAAGCTGCCTGAGAGAAATCAACCCCGCAGTGGAAAAAAAGGAGTTAAGAACCTGCCAGCTTAGCTCCATACCTCAGATCCTCATTGGCAAAGGTTGCTCAGGTCCTGAGATCTGAACTCACCCTCTCAGAAGTGCTATCCAACTTGTTAAAGAAGGACAAAGGTTTTAAAAGTACCATGCTCCTGCTGTGCACAATATACAGACAATCAAAGAACTTCACTCCAGGATTCTCTGTTGGATGCTTTTCAGGAGAACATTTAGAAGTGATTTTCTTTAAAGAGCAATAATCTAGCAATGATGGTATTTGATATATATATGCATATGTGAAATATATGAATATTTTAAAGGCATTTGCTTTTCCTTCTGTACAAAAGCAATTAGTAAGCTAGGTATTTCACTGACTGTGAATATTAAGTCCCTGCAGTTATAAATGTAGCAGGGAAATTGTGTTATGTGCTGGGATGAGAAAAACCCTATGCTCTATGTCTCAGGAGAAATCAATGCACCATGTCTTTTAATGTCATAAAAAATGTCTCCCAACAAGATGTAGGCAGAATAGCATTAGAAGAAGAGTGAGCTTCTAATGGCCTATATTGATTAAAGCAGAAAGAGCAGAGAATTCAGAGGATACTGTCATTGTAAGAAACAATTGGAAGTACCATTGCCTTACTGTACTTTTGGTAGAGTTAGTAAGGGTGCCCCGAAACTCAATATCTACAAAACTGCCATTGAAGTAAATACAGCTGTTTGTTTGCTTCAATGAGGAAATGATTTGCTGAGCTTGAAAGAGGCTTTCCAATCACCTCCTCCAACGTACTCCTCCTGTTTTCCCAAATTTTGGTTTTGCTTGAGTGCAAACCACCCTTTGTCCTTCTCAAAGACTTCATTAACCTTCCCGTTCCCCTCCTTAGCATCCCTCAGAACTTTGCATTGGGAAATGAGGACAAGAGTCCCCTTGAGGGACAGCAGCCCTAATGACTTATGCCATTCATAGAGAAAAAATGACTGCTTGGGGGAATGAGTCCGCAATGACTGTAGGACTGTCTCTTGGAAAGGACACACAGTCGAATGCAGCTGAGTTATGGGGGCTTAATAGCATGCCATCAGCTGAGCCACTGTAACTCAGAAGGGTGGGCGCAGGTCCTGTGTGTCTGGAGGGGACAATGTCACATGATGCAGAAGTGCACTGCACGCTGGCTGCTGCTACGAGGGACGAAAATGCGCTCGTGATATCTGCCTCTCCGGTAAATCCRTTCTGGACTGTCCAGAAGCACACTCCTAATTGCGAGATGAAGAATGTTGCTTTGCAGTTCTTTCCTTAAGGTTTACGCTAAATTGCTCCATTTTGCAGGGAGYGAGCTAAGATAGCCGTGTCCCAGCTGACTGGTGGCAACTTGTCRAACTGCAGTAGTTCAGCCACGTCCGACTGTGCGCCCACGTCCTCCAAAATCCTAGTGATCAGCGCAGAACGTGTCTGTGGCCTCCTGGCACGCTACTCTGCAGCGTTATTGAGGCGAAGGCTGCCGAGAGCCACGGCCGACGGCGTTAAGGGTTCTGCGGCGTGTCTGAACGCCAGCCGCACAGCGCGGCGGCCGGGCCGCGACAGCCGTTTTGGACCGCGGCCAGAGGAACTGGTTTGTGACCAGCCTCGTGGTGAACGCGGAGTCATTCRGCGCAAGATTAATATACCTAAAGTAAACAGGGAGACAAACAGACGCACTCTGGAGCAGTGTGAAGAGGTGACAATAAATGGGGATGATAAGGAGCGTATAAAAACATCTGCAGCCGGCCATAAAAATTCCCACCCCCCCACAACGGCTATTTTAGTTTTTCTTTTGGAAACAATAAATAACGAAGGCGTGTTTTGCGGTGGGGTGAAGGGCACCGAGGCAGCGTCAGGGACGGATCACAAGGACTGAGGCGCCAAGCGTTGCACGGGATATGCAGACTGGAAGTGGCGCGCGTCACTGCTCTCGCGCTGCTGAAAACACTGGAATCACCCCAAGCTACTGGGCCCTGGCCAAGAAATTCGCCGCTCTGTGGACAGACCCGGCTTCTCGCTCGCGTTTGCTGATCCAGTGGAATTCCTGGTGCTTAGTGGTTTAGCAGACCTCTTTGGGAGACACTCGATTTATCACTGGTAAATCACTGATGAAACCTGAAGTTCAGTTATAAAGTGAGGGCTCAGCCGCAGCCGTATAAAAGGCTTTCCCCTGGCTTAGAAATACGCTAGTGAAGATACTTAATGCGATAACCCCGCGCAACCCCGACACCATTCAGTCCTTGCTTCAGGCTTTTGTTCTTAAGGCATAATTATTGTTTTGGGCTACTGACTGCAAAGATCTGTACATTCACATCATGCGCCACCAGCCTAGCCCTGTCCTCCACCAACTGTCAGCTGTTTTAGACACACAGCAAAGCAGCTAAACTCAGCAAAGAGCTGCTCCTCTTGATTTGATTGGAGCGTTTTGTGTTTTAAACACTGCTGGTGCCATCGCCTCCTTTGCATAAAATGGATCAGCAGCTGGATGCTGGATTTGTGGCTCTCAGACTTTTCCCCTGGTCCTTTCTATTTCCGATGTTTGAGCAATGCCCTGAAAGCAGGAGGGGAAAATGGCTGAGTAAAGGCCGAGCTCCCCTTCCGAAATCAGCAGTTTAGGTATGAGTTTGCAATGCAAAAAGCCTGCATTGAATTTTCTCCTTTCCCGTGCAGGACCTTGATAAAGGCAAGTCCCCTCATCTCACTGTACAGCATACTTCAGGGATGTGGAGATGGAGATGACTTCCCCTCCTCACTGGCACAGACTGGGGCTAAAGCCAACTRTTAATTTTGAAGCATTCAGAAAAATTCCAGAGCTCACTTTGAACCAGGATCTCAACCTATTTGCTTTGTGACTGATCGAGTAACAGCCAGCGGCACAAACGAGACCTCCGCAAGATCTTTTTGGAGCTACAACTCAAAACTGGGCATACAACTGGGTATGCAACTAGACCATGGAACAGCAGAAAACCAAARAGAACCACCCCGTAAAGTTTATATTCCCCAGGCCTGTAATGGCCACCATACCGGCTTTTGAAATCTGCCTTAGACACACACTGCGAGTCTGACCCCAATCCCTGACCCAATGCATTTACCGGCGTACCCCTCGAAAAGCGGGTTTTACCCTTTGATCCAAGCCCTCACTGAAACCAGTAGGAGAGCTGCAGGGCAAAGCGCAGCCAGATTATTCCTTTGTGCCTATCTATGATTTCCSCATAACAGATACAGCGCTGCTGGCCTGGATCCTGACCTCCGTCACACCGACACGACGGAGCAGCTCCAGGGACTTTGTCGCTTGCGTTGCCTGGAAAGGCGCTGTGGGAGAAAACCCGGCGGATGGCTGCGGCCTGATTTTCCACGCCTGCTATGCATTCCTCTTTCATTTCTATGCATTCCTCGCGTGATACCGGAGTGGAGTAACACCGGCACAGTTCAGCCTTCACCTCTTCGAGGCATGATTTATGTGCCTCGCACAGCAGCGCTAGGAGCGATTATTCTTGTTTATACTATGCCCCAGCGCAGTTTCTCCTCAAACTRACTCCTTAGGTACCCGTAAATAGAAGCAAAGCCTGAGCAGAGAATGGGACGAGAGCCAAATCAGTGGGGAACACAGCGCCTGGGCACTGTTGCATTAAAAGACAAGMCCACGCTAAGCCCGCTTCCCCTGTGGTCTCTGCGAGGGGGACAGAAGCAATGACTGCGGCATCGTGTTGCACCAGCGTCAGCACACGTTGTTTTCAATAAGCGAATGGAAATGTGTGAACACTGCTTGTATAAAGGTACTGGTAGYCTGCYTGGACTGAAGGYTTGAAATGAGAYATAAACCTGAAGCAATCATTTAGTCAGCTCTGGGCTAAAAATTTAAGAGCCAAGGCAATCTGTCTTCCTCCCAAGYTCTTTATTTTAACACTTCCTAGGCTGCCTGTTATTAGAGGAAAGGTGTATTTTAATTGCAAGTACTGACACAGCTGTCTCACTATTTATGGCTTAGGAACACTACATCTAAAATACAGTTTCTTCGGTGTAACATTACTTTAAATACCATGGTTACCATGATGGGTGGCTTATTCTGATTTAGACAAGTTTGCTCCTAATCAAATAAAGCGAAATAACAATAACTCCTAAACCAAAAAAAGAACTAGCTGTTAAGCTAACTTGCTTTGCTTAAGCTAGGAAAATGAAGGCTGGGAGGGAATATGCAATATATCAAGAAGGTAAACACTGGCAAGGGAGAAAAACAACTGTGCTAAAAGAAAATTTTGGCAGCAGAGCAAATTAGTATAAAATGGTATGAATAATGTCAGGCTGAAAATGAGATGAACCGTTCCTTCTAAGCACCTGAAGACTAAAGCAACTGTTTCCAGTAAAAGCAATGGGAGCAAGGCACACCTATTTGGCTTCAAGACAATGAGCACCGAAAGATTTTATTCCTGTCTATAGCACGAGTCTGGACTTGGTGAGCCAGTAGATCTCTTCCAGTCCTGGGAATGAAACGGCACAGTTCTCAAGGATATGGGCAATTTCTTCTGTGCAGTTTCACCATAAAAGTAAAGTCTTCAAGAAGAAAGAAGAGAGAGAAGAGAAGAGAAGAGAAGAGAAGAGAAGAGAAGAGAAGAGAAGAGAAGAGAAGGGAGAAGGAAAGAAAGAAGGAAAGAGAAGAAAAGAAAGAAGGAAAGAGAAGAAAAGAAAGAAGGAAAGAGAAGAAAAGAAAGAAGGAAAGAAAGAAGAGAAAGAAAAGAAGGAAGGAGAAAGAAAAAGAAGAAAAGAAAGAAAAGAAAGAAAGGGTGAGTAATAACCTTTTAAACCAAAACCAGCTACACCTAAAGCCCAGATGACTTCAGAGAAGCTGATTTACTAAACCATTCTAATGTTTCACATAATCAATYGCATCTCACCATTGCCTGACTATTGTTTAAAATACAAGAGCAATATAGTTCCAGACCTTGCTTGGGGCAGGTAATGATGGTGTGTTTGTGTGRGATGGAGTAGTAATTCATTTCAGACACGGAGGTAATTCATTGCAGACACTCTTTAAGAGACTTGGGGGAGAAAATAAAAYGACAGATGATTTTACAATAGTTCAGGATTTTTTTTTTTTAACTGCTGACCCTGGAACTGGTAATAGCAGGAAATGGAAAGATTAGCATAAGAAACAGTCATTGATACTTGGGGTCTTATAGCCATTTTTGCTGAGACTCTATGCTTACTTTGAAAAGAATGAAGCATTAAAAAAAGCCAGGATTTTCTTTCTTTCACATATACCATATTACAACTCTTATGGAAAGTGTAAAATGAGTGAGCAGGAATTATGCCAAAGGGTTCCACAGGAATAACTCTGAATGCACATAAAACATGACAGAGAATTAGTTTTTTTTTTTTTTTTTAATTCGAAATTCAATAAGACTTTTCAGAAGCCTATAGAGAAGCCATCATTTTCCATTAATTTTTTTACTATTCCATATGAGAAGAAAGGAGGGATTTTGTTTACTATCTGCTTAGTAGTACAAAGTGGTGCTGCACAATAAATGAAAGTAGTGCACATTCATATCCAGACTAATAGTCTAAATATTAAGATGATAGAAAAGAGGTTCTTCCAGGGAAGTCAGAGATGGAGATGAGAGGGTACAGGGAATCCCCCTTAAAAGCAATAAGAATCAAGACACCCCTATAAGAAATGCCCTCAGAAGTTATTTATGGACGAGTGATCATTAAAGGATATTGTAGGGTTCATGATTTATTAAAGTCAGGTTCAGCTCTGCAGTGCAAAGGTGTCTGTCCAAGCAATTCCACCAGAATTACTTTATTCCAAAGATGGACAGAAGTGRATTAAGCTCATTCACATGTGATCTGCTCAGCACAGCAAGCAGATTCCCCTCCTGCCTAAAAGGACCCTTCAGCAGGCTTCAGCTCGGGTCTGAAAATCCAGCTGCGCTGTTTCCTATCACCGTGCTGAATTTCTTGGGCGGTCTTAATGATGCAACAGGGAATCCAATTCCCTTCTACAGAACTTTGCAAGTGTAAAATACAAAATGAGTGATGTGACTTGAAAGAAGATAAATAACCTTGTATTRATTCCATTTTTCTAACCACGGGAGCATGTGCTGAAAAATACTYGGGGAAGGATGGGTGTGACTTAATTTGGGGAAATTTCACTACAGCAGCAATATCAATGGACGGCACAAGAAACTAGATGAGCGCTAACAGTTGCACTGAACCAGGCAGTTAACAAAATTGATATGGTTAATAATAGCAATAAACAACTATTTGTGTGACTTATAGGTCTTTAGCACTGTGAGTGCCTAGAAGAGCGAGGCCAAGGAGTTGCAGGCTAAATAAATGGGATCTACTGAAACRGGCTATTTCTCTTTTCCCAATATTAAGTCTAGGAAACCCCAGCAACATTCTCACCGTAATGTGAAAAATAAAGCGGTCAGATGTCCTGCTGCTGTCTTAAGTGTGACACTCGTGCGTCTTTCAGACACAAAGAAGGAGGATGCTGCTTCCTCTACATTAAAGGGAAAGTGGGTTTTATGAGTCATAAAAGAGGAATAAACATGGTAATGTGAGCTAACTGGCTATATGAAAAAAAAAAAAAGATGTGAAAACTTCTAGGGCTTATCTTGAATGAAATGGAAGCTGAAGGTGATGAGCACCTCCCCGGACCAGGATCTTCTTGTCAGGGATGTGCCGTACGCTGAGTGGGGAACTGAGGTGCTCATTCCCACTAGAGTTTATTGCAGCAGCGATGGCAAAGTACTTTGAGCTGAGCCTTCATCCCTGCGTCCCTAATCACGAGGAGCAGAGGGGTTACTGCATCCCGGCAGGTTGGGTGCTGCTTAGGAAGGGACRGCGTCTCTGCAGCAGCTGAGGCGTAGCACACCTTGCACAGAAGGTGCAAAACCGTGTGCGAGCAGCAAATTTCCTCCCCTTCTCATACGCTCTTCGCTTTAAGGCCCAATTCGACAAGCGCTTGCTGCTCAACTTGCTTCCTGCCACCACGAGGAGGCCCATTTAATTAAGCTGGCAGCCTCCGGCRGTCAAAATAGTTTGGGGCTTGTAACTGTGGAGATTGACAGTCTCTGCAAGCTGCCTTGGTTTGCTTAGCTGCAGAAGTTATTGTTTCTCMATTATTTTGATCTTACGATTCCAGGTTATCCAGCCAGTGGCTGGCTGCAGCTGCAGCAGTAGCGGAGGAGGGAAGGGGAGGGGGAACGGGACTTTTTGACATGGGGCATCAGCCGTTCGCTTCCCCCATGCCTGTATTATATCGGGTATTGAATTGCCTCCGGCTAATCACAAACCTTCTTAACATTTTCCTCTGAGAAAACAGATGATCAAATACAAGAAATCCCACTCATTAAACCAAGTACTGGGAAGGTTTTGTTCTTTTCAGACCCATCCCYGTGTATGAGTATCTAGAGAACTAAGTGCTATTAGCTGGAAAGCATCTGTTTACCATCAACTTTGTCAGAAACTGTTTTTCTTTAAAAAAAAAAAGTTAATAAAAATGGAGTTTTAAAACTGGTTCTGATTAGGCAGGTCACATTGAGAAAATACTCTCTAAGGCYGAAATATTCCTGAGGATCCCATCTCACAGCAAAACAGCAATATAGATATCGCCAGAACGTTAAGAGATCAAGGCAGACAGAAGTGGCCTGTTGGGTGCTGCTGGGTGACTGGTGTGGAAATGCTGTCCCTAGGTTGCAACTGGAGGTGCAAAAAATTGTGGGTGAATTTCTGTCTTCTGTTGTCAGCAATAAAACTCCCGGTGACATCAAAGGGACCAGCATCTCCTCCTCTGAAAAGCGGTCCCGCGTTTTCCTTCAAAGCATTAGGTCCCAGCGCGGTAGCAGTAGGGACTGGGAAGGCAGAGACAAGATGAAAAAGCAGCAGTGATCAGGCCCTTTTCTTTTTTAASGAGGTATGCATGGTGCACAAGAAGAGTGGCCCCAGCAAAAGTTTATTCTTCTGTACTGCTTTATGCCTGGTTCTCTTGTTGGGGCTGCCTCACGCTCCCGCCTCCTCAGTAAGGGCTGCAGCTCCATTGCTATTTTAAATGACACTTGCAGCAGCCAAAGCCTCTTGCTARATCTTACCAAGGGCTGAGACAGAACAACGGGGTCACAGCCAATTGCTATCCACTACTTCCACTGGAGTATTTCTTTCTCACCGCTGTTAAGAGAAACTGGCTATTACCAAAGTAGATCTACAGGAAAAAAAAAAAAGAAAAAAAAAGTATTTTTTCCATCACAATGCAGTTAGATTACTTTGGAATTGGCAGCACAGTAGAGAAGTCACTTCCACCATTTTTTTTTGTGTGAGATCCTGCCATTTGTGTTGGTTCATGTGACTGTGGCCCCAAACTGGACCTGGAGCAACACGTGGCTCATGTCACCTATCTTGGCCCCTGCACCTCCTAGCCACCCTTGACACATTGACAGCCAGTTCTTGTCTCAATTTTGTCTCACTCTTGCTGCTTTTAGCTTATTTGGAATGATGGGCAGCACTGCTAGGGATTGTGTTTCAATCGTTCTGTGTGAAGCCTCCTGTCATGTAGTGTGAATTCCTCCCTTTTCCGTATTTCTGGGATATCTCAAAGTGCATTGCTACAAGAGCCCAGCTTTCCTCCTAGCTCGACGTGATCTCTCTGTGGGCCTCAGAATCTTCAACAACCTTCTTCAGGTTCTTAATTAATATTTCTTATAGCCAGTATATCAGTGATGATGAGGTATGGGCTGTCCTATCAATATAGCTACTGGAGCAGTCCTTGAACCAGTCTAGCCCCCAAAAGTCTCACAGGTGGAGATGCTCTACTTGGTGAAACAGCCTGCAAACCAACAACATAGATCTACCCCGCAAGCCAACATCATGCCCCTTTTACGTTAAGTAACCTGGAAGAGCTTCTCTCTCCAGCATGCAGAAAGTTGCTTTCAAAGAAATATTTAAAATAAAAGCTCCTTTCTAAGTGCCTAATGGAGTGCAGATTTCTTCACAAGGTTTGTCCACATCTCCTGACAAGTAAGAGCCAGAGTTTTGAAATGCTGGGACTAGTCTAAGACATAGCTTCAAGATATCTTATGATGACTGTGCCAAGTTTTATGGAGAAATCTAATTCTAGGATTTAAGTATAAAGACTGGGCTTAATCCGTTAGTGACATATAGTTAAAAAATGATGTAACACTTCACAGATTGCCATATCTCCAACACACACGCACACACAGATTACTCCACTTTGTAAGTGCAATATATCTGAGACTTATTGGGAGCTACAAGCAGATGCAGAGGTTTATCTAGCACAAAAATACAATCAGCTTCTCTACTCTACTTTTGGAATTTAAAGTAATTTCTTCTTAAAAATAGCATCATTACTTAGGAATTAGTTTTCATTTGCATCCATGGGGAAATTGAGAGTCTTTGGGAAGGATTAGCTTAAAGTAACATGCAAAACAAGACAAGTGGTTGTGAGGTTGGATTCATATTTTGCAGTGTAAGTACCAGCATAAGATAGAGATACATATGGGCAAATGAAGTCCAATATAAAGTGTAGTTAATGGTACCAGAGAAGAGAGCTGCTGGACTTATGCAAGGTAAGGGCTTTCTTTAATAACGATATTAAACAGTTCATTATGTAAACAGATGTGAATGCAATATTTGTTGTAATATATTAAATAGGATTGGACAGAAACCTCATCAAGTGAATTAAAATAACCAAAAACTAAGGGCCAGAACAACTCAGTAAAGACTTTTTTTTTCCATTCACAGACCTGTAGAAGCTGATGGCATGGCTCAGGAGCACATCTATATTAATTTCTAGGTGATCAGGTGTGTGTATGTCCTTCACCGCGACTCAAGAATATGAATTTGTTGGAAATTAAGCCTGCCACTAACCGGAGTCAAAATTCCAGGGGAAAAAAACAGTCCTTGTGCATGTCATGATATAAAAAACCATATTTGTTTCCACTCCATAGATATGCAGTGAGAGCACAGAAATATTTAAGGACTAAAGCCAGGGCTTATGGAAGTCAGTGGGAGGTAGTGAGCCTTCACTGTAATGGGTATGAAATCCAATAGGGCCTCAGACAATAAAAACTCTCCTTTCTCCTTTCTCCAGCCCCTTGAAATCTATTTAACGTGCTATTTTAAGGTACTAACAAAACTAATCAGCTTATCTCACATGGAAAATAAAAGGCATAAACAAGGCTATACCCCTGGGTAAAAGTGCTCTCTCAGTGCGCTATGGCCAGTTGCCAGCCCCTGCACCTCATGCTGTTGAGAAAACAGCGACGGGAGAGAAACCCTAGTGCTATCGCTTATGCACCGAAGGGAGAGTGCACTGAAGGGTCTCCATCTCCCTCTTTGCAAAGTGAAAATCTTCCTAGGAGGTTCTAATTAGTCTGCAGCAAATTAAATGACAAAATCAGCATGTTCCCCTAAGACTCTCTGTTGTAGAGTGGAATKTCTGGTGGGTTTTTGTTGTTGTTGTTGTTGTTTTGTTTTTATATTCTGCCTTAATGCACAGCTCATCATTACCAAACAGTTGGGTTTAGCCAGTGCATTGCAGTCCGGTTCAGAAATCGCGTGGAAGTGATCAACACACCTTACCTTGAAAGCGTGGGAAAAGCAGTGTCCTTTCCTAGGCAAAAAAAGCAAGTAACTAGAAAAGTACAGGAAAGTTCCTAAAAACTATCAGAAGCAAGCTGAATTCCTTTCTCTCTCTCCTCAATTTGAGACTGGCCAAATGTCAACCAGCAAACTGTGGGGCTGCTGTGCTGAAACTCGGAGTTCACTGAACCGTCTAGCGCATATGCTTGCAATTTGCTTCTCTTCATTGTTTGCAAAATCCGCAGTCAGAATCAAACGTAAAAAAACTAGCTATCTGAGCAGGAGAAACAAAAAATCAGAAGTCTGGCTCTGTGTTTGACAGTTGGGTTGTCTTCTCTTCAAGGCTTCACAATCCCTTCAGAGTACAAGCTCCCTATGTTGACTGAACTGTTAATGCAAACTGTCAAGGACAGAGTAAATACCTTGGCGGTGAGACTTAACTTCTCGTAATAATAGAGCATCATCCTAACAGTGAGCTTCAAAACTAACAGGAAAAGAAAGGCTTTCATGTATATGTCAAGTTACAATTCCATATCTATCTTTGGCTGTAAATATAAAGTAAAATGCCCTGGCAGCTCGAGCTGCAGAGCAGAGGCACAGCAGCCCCGTGCAGGGTCCTGGTCTCAACCCAACGCCATCGGCAGGTTTCACCTCACGGGAAGCAGGATTGGGCCGTGGTATTTAAGCACAGCAAAGTGACACAGGTCGGTCCGGCTTCACTGAACGTAACACCGAGAAACTTGGTAATTCCAAATGCTGAATGCCACGGAAAAGAGAAAATCGCAGTTCAGAGGGTCAGGACTGAAGGAGAGTCAGCCATGTGTGACCTTAGTCCCTGACCCAAATCTCTGCTCCGTATAAATCAATATACACCTTTTCCCGTCAGACTCTTAAAAAAGTATGTATGTATGCATGTGTCTGCACAAACACACATTTATATGATTTTTTTCTTACTAAGGGGATTTGGGCTTTTTAACATTCCTCTCTACTTCATCATATATGCCTCCGCCACTCTCCCACCTTCAGGCCAGCTCTCTAAGCCTGAGATGAAGCAGTGCTGCCAGCTTCACAACTGTGCTGGAAATCTTGATCCGAGCAATGGTTTCCTAAAACTTTAGCACTTTCCTTGGTGGCCTCACTTTGTAGTTGGCTTGGAGGAGAAAGCCAGAAAATACATGTTTGGTGCACTCGAAATCACAAGATAAAGAAAGAGATGCAATTTTTATTTATTTTATGTTTAAATCTCACTGCTGTGAAGTGATTTTCATGTCTTTTTCAAGGAAACTCAAGGCCTCTGAATTCAAGGTCTTTGGCAATGAAGACAACAGTCATTTTAACCAATTGTTTGTAAAATGAAARCAAGCTTCCCACCAGAATTTTCAACCTGTGGGTGGCAAAATTTCCTCTGTTTGAGGAGTTATGAGCTTTTAAGTTACCTCCAATCTGTACAACAGGCAATAAAGTAAATCCAGTAACGCCTACCACTGTCTCATTGCTCTGATCCACTTCCCTTCCAGGGCATAATTTAACATAAAGCTCTGTCTCCTATAAGATGTAATCTGGTATGCCAAGAAAGTGCACTGTAGGATGGCAGTTACATCATATGGCGAAGGCTGAGAGAACTATGTTTTTCCTCTGCAAGGTTCATGACACTGTTTTTATTTATTTTACTGCAGTGCTTCAAGAAGTTTTCTTCTGAGGAATGAGCCTGCAGTTTGTCTTCCCGAAAAGCCAAGGTCTGCATTCACCAAGGTGCCATACATGTTCTCTGGGGTGGGGGGAGAAAAATGACCCCGGTAGTTCTCCTCGCCTACCTCTGGGCGGCTGGCAATGACTCTTGGAAACTAAGCACAGATCAGGAATGCTGCAATGTTCTTTTCTTTAGAGTGGCCAATTTGTTTGCTAAGACGGAGGACCAGATTTTCTACTGGCACAAACTACCATTGTTTCACTAAAGCTAGCAGAGCTAGAAAGACCTGCACCCGCTGAGGCTGCGGCCACTTCTCCTACTCTCTCYGACATCGGTTAGGCCTTGTCTTCCTCTCTTTTCCATCCTTAAATAGGAATTTCTCCAGAATTTCTTTGTCTTCGATTGAAAAAGACTCTGCCRCATGCTGAATGCTCCAAGTACCTGCTCATGGGATTTGGGAACTGTCACCTCTAACAGGRCACTCAGCTGCAATACTGGTTCGTGGGACTAAAGAGAGCTATTAAATACCCAACAACTAACTGATGATTTCTCACTTTTCACCCACTTTTTTTTCCATTTGTGATGTCGCAATACTGATTCAGCAGTCAAGGCTGAACGACAAGCGTTCAGCTAAAGCCTGGTTTTGTTATTGGCAGACGAGATTTCCATTTAAAAGCAAAATGGAATAAGAACATCCTCTTGACCTGGAATCTGTAGAAACAAAGCAAAAGCGTCTGTGTGCGTACAAGTGCTTGACTCCTTGTCAAGCGTGCAGGTGGAGGGGGGCAGTGACGAACTCCTGGTTCTGGCTGGCGGGAATACAGAGCCCACTGGCAGGGGAGGGAGGAGGAGAGACATGGTACTGAGAAACCTTCTGCGAGAAGATGGCTGAAAATCCCCAAACGGAAAGGAAACTGGTGGGAAAATCTCCTTGTTGTGATTTTCCGGCTTGAAAGAGGAGGTGGATGTACTTGTGTGCCACTTGTGTCCTCCCCACTTCCTACAGCTTTTTAAGGGTGATATACTCTCAACCTTACACACACACACACACACACACACACACACACACACACACACAAGTGAGCTTTCTTTAAGAGATTCTGGAAAGTGCAATAAATACTCCTAAATGAAATATAAGTTTATTCTTCTGACTCAGAGCATCTAGTAGCATATGGTTTGAAAGAATAAAGACTGCACACCATTAAGAAAAGTAAGATATATATGCGCCAAGCCTCCCACATATATTGCATGTACAAATAGAGAAGAACATATACTGACCCCAGAACTCTTAAGCTGGTCCCTCTAAGATCAAGGGCAAAAGTTCCATTGATTTTCATACAGATTTTCATATAATATAGTTTATTATATATTTAAAGCAAGACCTAATTTGTTTCTACTCTTTTTGACATCACCAGGACAGGGCTCAACTCGTCTGATATTGGCACCTATTAAAATACTCATTTTAAAGAAAGATGGTTGAATAGCTTTATAAATAAAAGGCTGGGCTAGCATCATTGAAATGTGATATATGAACAAGAAAAGTACACAAAGCCCCAGAGCAGGTAGGATCAAATCACAGACAGCATATTGTCTCTGTTTTCAAGTGTTTTGAAAGGGGCAAACCAACCAGGATGCTGGGATAAGACTTTGATCCTCTCTTTGTAACAGTGCTATGCTTTTAAGTCTTTTTGAGTGCAAACCACTCATGAGTTAAGAAAACACCGCGGTGCGGTCCAGCATGAGAAAAAAAAAAAAAAAAACCCACCCCACAACAAGATATGAATAATTCACCGCTGYAGAGACAGGCTGCAGCATTATGGGGTAAAGTTGATTAGAGTCTCTGGCGACGGCCTTTAGAAGTGTGGACGGGAATGTTTTATACGACAGTAGCAGTGGTGCTAGCAAGAGGCAGTGCCTCTGTGTGTGCTTCACGAGGCTGGAAAAGACTGCAAAAAGCCCCACAGAGACCCACATGTTTTATTTAGTAATCCCAGAATACAGCTCAGGAAATCTGGCCTCTTGGAAGAAAGATGCATTAGATGAGAAGAGCTCCTGAACCATGCACGGGGCAAAGGGGAAAAAAATCCACGTGTGTCGTTTCAAGGTGCGGCGAGTGCCCTGGAAGGCTGGTGCCTAAACAAAGAAAATCTGGTGAAAGCCAGCAGGAACTCTTTCACCTTAATATTAGATTTGCCTGAAAGAGAATAAAAAGCCCTAACACTGAAGGATCGCTAAGAAATCATCCTCACAAAATATGACGAGTTCTGTCTCGGTCGTTACTGCTCGGGTGCAGTATCTCATGAAGCGGGCGAGCATCTGCACCCCAGTTTCACAGATCCTGTAGGAAACCGAGGCATAGTGCAACTGAAAGGCTTCAGCCAGGGACAAGCATGAAGTTGATGGCAGAACCAGGAGCAAATCTCATTTGTCCGGTGTCTTCAGCGCGGGACCCTTTTCTCTTTCCTCGCGCAAGGACAAAGTTCGATACTGCATTTTTACAAAGCACTCAGCCACAGCTAATGACAAAATAATAACAATAATAATAATAATAATAAAAAGCTATGGTGAACCTTATGGCTCTTAAACACCAAATGGCCCAGGTTGATTTTTCCCACTGCCAGAAATGCTGTGGGCTGGAGCCTCAAAAAAGGGCAGCATTCTTATTCCTGCAACATTTTTTAGAATATAGGCATTTCTGGAATTTTACCGCTGTAGTGGAAGACACTGAGCAATTACAGAATACAGCTCCATAATCATATGAAGGAGATCATGGTTAATTGTCATAATATACAGGAATAAAAGAATCTCTCTCTTTTTTGTTTGTGTAATGATACTTTCTCCGAAGGCTGGATTTTGCAACCAGAGAGCGAACTCTCTGGGATATGGATTGCTCTTTCTTACTGAGTGTATCACGCTCTGCACAGCGGGATCCTGATAATTGCTTGAGGGCTTGAGGTGTTACTGAAGTAAAAACCACCACCGAAGCGCCAAGCACAACGATTAACATTTGAATTATTTACAGGCTACAGGTGGGCTATCCATATACATCCATCCATACACTTATCATCTGCTCAGGATGAAATTTTTCAGCGTATTTCGCACATGCCGCTTTTCAGAGGTGGAGGCACAACATCCTTGGAGTAGCTTCCCATAACTGTTAACACGTGAGCCCCTCGCAAAATGGGGATTCAAATTTGAAACGCAATTAGCATGCAAGAAAATTAGGAATTTAGGGTCACATAACCACAGGTGTGGCGGGAAGGATACACCCTGCTCTCTGTGACGATAGCAAAGAGGATCTTTGTATGACACCAGCTGAAAGACGTGATCCAGCATTTTTCTGCCTAGCCTCTAATTTCTGAGCAGAAGGACAAACCTGCAAGCAAAACCTAAAGGCAGGAACTGAAGGAAGGTCCAACAAACCAAAGTAGTATGTTGCCATTTTAAAAACCCTAACAAACAACAAGTAGAGCAGCAAAATGTAATTACAGTTTAATATAACTGTGCAGGGAAAAGCATTCAGCCGTTTACAGTTCCAGGGCTGTTAATCTGGGGGAGCAGTGCAAGTGGTATTTTCACCCTAATTTGCAGGCTAGCGATATTGCAATCTCGGAATATTGCAAGCATGGAGGGCAGCAAGACCCGTATGTATGTGTGTGTTTGCAACACACTTCCATCATCCATCTCTGGTCTTATCAGGCACCGATCGCCACAGTAACCCCACAAATCCCCTACCACTCCCTTTAAACCATCCAGATCTTCGAAAACAGAGAGCAGAACCGCTGCTTCCCAGCTTAGCTCATAGGGCCTTGGATCATTAAACAACAGGTAATGATCAAGCCTTAACTACTTCCCCTCCCGTAACTATATTAAGGTTGTTTCAAACAGATAAATACAGTGCTTGGAAACAACAATCCCACTGAAATGGACTGTTAATGAATGATTTATTAGAGCAGCGGCAGCAGCTTTTGCTGGGATCATTTCTTAATTAGCAACCACTAACTAGTTGATGCCGGTGTAGGAAAAAAAAAAAAAGAAATAAAAATAAATCCAAGAGTGTTGCCTTTTCTTTTTCCTAAGAGTCTAGACATCTGCAGAGTCTCCCATTCGGGTTTCCACACCAGCGCCATCCAAAACCCAATCGGCCTCAACGAAGCGAGAAGCCATCCGCGCTACTTTCTATCTGCGTCCTTCCCCGTCCCCCTGCCTGGCCGCGGCGGGGGAACGGGGCAGGTGAAGAGCCGTAGCGGCGGGCAGAGCACGCACGACGCTTGGCCCACGTAAGCAGCACGGGCGCTTGCGATGTCGCTGAATAAAGAGGAGGAGAAAGAAAATACGAGCAAGGAAAGATGCTGCACTGCCGGGGCGCCCAAGCCCGGCTCACGGCAGCGAGAGCTGAAGACGTACGCGAGGCTGCCGAAATGGTTAATGGCCTGTGCAGGGTACAAATCAAGCTTCAAACCTGAATATCTTGTTACGGACTAAGCTCTGCATTCAGGTATCTGATTCAGCACTTAGGTACCTTACGGGATAATTCAGATGACAGGCTCGGATGCTTAATATAAAGGTCCAAAATCTGAATGTGCAGCAGTAATAATCCTTATCTGGAGCAACTTTCACGCTTTGAAGCACAAAAAATGTTACTCCAGGTTAAGGAGCTACCACAAGTCAGCTGCTCCCCAGGAATCCCCTGAAACGTGTGCGTCCCAGTTTAGATGCAAGACATCTTCAGAGACTTTATGCAGCCCAGTGTGAAACAAGGATAAACTTCCTTGCATTTACGAGGAGGTGCTGGGGGAGAGGAGTGCCTGACTCAAACGGCTGCTGTGCCAGACTTCCAATAAAACATAGCTGCCCAAGAAAACTGTTCCACCAAGCATCTCCCACTAGTCTTCCATCTGGCCATATTATTGCTGTCAAAAATGCAATCACTGGTATTTTTAACCTGACTAATATTTGTTTATTATTTGCTTTTGATGGTGCCTGCAGTGTGCCAGGCTGGAACAAGCTGAGAGGGGGAAAAGGGCAGTTCTTCGCATTGACAAAATAGAAACTCCTTCCAGAAGTCCTCGCCGTGTCACAGGATATGCTGGACTCACCGATCTCCTTCCTAAACGAGATCATGGGCTGATCCATCAGGCCGTGAGCCACAGACCTCACTGAGGTCTAGTGGGAGCTCTGTGAGGCAGCTTTCTAGGGTCTCCTTCCCTTTGAGAGGTTCACAGCATCCTTGCTCCTTTACACCACGCCACTCTGGTCAATGTGGATGGGCACCCAGCAAATCCAGCCTAACCTGAAGGGAGAGGGGATGTTGTTCTCTGGACAGTGCTGCTGGAGGGAGCAGACCTTCCCTGTGCTTTTGCAGAAAGCCAAGGATGCCCTGGCTGATATATCATGGACCAGTGGATTTCATTATAAGCATGAAGAGCCCAGAAGTTTGTACCTTCTCAGTGCATGACATCTCTTTACTCATTTATTTGCTTATCTATTCTAATCAATACTGACTTATTCTCTTCTTCACCCACTCCTCCTCTCCACTGTAATTCCTCATTTAGGAAAACTGAAGAAAAGTGAAGTGTGTGGATGTTTGTAGAGTCACAGATTTAAGATCAGAAAGGTCGTGAATAAACGGGAGGAAATATAAGCCAGCTTATAGAGGACAATGGCTTGTCCACGGTGCTTTTATGAGAATTGTGTGCTTGGAGGCAGGTCCGTACACAGTATTCTATATTTGCCTCATGCTAAAAATGAGCTTATGGGGATAATATAATCAACACATTGATTCTTACAGTGTTTCCTTACCTCTTAGTAAAATCGACAGTCAAGAGCAATTGGCATTGTCCTACTGCCAGCTGATGGCTGGACACAGCCAAAACAACCTCAACGGCTTTTGAGTGTTACTTTTTGAGCGCTACATCCCTGCTAACGCTGGTTTGACTCTGGTGCGCAAGCACAGTCTCACCTAACGCTCCCGTCTGCTCTGGTCTTCGTGCTCAGCCGAAAGGACCACGGGCTGACCTGGTGGGGCAGCGTTTCTCTTCCAGATTTACCTTCCCCCTCCCTCGCCCGACCCCAGCTCACAATTCCCAGAACAGCACTGGCGAAAAGCTTAAACTAATGGTTTGCAATGCAACGACAAAAATAGCTGGAGGGGGAAAGAAGAAACACGACAAGTTTTGAAGAGACAAGCGGCAACTGAAATTTCAACCCCATCTGCTCTCAGTGGGACCGGGGCGAAAACCTGGTTGTCTCGCGGACGAGCAAATGAACTCTCGGTAGGACGAAAGGGGAAAGCGAAGCGAAGGGAAAGGGAAAGGGAGCCCTTGTGCGGCTGCCGGGACGGCGGAGAGTTTGCCTCTGCCACGTGGTGATTGCTCTTAACTCCGGCGCCTCGGGTCGTGTTGTCGGAGGCGGACAAAACGACAAGGCGCGCGCTCGGCTCGCCTGCCATCCCCCCGCGGTCACTTGAAGAGAGGACCGGTCACCTTGTGCGGCAGCAGGGAAAAGCCGCTTATTCCTTTTCTCTCCTCTGAACTGCTTGCTGGCCTTTCTCCTTCTTCCCCTGAAAGTCAGCGATAAAAGAAGCCAGAACACGGGAATATCTCTACGCAGGGGCCGCTAATAACCACAACAATTTGCATGGCTGAGCGTATCTCAAAGCATTTTGCTGCTGTTCGTATATGACACCTTGTACCAGCTCTGGCTGGACGTGCAGAGAGAGATTTGCTGCGGAAGGAGACATTTAAGAGACTAACTTTTTCTCTACTCCTCTCCTCTTCCTATTGCCACATGGGTCACGTCGGGTAGGACTAGCTATACAGCCCCTTGCGCACCCTGTATTTAGACTTAATACATTTAAATGTGGATGTAAATGATTTTTCCAGGGTCCTGCTGTGACTCAGTGGCAAAGAAAGGAAATAATCTAGAATTTCTGATATGTCTTTCATGGACTCACCAGAAATAAATCCCCTCACTGCCTGGGAAAGGGCAAAAGGGGACCGAGATTCCTCTTTATACCTACGGAGAAGGAAAGATAGTGCATAACAAGACAGGATTTTTGAGTGATGGGCTAATCCCAGGATTGAGGATTGAGATTATATACCTGGGATAGACTTAAAACGACACTTCATTTTATTTTGTCTTTGGGCATCAAATCAACTCAATTACTTGTCTGGACCGGAACAATGATCCCCAAAAGTGCAAACTTATCATTTTACATATGCTAATAAGTGAAGTCTCAGTACGCACTAGAGGAGGCCAGTTTTGTAATAAAAAAAAAAAAGTCCATTTTTGATGACATAGTGAAATCACTTTCCCTGTAATAATG
Organism: Apteryx rowi; assembly: GCF_003343035.1. Taxonomy (NCBI): domain Eukaryota; kingdom Metazoa; phylum Chordata; class Aves; order Apterygiformes; family Apterygidae; genus Apteryx; species Apteryx rowi. The sequence continues at coordinate 1,735,573 of NW_020447209.1, read as the reverse complement.
AAAGAAGGCCACAAATAAATCCTACTTCACTATTCTTATCTCTGTCGTGTTGCATGCAGAGTTATGCAAATGCCAGGACATTTGAAGCACAGCACTTACTAACTGTGCAGAATCAGTACAGACCTGAAGCTATATTATTCTCTGCATTTCTTCATCAACCTCACAGTGGCATTTGGATATAGATTTTTTTTTCTTTTTTTTTTTTTGGGCGATGTCAAATAACTTAGAAAATGTAATTCATAATAATCTTGCAAGTGCCTTCAACTTTTCAAAGCCTCTGATGTTAGACAACTTCATAGAGAGTGCTTTCAACGAGCCTCAACTTACTCTGGCAGTGATGAGATAATGAACAATTTAAACAAAATGAATGAGAAAATTAAAATTAACAGTCCATAAAGCCCTAAATGATGTGGGAAGAGCCTCAGATGAGTTAGAAATATTCAAACTTTTTGAAGGATTTTACATATATCCCAGTGKGTGTGTGTGTATGTATAAAAATTCATAAGCCTGTTCATAATAGCAATTATTACTTGATAATCTTGGGAGCAATACAGACCCTCAAATATCACACATGTTGGCAATAATCTCTTCTGTTTATGGATGCACACTGGAATTACATTCATGAGAACATAGGATAATTATTTACATTAACTGAATAAAGCCAGCAGTCTTTTATGTTTTTCACAGAAATATACATATATATTTTCATTCTTTGTACGTACTGAGTCATATTTGAGCCTGAGCAGGTTGAAGACAGGGTCATTAAATCTCTTTGCATACAACTGAATGCTCTAAAAAAACTCTTTAAAAAGATAAAAGAGCATCTAAGAGATACATTATTATCTACTAAAGTGTGGTGACTTCTGGAGTTGAACACGGTGTCTAGACCACACAGTACCACAGATTAGGTTAAAAAGTCAAGAACAATATATGCTCAGTGGGAAAGGAATGAAGAAACAATGAAACAATATCTACATGCCACTTACATTCTCATTGACTTATTTCAGCTATTGTCATCTGTACTTTACTGGAGAATAGGAAAAACACCCAGTACTTTTCTCCCTGCGTTCTCCCTAGGAATGTCAGTGTCAAGGACCACAGAACGTGGATATAATAAGCCTAGTTTACAGCTCCCCTATCATCTTAATAAYGGTACGAACCAGGGTGATAGCCAAGACTCAGACGCTCCTTGCAATTAAGCAACGAGAGCTACCGACTCCTATAGAGGATGCCATGGCTGGCGTGCTACTGTTCTGAAGCTTTAAAAGGGATTTTTGACTCTAAAAACCTTGCATCAAAAAAAAAAAGAAAAAAGAAAAGAAAAAAAGGGATTATCGGGCAGCCCTAGCAGATGTTTGAAAACGTTTCATTGCCGTCCCAGCACTCAGATCAGATTTGCCAACAATTGCTCAGAGGTTTAAGAATGCAGACTGAATCTGGACTCAGTCACCCTATCTACGACTGTTGAGGCAAATAATTCAAATGTGGTGTTTTCGTCTCGTTTCACCAAAAGGTAGTTCAACCTCATGGACGCTGAGTGACTGCAAACCTGCTACATGCTTTTTCCTCCCCCCGCCAGGTCTGCAGAACAAGTCTGTATTTACGAATCCTGCCTTTTCTTTCCTGTAATCTTCACTCCTCTGTCCAGATCCTGAGCTAATTTGGCAGAGCACAAGGTATCCCAAGGGCCATTGACGGAAAAATAAAAAGTCTCAGACTTGATTCGCTGGTGCTTTGCAACTTGAGAAATCATTTATGTCTGTGCAAAGTGAGCTAAAATAGAGCTAAAAGGCTCCTGTATCAAACTGAACTTTTTATACCCACTCTGAATCTGATTTTTTACTAATATATGACTAGTCAAAGTACAAGGCAATGAAAAGTCTGCTCCTATATGGGATTTTTAGGTTCCAGCTGGTAGCAACAGAAGAATCCTTGAGAAGCTAAGCTGCTTCCTATTCAATATTAACTTTACACAAGGGAAGCCTGATCATGTGCTATTAAAGTCAACAGGATTTTTACCACCAACTGTAATGAGTAAACCATCAAACTACATGCTTTCTTCTCTCCCTTCTACTCCGCTCTCTAGGTTTCTCATAATCTTTTTTCAGCTGACTTTTCCCTGATTTCCTATACTCCCTCTCCCTTCACCTTTTTCTCTGCCAATGCCCCACATGCAGAAACAATGGTTGAATATGAGCCGTTGTGCTTGCGCACTTTAAAATTGCAGCTAAAATATTTTTACCCATTTCCAGACAGAACTGGGTATATTGTGGAGTTCTCAGCAGAGTGCCTTTGGAGACTTGGTGTTTGTTCAAATCAAATTGAAACAGGGCATGAACACAAGTGAACTAAAAGCAATCAAAACCAATATAACACAGCTGGAGAGGCCCAGCTTGGCAAAATGCTGAATATCCTACGCTCCTGATGATTAAATGAACCATGAAGGTTTTTGGCATCTTGTAGCTTTATACTCCAAGGTCCTGATGTTGCAGAGAACTTCAGCTATACCTAATTTTAAGCTCTTGCTTATATCATGATGAGATAACAGGGTTAAGGCACAGATTCATGCCATCTAACTACAGGCACTTAACTGAAGTTATAGGTAGGGGTAGTGGTCCTCAGCTTCCAGTGTGGTCACTGGAGAAGGACAGACACCTCCAGGATGTTGGGTCTTGCATTGAAACTGCCAGAGGGCTTATATTAGGTTGTGTGAGTACTCGTGAAAAATGATGACTCTAAAAGGACAAACCCAGACAATTTCAAACCGCATCTCAGGGGCCTCGAACAGAACATTTCTCCCTCAACTATGGTACAAGCACTAGACCCAAAGGCATGTGCAGACACCTACTATGTCAAGTACTCAGAGACCTGTGTGGACATTGCAGAATAAAACCCTGAGATGACAAGTAACTACATACAAAGAGATGTTTTAACCCTGGTATAATCCTGATCAAATTTCTTTATAGTTAAGGAAAATAAAYGTTTTGGCATAGTAACAGAAAAACTAGAAAAATCAAGCATGCACGTACTCTTATTTTCTTCCAGGCTGGAAGGAAATGATGTCATTAGTTTATGGACAATGTTTGTCCCTGAAGATCACAGGCTGGACTTGGGGAAGAAAAAGTCCATCTGAAGCTGCTCATGTTTTTCATATCCTAAGTGAGTTCTGGTATCTGTGAAATGAGTTAGAGTAAAATAATACTTAAGAAATATGCTCTCCACCCAAACCCTGGCTAAGGCTAGCTAATGAGGGCAATCAGCTCCAAAGAATCTAAAAATAGTTTTGTTTCCAGGTCTGTACAGTGGGTTGTATGGATGAAAAAGTAACTAGTCCCTTAATGCAATTTGACACTAAAGCTCTTTTTTTTTTTTTTTTTTTTTTTGTAGCCCATGAATGATAAGACATACCTTCTCTCAGATGTGTATTCTTGGGGGGACCCTGCAACTCTGTTCTGCACTTTTAAATGGCCTCCATGTGCTCAGAAAGGGCAGCCAGAGGTCACATTTTTCTAGCTGTGTTGGAAAAATCAACCTTTCAGTCCAACAAGAATGTCAGCCCAACGTAAAGGATGGACTTGTATTTGGCTATTTCTAACCGTTGCTCTCCTTCGCAGCTCTCAAAAGATTTATCTTTATCATTTAGCTATCGCATGTTAATCTGCAGCTCCTTATTTGTGCTCACCAGTGCTTCCATAACAATTCCAGGAATGGAGATTACTAATGGGGTAACAACCACTGCTCTGTGTCCCGGGGCCCTGTACGATGCTCTGAGCCTTGAAGAATTTCAAAGGCATGTAAAAGCAGAAAAAAAAAAAAATACTTTCTTGGTGTTGTCTTTTTGATTGATCTACCTGAAAATGTCCCCTTGAACATCAATGTGGTGCAATTCGTGGTCCATGATGAATCAAGTGTTATTGTTCTGATTTCAGCTTTCTAGATTGCTTTGCAAGGATGCTCCATCTTAACAACTTTTGTGTATCTATCTCTCTTCTGTACTTTCTGCGCTCTTGCTCTGCCTGCACTTTTCAAAAATCATATAAGCAAAGAAGAACTTGGTATGTGAGTGGGCGCCATGCAGGATTGGGTCATGCAGATTCAGGATGTAGGGCTAATGGAAAATTTATGGAAATCACTGGAAGTGAGATGAGGCTTCACTAAATGATCCAAGAGATGAAACTAAAGATGTGTTGTGCTTTTCCTGATAAAATTAAGTGGCTGATCTTTGACCTGCAGATGATGGGAGCTTCCCTAGCCCCTTATCATTTGTGTCAACATTTTTGCACAGTCAGATTTTAACAAAATACCTTGCATGTTTTTCAGTCGCTTATACTTTGTATTTATAATGAGTTCTTTCATCCTAACTTTCAAAGCCTTTGACAAACACTTACATATTTAGTTTCATATCAGTTCTTTGGGTATTATTAGACCCAATTTAACACTGAATAAAACGATATGTTGAACCCAAGAGCATCTAGTAAGTCAGCTTCACAGCTTGCATGAGACGGCGGGACTCCTGACAACTAGGTTGTTATTCTAACCACTAAACCACATTCCCTTCTTTTGCCTTATGTCTGCTGGGAATCATCCATCAAATAACTTTCCTGCATTTCCTTTTATTGCTTCCCAGGTAATGTTTATTGCTTTGAAAGTAACTAATCGCTGGTTGGGCTGTGCTCAGATGCAATTAAAAGAATATTTTCCCCCCCTCTTAAAATGCAGAGCATCTCTGAGATCCCTAATCATCTGAGTTTTATAACTCTGTTTTATTACTTTCCAAATATACAATGCTCGTAAAAAAGGTAATTGGGTCTTTACAATAATGCCATTTCCTAATGTTCACCAATGAGGGAAAATTATCATCATGTAGCAGAATATTATGTTTTAATTGTTTTGCTTTCTTATCCCGTGTCAAAAGTTTTGAGGGCAAATGTTAGGTATAAATACTGAGCCATCACTACCAAGGAAGATTGCAGGGAGGGATGATGGTAATCCTGTTAAGCAGAGAGTATCTATGATGAAGGAAGGAAGACAAAAATATACAGACTGATAGTTGAAACAAGTATAGGAAAAGCATGAATTAGTAAGTAACTGGATTAAAGCCTTATAAGATATGAAAACTGAGAATCACATTTTTGTGGGTCTTGTACTGCATAGTGCATGGCCAGATGGCTCTGTCCAGCGGAGGCACATTAAAATCATTTACTTTGTTCAGCCCAGAGCAGATCAAAAGTGGTTCTCACTGCTGACCAAACACGAAAAGAGATACACTGCAAGGGCGGTAGGTTGGGTCCAGGAGTCAAAAGATGTAATAATCAGAGCACCAACATCTTACAAGTCTACCAAAAAATTTACCATTTTTTTTGGTTTCAGACTTCAGACCCAGTAGCTCTTATTTTTCAGAGAAGCTGAAAGTACGATTGAGTCTGTAAGGGCTGAGGCCATTTTTAGAAATATGAGGCTAATACGAAGCCCTGTTTCAGCTCCCCATGTGCAAGGTGGGTACAATAATCTCTTACTCTGCCAAGCACAGTAATCCCTTTGGGGCAAGAATTGTTCCTTAACGTGAAATGAGCAGCACTTTGCCCAGCAGGGCTCTGACTTTTCATTGAATGGCTTGAATTTGTAGCAAGGTAAAAAAGCATAAACTAAAAGCATAACAGTACTTTGGTGGATGGATTTCAAGATACTTTCAAATTTTCCTTGTTTCTGTATTCCTGTGCTGAGTGCAATGCTATCCTTTCTGTCCGGAATAACTTACAATTAAAAAAGACCCTCTGCTCTCATGCACAGAAAGAAAGCCTTCACATATGGCTATTTTTGATGTGTTCCAGCCACAGCGACTCTCAGCCCTATGAACTGGTAGTGTATTAAAGCAGGTGCTGCTGTTACGAAGAAGTGACCTGTCTGACACAGCTCTCCCTGGCACATTACACCAGATACTGCAGCCCTAGGGTGACACAGAAATGAAAGAGGAACGTGGGATTAAGAGGGATGTTCAAGGTCAGCAACTCTATCCCTCAAATATGAGASGCATCATCTCATACAAGCCTGCTCACAACTGTATTAATACCCTTCCTAAAACTAGTTATATTTTTTTGTCTAATCTGACGGCAAAGAAATTCCAGACCTCATTCCCTAAACAGTTAGAAAATATCTACTTTCCCGTCTAAATTTATTTTTGGCTTATTTGTAGTCATTTGTTCTTGTGCCAACATCATGTTTTAGCTTAAAGACCTCTGCTCCTCCCTGATGTTTACCTGGCTGATATATTTAGAGGCTGCAATCATAACCTCTCCCTGCCTTCCTCCCCCCACCTTTGCTGTGATAGATGAAACCCAGATAGGCTTCATAGTAACCCCGGCTCCCCTATGCCATAGTCATCCAAACTGCCAGTTTTTTGCAACCCTTTCAGTTTAAATTCTTCTTCCTTGGTCATGTTCATCAGAACATGGGGGAGGTGGCAGGGGAAGAGAGGCTGAGAGCCAACATTGCTATGAAGGAGATGAAGACCTGGAGAGAGGAAGTGATTTGCGCAAGTTGGCACAATATGTGGCTGACGCAGGAAGAGAATTTGGGTCCCCTGAGTCCAAGTCCACGACCTGTAAGCACCTTTACTGAAGACATACCTCAGTCACAGCAAAAGGTTATTAAGGCATGATGCACTTGGATCTCAAAGGCAGCATTTCACCCTCTGATCTTCTAAGTCTCATCCAATTTGCTCGTGGAATGAAAAATCTAGCAGGAAGCGTGTTTGATGGCTGTGCATATTAATATGTGCTAAAACAAGAGCTCTCATTATCATCTTCAATGCTTCCTTTTCCCTTTTGCCACAGAGATAGTGTGAAGGTTGCAGTTAAGGTCAACCACAGTCCATGTTTATTGGTTTATTCCCTGATTTTGAGTTATTGATATTGAGCTTGTCCAGGAAATCAGTTTGGTGCAATGTAAGGCTAATCAATAGCCAGCTGCTCTTTTTGCATATTAAAAAGATAACCTTATGGGGGGAGGGGGGGGGACGACGACCAAACCCCAAACTCTCAACGCCTTTCTACTACTAAGTGAAATCTTTACAAACTCTTGGGCAACTGTTTTCATTTATTTCTACACTGTCTTATTCCCTAGAGTGGTCTTTAATGGTCAAAGCAGGTTTCTTTCTCTTTTTTTTTTTCCTGCATATGAAACAAACACACACCACAAAGATATTCCGAAAGGTCTCCCATTTATTTGTTCCGTGCACATCACTGGACTGTCTTCCAGATCATGAGGTTCCAGGTAGGAAAAAGGCACTACGGTCCCATGGCCTTGGTGTAGCTCTGCTGTGTGGCTGAATGCTGCTTCCCAAGACCATCTCACCTGTGTCCTCTGTTACTCGACCTCTGTTTAAGATTCATCTTTGTCATTATTTTTCAGAACAGCCAGAAATTCCCCAAGACTTTGCTTTTTATGCTCCTACCTGCCAATATTGCCTTCTGCATGCTCGTTTGGGTGCTCTGTAGTTCCCCTCCCTTTCCTGTCCTAATGTTATTACAGGATATTGCTGTTTGCTAAGAAATGAAAGATGGCATTTAAAAGGATGCTAGTACTAGGTTGACTGCTGTTGAATTTCAGAGTCACTAGTACAAATGCTGCTTTATATTACTTTCATGGTAACGGTGTCCCCAAAGGATCCCCTCTTGCTTCAGATGCTCAGTTCCTGGTCAGTTTAGATCTGATTGCTCATCTGTTAGATGTAATAATAGTATCGTGCTATAGCTCTACGGTGCCTTTCATCTGATGCGTTTTATAGAGTACGGGCAGCTGTCATAGAGAAGCAGGTGGGAAGCTGAGTGCTGGGACTCTTTTTAAAGTAATTTCAGTTGACATATATTTAGTGAACCCATCCTGCTGGTGAAGAGCTACAGCATATATTATATACAAGAAYACACACAACTAATGAGAATGACAGCGTTGGGACCAGTGGCCAGCTGGGACAGGTCTCTCTCTCCGTGGCACCTTTCCTTGTTCAGCTCTCCCCAGCTGGTCACCAGTCCCCGAGGCAGACCCACAGTCATTGCTATTTCAGGACATGATTTTCGTAGTTCTGTGGCAATCGAGGGAATCCATCTACACACAGCTTAGGAATCCAGCTGTGTTTTATGAAACTGCCATTTCAATGTCTGTTTTGATGCACTGTCAGTGAGCCAAGACCAGGCAAGGGCCATGAGAARAAGCATCCTGTTGGTCCAGAAGAACGTGGTAAATGCAACAACTGCAATAGCCATGTTACTGGTAAATGGAGCAAACTGGTGTGATCAAATCTATCTGCAAAAGAGCTGTGAGTTTGGAGAGTAGAAAGTTTTCAAGAAGGAAGAAGCAGTGGTGTCAGGGAGGGGTATAGAGACTCTCTGGACATATCTGCTTCGTTCATCACAGCTCAGCTTGGGGCAYCCTTGAATATTGTGCCAAACCACGTACATGATAGAGCATGTTGATCTCTCGAGATATTATCCGAGATCCTCAAGACAAGACTAACTGGTCCAGGCAATAGCTGTGACTATTATTCTGCTGAGCTACTCTGGTAATACCAGAGTTATCTCGCATGCCCTGGGTGCTGCAGGTCTTACTAGCCCGAAACAGCCCCAGGCAGTTGGCTGAAGGACCAGAGCCCGAAACAGGTCTGCGGTTTTCTCCAACTCAAGAAGTGTGCTAGGGTGCTAGGAGGTGAAGCCTGATGGACAAGAAGGGGAATGCAACTGAAACCATGACATTGAGTCCAGCTACAAGACTGGCTTTTTTCAGTGCTAAAGTTATACCAATACAGTCTGTGGTATGGATACTGCTACTACAGTCTCCAATGACTCCTACTGTGGACTGCCATTTCCCCTTCCCATATGGAAACAGGCTATATTTGAGTGGTTTGTGATCCATCCACAGGAACTGAGGTCTGCAGAGCCATGATCTGTTGTGATTTTTTCAATAATTCAGGTATGACTGGCTGCAAAGTGCAGGCCAGAGGGAAAGAGCAATAGAAAGTGAGAACAGGGTAACCTTGTCACAAGCTGAACGGCAAATTCATGTTTTCTAAAAAGAGTATCTTGTCTCCACTACAAAGCTAAGCTCAGCTGTAGCCTCAGTTTTGCTTGTAAAGCTAGTCTCCATCACAAAAAGATTCCACCTGATTCAAACATGGCAATGCATTAAATCTGAAGTGACCTGCTCAAAAGTAAATACAGGATAAAACTCAGAGGAGCATAACTTACCACCTCACAGAATCACAGAATGGTTGAGGTTGGAAGAGACCTCTGGAGATCTAGTCAAGCAGGGTCACCTAACTACTAGCATGATCATTGTCCAGTGTGCCACTCAAGTAACACTGGTCCTCCAATACCTTCCCATAATTCCCTCAGCATCCCCAGAAAGGGCAGACAAGTTCTCTTACCATTTATTTAAGAATTTAGGGTGCAGCTCAGTTTTATGGCAGTGCTAAAAGCCAAGAGACCTACCTCCCATATATGCTAGGAGAGCCTCACATATCTGATAACCAGGGCAGTATGGGCACCACGGTTCAAGAGTTATTTTACAGTGCTGCTGCTCTTACTCCAGCTTGGCTACTTCCAGCTGAAATGCAGTTACCCAAAGCTAGCTCCTCAGTGAAGACAGATGCTAAGAGCGAAAGACCCTTCTGTTGTGTGTGTGTGGGTGACCAGCGTGACTATACATTCATGGAAACAGATGGAACAGTTTATACTACAGTACTCATGCATATTTGGTTTGTATTTGAATGAAGACTAACAGATGCAATGTGCTATTTTATTTTTTAGGAAATATATGATTAGATATGGTTAATTTGCAGAGGGTAATGAACTACACACCCTTATTAAGAAGTCATATATTTATGTACATTTTTAGCAGAAACATCTTTCTCTCAAAAAGGAAAGTTCTCTTTTAAGAAGTTTTTCTTCTTGGTTTGTCTGCTATATTCCTGTTCCTCCTTTTCTGACATTGCATTCTGATGTTTATTACAAAATCCAAGCAGTGGGATACTGAAGGCTGAATTGTGATTCTCCAGAATTTTGCACTATACATCTGGTTAGATTTCTTTTGTACATATATATCTAAATTGTATTTATTCTTGAGAATGTCTCCATGAAAACTGCATTTCATTCTCACCGTATTGACAGGGTCTTCAGCATCTTAAACATGACTGACCTTGATATTTCAGTTATTATATAATGAGACAGTAGGTGAAATATTACTAAGGGGACACCTTCTTTAAGGCTGTCATTTGCTTTGTGCCCCAAGCAACTAAAGCAGTACTTTTATTTTCATTAACAGCTACTTTGGAGTAGGTTTCCTTTTTGCATCTGTGAAAAAGACAACTGATATACACGTACCTTTTCCCTGAATTTAATAAATCAGATTCAACAGCTACCAGAGACAGAAGTCTTTTTTCAGTCTCATAAATTCAGTGGTTTGACCCCGTTATGGGTGTAAGCTCTCATTTCTTGAGTGCTTCAGAGGGCACAATGAAGTCAGTAACGCTAGATCACTTCCTATTCGCTGCAGAACTTAGTATGATTTTGGGTAGACTCGGGGGACTGGGTGTCAGACCCCTGGGCTCTCATCCCGGTCTTGCCAGTGAAGAAGTGGACAGAGCGTTCACCATGAAGCAGATATAATTAACAAGAGTGGAAATGCATCACAGGCCACTTCAGTCTGCAGCTGTCCATGCATGCACACGCTTCCCAGGCTTGCACATCACCACTTTGCAGCAGTTTTTTGAGGTTTACTTGTCATGACTTTTAGCAACAGATAATCACGATACTAGGACATTAATGCCTGTAATGATGAGGATGATAATCAATTGGTTCGGGGCTAACTATTCACTGCTGATGAGAAAGACACCTTAGGGCAAAACACCTGGGTCATTTTTTCCATTAACTGCTGTGAGATTTTTTAACATCCACGCAGAGCAGACAAAATCAAAGGCTCCTTCAAAGGAGCTACTGACAGTGCCAGGTAGCTGTGTTTTCCTGTCCTGGTGGGATGAAAAGCTGTATGGACTCTACTAAATCAGTCTAGTGAAAGCATAAGTCCTCACTGACATCTCACCCCGGCTTAACTGACTCTGTTCAGCTGCGAGAAGAGCACCCATGCCAATTTGTCGAGCAGAAGCAACCTGGCCTTTTTGTGGCATGTTGCCTTATCAGATATGACCCATCTCAAATAAATCATACTGACCTACCATGTAGCATCCTTCCACCCACCTCTTAGGTAAAACTTCCTGCAGTCGAATTAACATGTGCTGAATTTGCACCATGTTTGCCAGGGGAAAAAAAAAAGAAAAAAGCACAAGGCCTGGCCTTTCTATGAGAGATAACTTCCTTTGTAGGATCGGGAAAGGAGGAAGGAGTGTGATAAACATCATTACCAGCAAGTAATTTTTCCCTTTCTGATGCAGCTCTGCAGTGAGTTTGTTATCTGCCTGCATGAAAGATCTTTTCAAGATGTTTCTAGTCCCTAAGGAAGTGAGAGACTAACAGAGTCGTCCCAATAATAATAAAGGGGGGGGGAAGCCAAGGGGGAGAAGATGTCTCTCTTGTTCCTTTAACACTTGACAAAGCACTTTCCTCCCCCTCCCAGCGCTACTCTCCTAAGCAGTTCGGAAGGGAAATGAGTTTGCTTGCAGATATTTTTGTTCTCTAGCTAGAGAAACAAATGTGTTCACTGAATATAGCTCTGCCAAGAAAATAAGAACATGGGCAGAACTTTGAATGGAGTCACTGATGGGAATGAAGGAGAGAAACAGTTTGCTGTCTGAATTGCTCATCAGGATGAAATAAAGGTGAAGAAAGGGAGGGAGGAAATAGAGTTGTTTGAGTAAAGATACTGAATGCGCAATCTGCGTGGTAGAAACTGTAAATGCTGAGAAGAAACTGGATGAGTTTGAGTCATGCAACAAATTTTTTTTTTCTGAAGTCGTATAGAATGGACGCTGTAAAAAAACAACAACAACAAAAAAAAGCCCCACCTCTGAAACCTTTCATGCAGTTGCTGTATGGGAAATCACCTGGGCGTGAGGTCAGGCCTTTAGTCCGGGGCCTGGCATGAGGGCTAGTGTGGCCAGGAGGGCCTCGTGCTGAGGGCTCCTCTGCTACGGAGGAGAGTGAATTCGCGATACCATTTTCACGGGGCACAGCAAATATCCATCCACCAGCAACTACCCTTCAGGAAGACAGGACCAAAGCCAAGATCTTCTGTTCTTCTCTCTCTTGCCCAGATGGGTTGGCATCTCTATTGCCTGCTGTGGCATCTCACAGGGTTTATGGCATGTCATGACAGAGAGAACTACTGACTGCTTCCTAACTCCCTACATGGCCGCATGGGACCTGGACATAACTCTCGGTGTTTCTACACCAGCTTTCCTAAAACAGTGATATGCTTGAAAACTCCCCTGCTAGTGATCTTCTGAATTCCCTGTAATTCCTATCATTTCTACTTCAAAATATTGGAAAATAGAGCCACTAACTAATTTTTAGAAAGCATTTTTACAAGTGGAAGGTATCTCTGTGTGTTTCAGAAAACATAAATAAAGGTTCTGCTTAATTTTTGCTTTCTTTCATCTTTCTCTGGCATCTTATTCATAGGCTTATCTAGACTTGGAAATGTACCAGTATAATTATTCCAGGAAAATTATTTGGAAATAATTCATTTTGAAGTAACTCTCTGTGGAATCAGAATGACCAGACAGATATGTATGCCAAAAAGAAAGGATGCAGAAATAATTATTTCAGAACAGCCTTATCAGTAAATTTCCAATTGGAGACGAGCTCATATACACAGGAAGGAAGCAAACTCTATTGTCTCTCTCCTTCCTTGCAGCCCTTGTTTTACAGCCGAATAAGCAATAATGAGGCTGTAGATCTATGTCTTCTTCTTAGAATCCAAAAGGCTTTAAAGAGTCTGTTGGATGAATTTCAACACTCTGTTCAAGTCCAAGGAGGAAATAAGCTCTTCCAGAAATTCACCAATCTTCCTTTTTCTTCTTTGAGTCTGGCTGTAGCTCAAAGGAACCTTATGGACCATCTGTCCCTCCTATCCTCTCAACCCCCACATGCCACCATCGATAAGACATCAATCTGTGAAGCAGCTCTGGGAGAGGTTTTTTTAGTAGTTTCTCCAGGAAAGCATCCAAGCAATTGCTCTGCAGAATCTAGCTGCTCTCTGCTTGTGGGGAGGAGAAAGGGGTGTCGATATCTCCCCCATCTTTACCATGTCTGAACATTCTTCTCCTGAAGAATGCAAAAGCATTCGCAAGAACCTTAGACAAAGCCAACAAATGAATTAACTAAATCCAGTTCAAGAAGGACATTGGTAGACAGAACATGGCTCATGAGACCATTAAAGGCTTGGAAAACGTACAGTGAGAGACTCCAGAAGCTCAGTGTTTTTAATTTAACTAAGAGAAGGTTAAGGGCTCCGTTCGTCACAGTCTATAGGAACATGAATCTACTGGGGTATGGCTCAGGGGCAAGAATGCTTGGATGTCTTTGGGAGCGCTTCTTGGTATTTTCCCTTACCTTATATGCTTACATGGGACCAACCATAGTCTGATGCTAAGAATGCAACCCTCCAGTGTCGCTGAGTGTGATAAAACTGATTGGAGCCTGCACTCGTTTCCAAGTCAGGATTGTGGTTCTTCCTGAAAGTTTCCAAATAAAGCTTCTTTCATAAGCGGTAAAACACCTCCCTAGTAAAAAGCACTAATCCCTTCTCCTATATACCTTAGGAAAATGTTCTTTTGCATAGGCATGCGGCTTACAGAGGGAAGGGACCGTTGCCTCATTTAGTTTGAACTCTTCTATATCACAGCTCCTTTCGCCCAGCTGCCCCCGATCCTTTTGTTTGCCTTCCAGCAAGACATCCAGTCGTGAGTTGAAAGACACCAAGAGCATCACACAGAGGTGCTGYTGAAAGGCTTGCTTACTCTGACCCCGTGATCCTTTAGCGAGCTCGTAGCTCCGGGCTGTCACCCCGCTGCACTCAATAGCGTTGCACTCCTTATCCTGTACAGCTGGGGAGCATTGCATCTGCCTGTATCGTGCTGCCTGTCTGTTTAGGCCCTGTCCTTACAGCCATTATTTATATTTTTATTGTTCTAGCCAGTTTTAATGTCCACACACTTTAGCAGCCATGATTTTAATTTTTCCTCTAGATAACCACTAAAACTTTGAAAAACATCAGATTGAAACCCAATACCTAGAGCACCCCTTTCATCCCCAGCACCCCTTTCATCTCCAACAATCAAYGTAGAAATACCTTTTTTTTTTTTCTCTGTCAAAATATTGCCAGTTTATGCCCAGATAAGGACTTGGCTTATCCACAAACAAGAAAGGGGTAAGACAGTCTGTTGATGGCTCACCAGGGCTCTGCTTCAATTCACGCAAATCCCAAGGACTGTTTACTGAATAACAGGAGCAGGAAGAAGCTCAATAATCCAAAATTCACCTGGGAATCAGCCTATCTGCTATCAGCTCACACGAAAAGAGATACCTCTACACAAAAATACATGACCCCCCCATCAAAGGGAATTATGAAAATATCCCATTCAGCCGTGGAGGAGCTATGGAGTTTTTCTGAGTGGATCTCTGATTTTGATTTTTCTATTCAGAGTCCCAGTAGAAGGAAAAGGACCAAATAGTATAAAATCTGTCATGATTTTAGGGCAGGCATCACACCAGTGGAAGGGGTTCTGTGCAGAAGAAAAATCAAGAACTCCCCTCCAAGATCAGGCTGCGGGATCCTGAGCCATCCTTAACGGCCAGTGAACAGCCAAACATATTCAGATGTGACTGGGGCACCTTGAGCTTTGCGAAGGGATCAGGAGAGCAGGTTTATTCCCCTGCTGTGGATCACAAAAAGCATGGTTTAGGTATACAGTTTCCTATATAGATACATCTATATTCTGTATGCATAAATGTCTATGTCATCCTTTACCTAGTTGACTGAGCCGATGCCATGCAGAACTAACTCAACACTTTGCAAACACATAAATAACCGTGTCTTTAGCAACCAAACTTATGCTTAAAGACGGAAGCCTAGTTTCTTCGGAAGGATCTATTTTCTGCATAACTCCATCAGGCGGCATTCCTCTAATGCCGCTCCTCATCCTCCGGTTTGTGGACTGCTGCCTCCCATACCAAGTTTTCTGCTCTTCCACCTGGAACGGACACCTGGGTAAGCTGTCTGCAGTGCCCCAGGTCATCACCCTCCTTTTCCCGAGAAGTGGCCCAAGATTAACACTCTTTCAGACTTCTACAACAGCGCATGGCACTCATTTCACAGCAGTCCTCCGGCGTATGACAGAACGAATCGTCAATCTGGGAAAAACCAGGCATCTTCAAGGAAACRTTTGCACTGAGCGAGCTGGGCATGTGCTGCCTTTTACCTTCCCTCTCTCCCGTAGGRAATGCGTTGCATTAAATGGTGAGGAGGAGGAGCCCCAGCTACAGGAGAAGTTTGCTTTGCTGAGCATTAATAAAACTAATGGGGTGTGTTTGTGTAACACCTTTCATTCCAAGAGATCGAGTGCTTTGCTGGCCTTAATCATTTCACCCGCCGCTGAACTGCAGACACCTCTGGGGTGGAGCATTAACAGCTGCTCGGCGGAGCACAGCGGCGCAGCAGAGCAATTTAACGCAGGAGATGCGCCCTATTCCAGCTGCAGGTGCAAAGGGAACTTTGTTAAGTGGAATGTAATTATCGAAACAGGTGGTACCTGGGAGAGAAGGATTCGTATCCCGAGATACTCCAACCTGGGGCTACGTACGGAGCCAGCGCTGCAGCCTGGCTGCGGCTTCGCCGTTGAGCGTCARTTCACTTTCCCTCGCAAGGCTCCCCAAAGGAAGTATTTCAGAGTCTTTTTGTGGCTTTCCACATTCCCACTCTTTCAGCCGARGATTGTAATTTGCATCTCTCTAACACCTAAAACAAACTAGAACCGAACGAAAAGCGTGGCTGTAAATGGAGGCTCGGTACGTCCAAGTTCCTTACAAGCAGCACAATGCTCCGTCGGTTATAAAATCCACAGATTATGTAAGAGGAAGAAATCATTGTCCTTAAGCTATTCATGGCAGGGTAGCTTGATTTAAATTGTAATCATGGTTTTAACCAGCAAACAGAGAATCTTGATTTAAATAATCAGTTTTAATCTTGTTTTGCATTTGTGCTTTTCACTTATTTTCTTTTAAAACTGGTTGATTCTCACTGATTGGTATAATTTGGTGCTTCTTTATGCTAAATCAAAGAATATCCTATATCTATACATATTTATTCCAGCGATTATATAGTTTAGCATGCATTTATTCAGATCTTTACTTTTTACATTTTTTATGAAGAGAAAATGGTGAACAACAGATTTCTTATTCAGTAGATGATTGCTGGATTTTTTTTTTTTTTGTGTTTCGTTTTGTTTTTCATTTATTTGGAATTCACGTCAAGCTGCCTTTAAATGTAAACTGGAATTCAGTTACAATTTCACCCCCCTCCTCCCAAACGGAGGGTAATAAAACTACTTGAACCTGCTGGAGATGCAAGAAGAAAATAAGTCTTGYGCTGGAAGTGAATTGGCGTTAACAAAGACAGCGTTAGCTGGGGAGCTGAAACGAAGGAGTATTTCCAAAAATGCTCAACTATGCCGTTTCTTCAGTGGCAAAGCTGGCTTAGATAGTTCCCAGGTGTTTTCACTACCCCACCTGTAGCCACTGGCCCTCAGTTGACCCAAATCAGGAAGATTTTGGGGTGGGATTTCTGCTGGTTTTCCTACTCCGGGTCAAGCTAGTCTTGCCACATGGTCTCAGCGAGGCCGGTGAACCTGCAYGGGAACGGGCAGCTGGGAACCTCTCGAGTTGGTCGCCCCTCCAAATAAAAAGCATCCTGGTACCTCGCTTGTAATATGCCTGGCCGCCGTTTTTTATTCATGCAGATCTCCTCCTCCCCTGCTTTCTAACTGCCCGTGGMTTTCTCCCTTCTGCACACGCTCATCGAGTGGCTCTGCTTGAGTGACTTGATGGGAAAAAAATCCCCCTTTCCACCTGCAGAAGAAGCAATTGCTGTCAGCAGCTGATTTAGCACCTCCACAGACTGGTTCCAGGTGCTGGCTCAGAGACTTTAGCCTATTCAGTGCTTTGACTTTCCTTAAAACTTTGGCAGGTAAGACACAACGGCTTGGAAAAGCTCTGAGAATGACTTAAAAGTCTCTAGCTGATTCTTCTGCATTTAAACCTGAGTGTTGGTTGCCGTAATTTCACATTTCATTTTAAAGAGTTTATCTATTATAATTTAAAAAAGTACATTTAATTTAAATTAAATTTAAAAAAAACCTTTTTTTTTTAATTTCCTCCACTACAAAGTGCGCAAACCAGGACAGGAATCAAAGTGCGCGTTTCTGAATGTGGCAGAAAGCTGTCATTCGGATGAGGCGATTCTCCCCCAAGTTTGCCACATCCGAAGTTGGTTGCGGGAGGCCCCGTAGCACTTTGGAGGTCATTAAGTGCAGCAGCGAGAAGAGGGCTGTGCTCGCTGCCAATCCGCACCGCTTGGCATGAAAAGGTCTTGCCTACGGAGAGAGCTACAAGGGGGGGGGGGGATAAAAAAGCCACCGCTTGGTTGCTGGAGCCCGGGAAGAGCCGGCGTTTTCTGAGCCTTTCGCGCTCTGTTTTCAGCAAGTGCCCGGAGYGTCCGTGACCATTAGCGGACCCTGGAAGCTCTTGTGATCTCCAGGAGAGCTTTTTGTGTAATGGCCCCTGCGACACTATTTATCTGACGCTCTCCATTTCGCAGTCGCACGACTCCGTTCTAAATAACAGCAGCAGCAACAATCACGAAAAGCAGCTTTTTTTCTCCCTCCCCCCCCCACCAACATGTTCAGTGCATGTTTGAGGCACTGCCTAAGCCGATATCTTAAATCCCTTTTGCACTGAGAATTCACTTGATATATTAAGGGATAGAATTTGAGTACACTTGCTTTGTTTGCTGTTATTCGTATGTATGATCAGAAAAAACTTAAAGAGGGGGCCGGAAAAAAAAAAAAMCAACAACTAATGTCCTCATTTCATAAGAGGGAATTAAGATGAAAAAAGGAAGAGACATGAAGCCAAGGTTAAGCACCGTCCGTGGCAGAGGCATGGATTAAACGGCTCGACCTGCAGCCCGGTGCCTACCCCAAAGCAGCCCTGCTYTGACTCCCGTAACACATCTTCTGCTCCCCAAACGCCTTTGTGCAATTCAGGCCGACGTGGCAAAGACTTGTCTTTTGACTGGGCCACGATAAAGTTCTGTTTATCGAATGTTTAATCTGCAGGAATGCTGGATAGAAATTAATAACATAGCCTTTTCTCTTTATATACGTGGTTCAAAACGGTCTGTGCTGGTAGGGACAGAACAAAGCAACAGCCTGCCGTACAGCGTATAATTAAAGTTTTTAGGGACCGATCCAAGAAACACTGAAACTTTGCAGAATTAGGGCAGCGTTGCATTTTCAGCCATTGCCCTGGATTGAATAAAACGGCACAATTAAACAATYAATCAAAAGCCCCTGAGAAAGCAAGCACTGAGATTTTAATGAACAAACTCTCACGGCAGGAGCTTTATCGGGAGCTCGGCACACCCCTCTGGGCACGGGTATGCAACGGCAACGACATGCTCTTTGCTATCACTTTGTCCCCCTTGCTGGTGGAGAAACGTCTCGGYGGAAAAAAGCCAAACCAGCTACCGCTGGAGGAGACTGGACCCGCTACAGATTAAGACACTGTGTGGTGGACCTATAAGGAGATGCAGCGGTCCAAGAAACATAGACATGACCATCTAGGAATGCCCAAGMGGCGAGAAAGCCTGGCACCCCCTTTCCCTACGTGGGGAAAAGCGGGGGAGCTCTTCGAAGGGCTGCGATGGCACCTGCGATATCCTGCTCGTTTCAGCCTGGCGCGGTCCCTACACAGCAGCGACGGAGCAGAAAAGGGGGAAGAGGCTGAGGGAAAAATCCCAGTCAATGCTGACACGCRCACATCCCAAAGATACGGGTCGGAAGCCAAGTGTTGCCATTAAAAGGATCCTCGGCTTGTTTGCAACTGAACCTGTCTGCGTTCCCTCTAGGGTGTTTCGCACCAAAAGAAGAAAGTAATTTATGGCACGTGGGAATAGTATTAAAAAAAAAACACAAAAAAACTCACAGATTTATTTCCAGAATATTTGGCAGCTTGCCTGCAATATTGCGCAACACAATTATTTTCTGTAAAATCTTCTCCATGACAAGACAGTTTAAAGTGACTGAGGGAAGGAGAAAAATTAACAGTGTCATTGAAAAGAACAATAAGTTCTTACCTGTTAATGTTGTTTCTACGTGCCCTCTCCACCAATATCCCAGCTATTAAGAGTTTATTCAGTTTGGGCCATTTTTTTGGGCTGTTTGATGGCTTCACCATCATCACAATAATAATAATATGAAACCTACACACTAACCTGTATTGAASTGTAGTTCATTACAGCAGAATTACATTGTAAAAGGGTTTATGTCAGAGTCCTTACAGACACAGGTTACAGCAATAAAGAAAATGCATCCCCTGTGGACATAAAAAAAATGGGAAGACGTCTTTTTCTCTAGAGACAAACACGCCGGGAACAAGGTATATCCACCCCAGAAATGAGTGGGAGTTCCTTCACCGAACAAAATCAAGGCACTGCCTCTGATCACTAATAGAGCAATTGAATTATTAGGCCCCAGATTATCCCACGTAATGTAGCCACCTAAACTGGGAGCACTGGTGCCGCTGGGTCCCTCAGCAGTCCCTGGGGGGAGCGCGGTGCTTCCAGAGGGAGATTCGGCTCTCGGGTGGGTTGAATCCTGCCTGAGACAGAGTGACATCCCCTTGTTTCTGGGTTTGAGAGGTTTTATGGCCTCCTGGACAGCGGTTTGGTTGACCGTGGAGAGAGATTAAGGTTCTGTTGCCTTGAACCCCACCAATTTCCCATCCCATCAGGGTAAAGCTTTCTCTGAGACTCTTGTGAAGAAGTAAGATMGTGCTTCACCTCTTCACTTTCAGAAAGCATCCCAGGGCTAAAGTCTAGAAATGACAAAAAAGATGAGAGGACAGAACATAGGAGGGACTAGGAATCCATCGTCAAGAATGGCCATGGTTAGAAAGCTGGATCACAAGTAAGGAAGATGTAACAGCCTTCCAGAGAGCCATTTTTCACTGGGGAATGTAGCATTTGGGCTGGTGATGTAGTTAAACTCTCCGTTTTAGGACTAATACTCTTCATAAGAATATTAGTATCTTTACGGTTGGAGAGCCAGAAGGCACATTCCTTCCCCTGACCTTCACATGTCAGGTGACCGTCTCATCTCTGAATATTTTTATACAGCTGGCTTCAGTGGGTTGCAAAATCCAAGCAATCACAAGGTACTATCAAAATGGGGTATTGCTTGCAAATGCTACCTGGAAAAGAAGAGTGTAAAAATTCCTGGGAACTGCAACAGTTTGGATTAGTGAAAATCCACTTACGGACCAGCTACTCATTTTGGTAATTTTCCAGGGCCGTTTGCTATCATATGCAATTCATGTTGGATCTTTAGTGTTAAGGGTTCTGCCTAATTTTTATTTCAAGCTGAAACATCTTGTTAATGTTAAGGTTACAGCTGATAGGAGCCAAGTGAAGGATGACAGCCAGCAGATGCCTGATCTTGACCTGGTAATTCTAATTTATTCTTGTCTTCCCCTACTCTAAAGGCATAAGACAAGCTTAAGAAAATAGAGCACATAGCACATTCCTTTTTTTTTTATTTATTTTGAGGAATGGTTTTTTTTTAAATCTCTGTTCTGAACTCTCTAGAGTCTGAGTATCATATTTTTGCCTACACAATTTGCAGAAGAAGCATGTCTGAAGCACACACTCATTTACTGAAAATACGTTGTATAAGAGTATGAATTCAAAAAAAAAAAAAAGAAAAGAAAAGAAAAAGATGATGTTGCTGCAGCCACGGTAACAATATTAACAATAGACTATATGAAGCTGGAGAGGAAATTACTCAGCAAAACATGGTAATAAAAAGAAAAGTCACCATGGATTATCAGATGTGTTTTTAACAAATAATTTGTAATGCTAAGATTACACAGTAATTCTGGCACTGCTAATTGCACTGATATATTGAATTGTATTTTGGGCCAGTGATTTGGGTCAACGTGATTTGGGAAATAGGGAGGTGAATGCAAGAAAGGCTGAGTAAAAATACTTGCAGTGCAGAGGTTCAGAACCGTCTAGGAGCACCTGGAAAGGCCCCTGGAAGCATGTATAGATCCCATTAGAAAGATGAGCAACAGACAACCAAAGGGAACAAGAAAAAATCCACAGAAATAATTACCATTTGACTAAGGTCCCCTTATCTATTGAAAAGAAGCTTTGAAGAGAAAATATTTGGAAAAACCTGATGAAATTCTGGAACATGTGGTTTGATCGTCATGACAGCTTTCTGATTTAATAAGAAGCAGAAATATATACGAGAAACCTGGCGGTGAACAGTATGTTGCAGTGTGTTTCACCAGGASTACTGGGATTTCTACCAAGCTGGCACTCTGACTATTTTTCAAAAACAGTTAGTTACCAACATACACCTAGGACCTGATCTAACACCACTGATATCAATGGGGGTTTTCAGAGGCTTCAGTGAAGTCTATATCAAACCCCCCTGAATAAGTGAAAGTATTAGTTAGACTTCTTAACTACCCAGGAGAAATAAAATTATATTGTTTCTTTGGTGTTTCTAATTCGAAAGGCTCATCTTTAATTATTTCCTGCTGTAATTTACCCCTGTGTTTCTAAATATCTTTTACTATTATTCAATTCTATCAAGTCTTAATTTCCTATGCAGTTTTTAAGCGTTTCTTCCAGCAGCAGTAATGGCTTAAGGAGCATGGAATCAGAAAGTGTGGGGGTGAGTGCAAGAAGAGCTCTTTAAATCATCTATTATGTCAATTAAATTGCAAAGAGTTGGGTCTGTGATGGTAGAACAGGCAAAAATATCACATGAGCTTTTCAGGTCCTAATTACTGCTACGTTTCAGTTTTACAAAAGTATATGAGAATTTTCAGGAAAGACAATTTATTTGATAGGAAAGCGAAAATTAGCCATGGCATATTCGCTTCCATTCTGGTCATTTTGGTAAGGCTGGGAGAGCGGATATTGTGCTGGCTGCTTTCATGATAGTTTAAAAACTCATTTAAATGCATCCCAGAATAGTAGTGACTAAAAGAAAARTTATTTCTCTCTGTGGGGTGTTGGTCCAGCTATGTAAAATGAATTGGTGCTCTTAATCTTGTCACCAGTGAGTAAGTGTCTGTATTGCTATAGTCCCCATACCACATTTGGCACTGACTAGTGATATCAGAGGTGAAGCCAAAGACAAATGGACCTTAAGATTAAACTGCTCTTCCTAAACAGCGGCAACCAGCAGATGTGTGGTGGAAGTGTGCTGCGCCAGTTGTACCTGCAGCCATTTCCTCGTTAAATATGAGATCTGTATCCAGCAATGCTGGTCTGACCCCCTTTGCAAACCTCAAGTGCAGGCGGGATTGTTTTCGGGAASAAAAGACACGTTTTCCCAGCTAGCATTTGAGCTGTTAAGACGGAAAGAGGAACCCAGCTCTGCAACACAGTGCAGTCCGCCAGCAACGATCCCGGAGCCTGAATTTTGGCTTCCAGGGTGGTTATATCTGGAATTTGAGTTCATGTTTACTTATCTCTAAGTCGGCTAGATAAGCAAATTCCACACTTCAGCAACACTTATGCTGCAATAATTTCTTTATACAATACATCACAATTAAGCAGGCCGTTCTATGTAGTCTCCAGCGAGGCTGAACTGTCTCGAGCCGTCTGATGTTACTCATCCTGTCTGTGAGATCTTTCTGGCCTCTTGATACTGCCCACATTCTTCCCAAGAGGAGATGACGACAGAGAGAAACATTGGCTCCCCTCTGCACATGTACACAACATTAATCACTGCTGACTTGTCGCGCTAATGAAGAAAACGCTCCCGCTCTCTCCGGCTCCCTCGCATGTTTAACCAACTGCGTGCCTTGATGGAAATTAACGCTAAGGAGAATCCTTCGTTTGCCTGAGCTTTTTTGAAATGGCTGACAGTTAAGCTATACTTTTAGAAAAGGGCTGCAACTTCACTTTTACAAAAAAGCCATTTTTAAAAATGCAGTTGGTCCGGTTATAAAGTAATCCTGCAGCGAATGCGCTCAGTTAAGCAGTAAGCTCTTTATCACATCTAAGGCAGACAGAGAAATACTCCTCTTTTCTTGGGAAAGGATTCTGTGCAGGAACGTCAACATTTTCTGGTCAGCTCTCCTGTCCAGATCTGTCAGGGAACTGTGAACATGATTCATGACAGCTTGGGCAGATCTGGGGTAGGATCTCCTGTCAGAGACCCAATATTTAGATATTTGCGTATACACAAACACTGTCCATCTCTACTTCTGTTAAGAACGCCCTAAGCAGTACAAAAGCCTGAAGTGCTCGAAGCCCAGTTTGAGCAGTCCAACGTGCACCCAGAGCCAAAGAAAGCTCAGCAATGCTACAAATTATTGAAATCGGAGAAACAGAAATGCTCGAGACCAACATGTACAACCACTCCAACTGAGACAGCCTCCAGCCGTCCAGCTGATCTGGACCATTCCCAACAGCTATTTATTTATCCTATCCTTAAAAACTTTTAGTACTGGAGCTCCTCAGACTCCTCTGACAATCTCTTCCAGTGCCTAATTACCTACATGCCATGCACAAGGAAAGGCAGATGGAGCTGCGTTTGTTCAGCTTGGACAAGAGGTCTCCATGGGGACATCTCGTTGCTGTATTTTAACTACTTTATGTGTGGGGATATAGAGAAGATGGAACCAGACCGCTCTCAGAGATGCCTGGTGAAAGGACAAGAGGTAACGGACGCAAGGTGCAGCAATGGAAAGTCTGACTGGCCATAAGGAAAAGAGTTGTTCACAGTGAGGGTGGTGCAGCCCTGGAACCGGGACAAAGAGGTCTTGGGATCGCCATCCTGGGAGATACTCACATTGCAACTGGAGAAGGCCCTGAGCCACCTGAGCTAACCTTCAAGCAGGAGGAAGCTGGACTGGAGACCTCCAGAGGTGCCTTCCAACTAAATTATTCTGTGAAGCTATACTTTTACAGTGACACCTTTCTGATGAGAAACATTTTGCTTTTAGCATCTGACTAAATGGCTGCAAAACAAGTCAAATTCTAGGGGACTACTGCCATGTTCTCCCTCATTGTACTTTTTTTCTATGTTAAGTGCAAGTGCTGGCTCAATGCAAAGGCTATTCTGGGTTACCTGGGGTAATACCAGTTAAGTCAGCTCCAGAATCAGGTCCAAATGACCACTTCAGGTCAACCTTGCTGAGAAACAGAGTGAACTAGTATAGGAAAAAGGTTCTGCTAACTTTGTTGCTATACTTCCAGGACCCAAAGTCCTCCCTGTGCATGGCTCTGAACTGTTCATGCGAGTTCACAATTTCAGCTTAGCCTAAATGGTCACGCTGCAAAAAGCCCTTGAACTTCATTAAGCATCTGTGTGAACAGCACAGAGTGATCGTGTTAGCCAGGGATGAGGTGTGGTGACTTGAGCTGTCCTCTCTGTCCCCCTAATCTGCAAAGAGACCAGTCAGGTCGAGGGAAAAGCACTACCCAACTGCGGGAAGGTTATTGGGTCTGTTTGTGTGCGCGGGATTTGATTTCAGGGCAATTCTGAAGATGTAACTTAAGTTAACTCTTCATTAAGAGCAAACTCTTAACCTAGTAAAAGTATTCAACCTCCTGGAAAGCCTGGGAACAGTTTAGATAAAGCAGTGCCTGGCTTCTCATGCCAGCTGCCTGTGCAAGTGATTTATGGACTGTAATATGCCATGGAACCAGACCACTTCATCAGTTTTCTTAAAGACAGAGGGGTGGATTGTGGCTGTACTTACTGAGCAGCATATCTCTGTTCCTTCAAGGCATCACCACGCCTCAAAGAAAAACAAAGCTTCTCAGAGGAGCCAGATCTCTCATTTTCTAAGAACACAATAAATGTCTTGGTAGAGTTGTGCTTTGACGGCTTTGGATTTATAAACATCAGAAGTAAATTCTGATTATTTATTTTAGATGAATAATGAACAGCATAAAAATCAGGGATGTTAACCTTCATTGGAAAAGTTGGTTTAATGGGCCCCATAAAATCTTCTACTGTTGGCAGGTTCATAAAGCTCCATATTGACTTCAGCTAAAGGCTATAACTTCTATCAATACTGTCAGCAATTAATATTGACTAATAAAGGTATCCTGTAAACTGAGTCATAGCATTATGTTACTTTATGCTGCCATTAGCAAAATTTCATGTCTTCTTGAAAACATATCTCCTATAAATCTGAGTTTTCTCAAAATAGCCTGTGTGATGGCTAGCAATGAAAGTGCCCATAGTAACACTGCTTCTGTGTAAAATGAAGAAATGAAGAGTAATTTTCTTGACAAAACTTCTAAAAGGATC
This sequence comes from Apteryx rowi, assembly GCF_003343035.1. Classification (NCBI taxonomy): domain Eukaryota; kingdom Metazoa; phylum Chordata; class Aves; order Apterygiformes; family Apterygidae; genus Apteryx; species Apteryx rowi. The sequence goes on along the minus strand of NW_020447209.1, from coordinate 1,710,003 downwards.
TCAAACACTCACTCTCTCCAACAGCAGCTTTCAAGATGCCAGCACTTTGTTCACAAATGCTTCTCACACCTTTATATGTGCCAAGCAATAACAAAACAAAAATGTCCAAATCTTAAGATTCTGTCCTTAGTCCCTCTTCTCCTTTTCCTTATCTGTTTGGATACTTTCATACCACAAATTCAACTGCAATCTCTGTATTGAAAAAACGTATGTCTTTCTCTCAACTCCGGACAAGTTTTTCTGATTAAGATAGAACCTGGCTGATCTCACTGATGTCTTCCCAGYGAAGTCTAACGGTCAAGGCAAGCTTCACAACAGCAAAGATCGGCTTGTAATATTTTCCCTCGAGTTCCACCRCCTCTTTTTTATCAATGTGAACAATGCAATTACATACTGGGCACTCTTACTCTCCAGATTTTATGTATGCTACATAGACTTTATTTTTCAAACATGATATAGGCTTTCTCATTCAAGACACCCAACATCTAAGACTGCAAATCCTTAGGGACCAAAGATACTTCTTCTTCTCTATTTATACAGCAGTTAAAAAAACCTGAAGGTATGTTCTCCACCCTTCTGGTCTTCGTTTTCCAAAGTGCTATGAAATGGTGGTTCAACTAGTGGTTAGTGTGGCACTACATTTAGGGAAGGAGGAATTGGACGCTGTCTCAGTACTGACTTAAAWCCTACTGCCTCTGCTATTAGTCTCAGCAAAGCTATTCAATACGTGTGCTGTTGCTAATGTGTTGTTGCTAATATAATTTCATTTGTAAGTGATCTGCAGGTACAAAGTTGCATTTGCACATGTAGAGATAGCATTACGGAAACTAGTGAAAAAGACTCCAGCAGCTAATGTGATTCTTCTCTCTTAAAAAAAAAAAAAAAAAAAAAAGGACTAAATTTCTGTGGTTTGCTTTTCTTAGTAGGCCTGGAAAGAAAAATGTGTGGGGTAGAATCACAGCAGCTCGTACGCCACCGCGAAAAGCACAGGGGAGGGACTCAAAACGGGATGAAAATGCAAGGTGTTTGCTTTGTTTTTTTTCTTAGAGATTTCTTGGGAGTGTGCAAAACTCTAATTCACCCTGATAATCCCTCAGGTTTTTGGCCAAAACACAAGCCTTGGAAGTAAAATGATATACTCTGTCACTGCCCTTCTGCCTGTCCAAATGGGTGCAACCCTGTAAAATGCTCCATTAAGAAACCTAAAAAATACTGTAAGGATATATTTTTAAAAAATCTTCTTTAAACAGAAAGCCATTTATCTTTGAACTTTGYCTAATGTATCATTATCGCCGAACAGAAACTTAATAAGCTTCTACTGTAATTTTGTTGGAGTTAAACATAAAATCATGTGGGTGGTGTATGTCTCACTGTGTCATGGCTTCCCAAGGAAAAGGTATCATCATTTGTCACTATAATACAGTGGCAAAAAGCATAAGGAGAGCAAGCAATACAGTCATTTCACATCAGCTTTCTAYGCCGAGCTCGAGCTCCCAATGACTTGTACGCCGCAGCTATATTAAGAAACAGGCTGTGCCATAATTGAATTAAAGGTGCAAAGGCATATAGGGCTGCGTGAACCCCAGGGTCAAGCTGCAATTGAATCAAAATCCTCTCTCCTTCCTACACGGCTTGGCAGAACTGCTGACCAAAAGGTTCGCAGACCTACAAAACACGCGCAGGCGGCTCTGCAGCTGGGGACGCAAAGTTACAGAGATAAAAAACCYATGACCTTCAGCTTTTATTTCTCGCAAAGAAAAAGGCTTCTAAAAATATTTCGCCGTCGTTTTCCTTCAGAGAGCAGTCAGCTGATTTACATAAATGAAACGGCTCCTGTCAAGGAACCAGCTAGCAAAAGAAGGGGAYTATCTGCCCCGAAAATCTGTAGCAAAGATAAGAGCAGCATCGGGCAGGGGAGGGGAGATTTAAATGCTTTTTGTCTGAAAGGTCGCTACAAAAAGCAGAGAGAGTATTACAGCCACTTAATGATCTCTGTCGCTGTGATAAATAAGCAGGAGCTTCTCCAGCAGTTTATTAACAAACACGCGGTAGGACAGTACAAAAGGCCGTGACATGGGACTATTAGAAGAGTGTTTTCTCTGAGTCTGATCAAAAAAAACCCCCAAAAACCAAAAAAACACAAAGGGAGATTTAAGCGAAGTGGTAAAAACAGGCATTCCCGACAGAGCTCAAGGCGGACGTCGTGTGCGCGGTCGTCGCTTACCGGTTTCGGTGTTCTCGTGCTCCGTGTCGGTGAGCGTGAGGTTGGAGTTCGCCCGGCTGGACAGGCAGGAGCTGCGACCTGACTTGGTGTTGCGTCCCCAGAGCCTCACGGGGTGCTCGGGCGACATGACCACGTCCGCCTCGGTGTCGGCGTCCGAGCCGGCGCTCATGGAGTAGCCGCAGTGGGGCAGCCCGATATCAGTCCGGTACAATGTCCCGTGCGTGGGCGTCACGTCTTCAAGGCCCAGCTCTCGCAAAGAGAAGTTGGCTCCTGGGGGAGAACGCAGCACCGTGGTTACTTTTTAATAGGGGACGGTTTTGTCTAGCACAAGTCAACAGCAGAACCGCTCAGCCGCTGCCTTCGAGTGGGACACAGCAGCTCCTGAGTCTAAACGTCACACCAAAAGTTCCTGTTTTGTAGTCTTGGTTAGTGACTGAGGCCAAAGCCCAAAAAGGTATTCAGTTACTGCTTTTGGGGTGCCTAAAGCCTCACAGAAATCAAAAGCAAATTCCTTCTTTTGTGGCATCCAAGGAGTCGCTTGACATGTATGGACCTCATTTTTTCCATTTGCAATGAGCAACTCAGCACCTGCATCATAACCCTGCCGGGCATTTACCTCATCCATCACAGTGCAGTTCACAGAAACCGGGAGTATTCAGCATTATCATCTAATTTGCAGAAGACCAAATCATCTGGGATACCAAGTGACTGTGCCAAGACCAAAAAGCAGCTGGATTCCTGCCTCTGGAACCTTTCCTCTGACAACAACTCAGAGCTCATTCAATAAAAACATCAAATTTGAAAGCAGARAGGGATGGGGAGATGGTGGAATTCTTTAAGAGGGGCAGAAAATACTCATCTTGGGAAAAAAGCAAAATTGGATATGCAATAATCAACAGTCTTGGAGTACACCTAGCAACGCTAATAGAACAGGAAATGTGAAAGTTGGAAGAGTTCTTTCTGTTGAAATCACTGAAATTACATATTGTTGATTTAAATTTCTTTTGGAGATCTCACTTTCCACTCGCTGACCACTCATGACTTGACTCAGTTCAGCTATTCATTCTGACACAATCACAGCAGAGGTTATTTGGCTGCAAATAGATGTAATTGTTTAGCTGACTAAAAATATAACCTGGAAAATGACTCTTGAGTTCAGGTCTAGTTACCTGCAGAGCTTCAAAATCAGTCCAAATCAGTGTGAAGGAGGATTCAAATATTAGCACACTTTGTTCAGAAAGTTGCGCTAGAAAGCTGGGGAGAGCAATTAGTGGCTCCATTTTAATCCACATTTATTTATAAATGCATGCTTTTATTTTTCAACCCTGAATGTCTTTAAAAGGTTTTGGCCACCCATGAATGCCTTTATCTGCACTGTGCATTTATAAGTACAATGCAGCGCTGCTCCCGTTCCAGTACTCCTCGATAGGATGGATTAAAAAAAGGCTTTAACCAGTAGGAGGCATCAGGCTCTGGATCATGRCCAAATACCAACACTGGCGATCAAATTTTGTCTAGCCGGCTTCCTCACGTTCTTTCAATATGAAAATCCCCTGCAGTGGAGTCCAAACTGCCTAAACTATGCATGGGCTACAGACTCAGTTCAGGAACAGGGTTTTCAGCTCAGACATGTTTTTTCGAGCTGAATCTGAATGCRTGATCATCAGGAAAGTTCAGGCCCAGACCTAGCTATAGACCATAAAATTCATATCTACTCATTATTGCAATCTATTCACCCGTTCTAGACCACAAGCTTGTATCCAAAACTGAGTTATGCTTCTTTCCCTGCTCAAAACCACACTGAAGCGCATGATTCTCCTCACATTTCCATCTGTTGATGTTAAATAGCACATTTTAGAATGTGCATCCAATGCAAACAGTCAGATTTCTATTTTTCCAGAGTTTGGTTTCGTGCTTGTGGAAGCACTCTGGCTGGCCACAAACCTCTGCTGCACGAGGAAGATTTCTTACTATAACTTATTTGCACTGAATGATCAGGTGGCTCCAAGCAGCTGCTTTGCTATACTTTTTGGTTAACTTTGCAGCTCCCACTGAACAAAGAGAAGATGTTTGGATGCAAGGTGAATACCAAGCCAGTGGGACTTGACAGCATTTCCACATAAAGTTCAGGGAAGGAAGTGTTTGACGTCAGGAAAAAAACCAACCATGTTTCCGCTGGTTGTAGATCTACAGCTGATAACACTCAAACGGTATAAAGCATTCATGAACTTCACACCTTTTTAATTGACTGAGCAAGGGTAAAGCTTTCTGACAGAGCGGACAGATAAGGATACTCGAGGCTCACAGCTCCGTCAAGCCTTAGAGCCTGGCTTGGGGAACACAGTGCAAGCCTGTGCCAAATTAATCCATTTAACTCCTCTGCGAAACTGTCTGGGAGAATGTCCTCTCCCACTCCATGGCATGATGCAGCAGATGAACTTAAGTTATAAAAAAAAGGAAAGAGTATTTCCCCAGASACCTAGCTCTTCTCTTCCAGTTCTGCCTTTAATGCAATGCCAGGATAGTTTTAAAAAACATCCTCCAAGGAGTACTGGAAAATGTAATCTTTTTTTTTCTTTGCTTGCAAGCTGCGTGTTTGAGCCAATGATTGTGAGTTCCACCTACCCCTGCAACAAGCCACACTCAACATCATCAGGCACATCAATGCGCACTGTGATGGATGCTCTCCAGTAACAACAGCTCATAAATTATGAAAAATGACTGCTACAATTAACTGAAAATCAAATTTATTTGCAATAAACAGCAGGAGATGCATCGATTTTCATATTCTGTGTTCAGTGTTGCCTTTTAAGCTGGAAGAACTCAAGTCAATAAAAGGAAGATAATAAATATCTGAGACTTTTTAATTCAGGTCTGGTCTATTTTTTGCTGTGCTGACTTGCACGTTTGCTGGCACTCTCACTCTAGCTAAAACCATTTAAATGCTGACTTGTTTATTTACTGAATTTATTTGGTCAATTTGAAATGCTTCCCTCTTCTGCTTTCCAAACCAGTGCTGGAAAGAAATTTGCCTTGCCTTGTTGATGTCAAGCAAGCTAACAGGGCTTGGTTCTCAGTTGGCACAAATCCAAGAGGCATCACAAAGTGAGGTGTGTTCATGGCTTTGTGCCAGTGGAAATTGTGGCACAGAATATCTGGGGTAATTGTTATCACTCTTCAGGCCAGTCTTGGGACTCTCAGGATGAACTGTGAGAACATTATAAAATGAAAAATCTGTGGGTGATACATCAAAAGTATAACTGGAGCCCTGGCTTGGTTAATCTTAACTTCTTCTCAATTAATTTCAGCACATAGACCAAWGCTTTTTTTTTTACCATTTTTCAGTACCCTACAAAATTTTCCTGGGGAAGTATGAACTTCTGTATAGCAAATTTATGCTCCCTGTCAATAGACTGGCTTTTCTTATTTATCTTTTGCAGGCTTCTTAGTAGAAGTCCATGGACCTGCAGGACCTTGTAGACCCTCAGGTTGAAAACCGCTGACCTATACTAATTCACATCTATCCTGCATGGTGAATATATTGTGTGAAGTGAGCAAACTCAATGACCTAAAAGGTTTCCTTTTCTTTATAGCTTCTTAGGTTCCTTAGTGATCATGAAGTACTTCAGAGCTGCTCAGAAGGAAACTGCTTTTGTGATTGCAAAGTATTACTTACAACACCTATTAGTCCTTTGGTTAATTATTGCCTGTTGCAACTTTCTTGAAATACAAAGGGCAAGACTATGTGCATAGAGATACTTCTGCAACCAATTTTGTTTGTGCATGCCTTAAAGATGCACCAAAACCACAACTGCGTGATACTTGAAGAGCAAAATTAAGCAGCCCCCAAGTTAAATGAGCGCAGTTATATGCATTCCCTTTGGGGAATCAGTTTCTCCAAAATGCAGAGGGTGCACTAATAGTAGTCTAGGTCAGCTCTTTATGTTCATTGTCTGGAATGCTGCCTATTCCATTTGACTCGGTTTGCCATTTTATGCTTTTCTGGATGGACTTCTAAAAATAATTTATGTGCAACTCTGCCTGACTTCTGAACTAAGACACTCATACGTCTCTGCAGAAAAATGAAGATAAGACTGTAGCAGGGGCTAGAAATCTACCTCACATAGGCAACAACAGCAGTGAAAATGTCACTGCGCTGACTTCAGCCTAGCAATAAACAGGAAAATAAATATCTAGCATCTCTGCTAGGACTGTGGAGCCCATGCTGACCCCTGGACTTCTGCATACTCACCACTTCTGTGACCCAGCCTTGCTAAACTCAAGGCTGGATTAGTATGCCTGCCCACTCCAAGCCAACGTCCCTAGGCAGCGTTGATTAACGYGCATTGCTTACGGCTCACCTGTTCGGCAGAATTCATCGGCCTCCTGGTGCACCATGTCTTTGACCCGATTGCTGTAGGTCAGCCTGGAGTCTTGGTCATAAGCCTTCAGGGTCTCGCTGGAGCTGTAGGACTTCTGGGGTGCCTTGCTGTCCTCACTCTCCGCTGAAGAGCTGGTATAGCGGCGCTCAGTGTCGCGGCGCCTAGTCAGAGATCGGTACGGTTTCCTTTCCTTCACATCCATGGCACTTTTGTCTGAGTCTTCAACATTAAAATAATGACGGCTGCGTGGTGATCAGATCAGAATAATCTGAAAGAGAGGATGAAAGAAATGGGACCTAGGTTCATGCCACTGGACACCTGAAGCCTAGTTTGCCTTTTCTTATGCATTCTTATCCTGAACAAAAGAAACGTTACTTAATGGACTACAGGAAAACCCTCTCGGAACAATTACTGATGGAAAGAAAGATTTAATTATGCGTGACTCAGAGCTCACTTACAGTTGCAACAGCTAGCAGGACACATACACACAACAACCTGCATCTGTCTGAATTGGGCATGTACTCAGGGATTTCAAGCTGACTGGTGATTTTTTGTGTCCTATTTCCACAGGAAGTGATTCAGACGCCTAGAGGAGCCACATTTTCTGAATGCATCGGTCACCTCACCTCTGGGAAATCAGGCCATGCTGAAATGTCTCTTTTGGGGCATGCAGAGGACTTTTGAACATGCTATCCTATAGTTTTAGAAGTGTTTTGATACATCATTATAGTATAGAGAGAATGGGGAAGAGAATAAAAGAATAAGAGATGGGGTAAGAAAGCAAGCAGGAAGAGAGATGGAGAGAAAAGGGATGAAGGACTGAGATATAGAATGAACTCAGATGAAAATGTCTTCCTGTTCTTTGGGGTCCTCTTTACATTGTTGGAAATATACTGGAACTGCAAATAAATGACTGTGCTCTACTTCACATAAGAGCATGGTCTGGGATTTATTCCTGGGGGAACACCAGTGTATATATGCAGGCATAGAAGCACACAGAGAAAACTGGTATCAGAAATAAAACTTATATTAAAAATATTTTTGCCAAAATACTTAATGAAGTAAATTGGCTTTTCACTTTAAGCTTATTAAATGCAACGTAAGGCACTGAAAGAGAAAAAAGTCACTGACTTGCAGCAACATGGTAAAATATATTTATGAGTACCTAAACTGGTGCATGAGGCAAAATACCCAGAAAAAAAACACAAATAAAACATTGAAAACTGCAATTACAGGCAGAGGTTCTCATGAGCTGAATCCTCCTTCCTGACTGCTAAACAACAGAAACCGAGTCTCTGAATGCCACAACAACATACCATGGTTTACTACCAGTACTGAAAAACAGAACAGAAGAAGAACAGAAAACATTTATCATTCCTTGGTCTTTTTTTGGATCAAATGCATATGAAGATGCATTGGCAAGGAATGGATCATGCTCATTTGGCATTTATCACAAAATCAAAAGACTGATTTGAAAGAGTGAAACATCTTAGCCATCCTCAAAAAAACCCCCAAAACAAACAAAAAAAACACCTTCTAGTAACTGCAAGTACTTTGATTGTAGCAGGAACCTAGCTGGATCATGGGCTTCACTTATAGATCTAAAGGGAGGTGAGAGGAATCCAGTTCTAGGAGGAACTTCACTGCTGGTACCAATGAAAAATGAACTATAAAGAGTTATGACAACTCTTGAAAGGCTAAATCCTGTATATACTAATGAAATTTTACTCCTCCATGACTTTTACACTGCAACCTCGCTTCGGACGCTATGCCTTGAATTTGTGTTGCAGCATAGTGTAGCTACAGCCTAATAGCCAAGTTTAGGCGCATGTCAAGTTTTGCAGGTTGGCTTAAGGGGATGTGGTACAGCTTATCATTTGGAGCTCTCAAAACCATGAGCCCCTAAAAGATCCTAAGCACAGGTTCTGAGCCAACAACACCTAGTTCTAACATAGCGGCTTGAAGACAGCATTTTATTACAAATTTCTTACTTGTTGATCCACCTGGCACAAGCATGAGCGTGTCCCAGAGCTGGAGAGCGACTGCAGGAGGAAGCAAGAGCAGCAGGATGGGGTGTAAGGTACCCATAAAACTGGGTAGAAAAAAGGAGGGTCCCACTCCTATTTCTCCAATGGTGATTTTAGTATAACTGTTCTCTGGGCTTTCTCCCTTTAATCTCCAAAATGAACTTTACTAGGATAGAACCCAGTTCCAAAGACCTGTAAATTTTCTGTGGCTTTCTTCCCTTGAATTAAGACACTGCTTTATTAAAAAAAAAAAAAAGCACTGAATTTTATCACAGTCAGTTCCAGTGATGGCAGCAGACCAAGTTCACACTTTCTATTTGTCAGCAAAACACACAGAAACTATCAAACACAAATAGGAGGGTTGTTGGGGGGGAGGTGGAGCTTACAACTGAGCTGTACTTGAGTCATCAGCAGAGCGTTTGAGCACCAGTTTGATTTTAAACATGTGTTTAAACTTGCTGAACTCAAAGACTTAAATTCAGCCTGTATAAATTCAATATACTGAATGCAAATGGGACTACTCACCAGCCAAAATTTACACACATTAAGCATTTTGCAGAGTAAGGGCCTGGGTGGTACAGAAACTAAGGCCTGCATGAAGAAGCAAGAGCAAGAGAAATGGTATTATACTGAGGGCCAGTTAAATATACTAATAGTGTGTAAGCGGTCTACCAAAGATTGGTGGAATTCCCTTTGCTGTATTGAATCAAAAACACTGGCATTTTCCCCAATGGAGAGCAGAAAAAGGAACATAACATTCTACTGACAAATTTGATTACTTTTTAGTGCATTGTCTTCCTACCTAAAAAAAAAAAAAAAAAAAAAAGCTTTTTTGCTTGAAAAATTATGACTTTTTTTGCAACTGTTACTGAGTTGGTGTATCTGTCTCCTTTATATCATCACTGTTTGGGCAAAATCCTCAAAAGGAGCAAAATTGTTATAACTTTTAATAAAGCATCTTAAAAACAGGCTCCTTCACAAGAGCACTGTAACTAAGGGCTGTTAGAATGGACACTGAAATTGTGGTTTATTGTCATGGGGGATGGAGATAGTGAGATGTGAGGCCAAAGCATTTACTATATTCTGCAGCAAAGAAATGAGGAAAGGCGGCTTCTATCTACTCAAGAGTATTGTAGTAATTCCTACCAAGGGCCAATCATTTAAAAACCCTCTAGCGGGAGACATACATGTGCCAAGAAAACCTTTATGCACAGCTAGAACCCACAAGGTACAAACAGGGTCTGTAATTACCATTAGTAACCTTGCAGCTTAGGAAATGGCCAAAAAAACATCAGGAAATTGACTGAATTCCCAACAGATGAAGGTTTTCTTTTTGTAAAGAAAGGCGTGGAAAAACTCGAATTCCTCCTACAGTTCATCAAAAATAGCCCTGTAAATTTGCACCATTCACATACACATTCCTCTATAACAGTGCTTCAATTCCCAATTCATTCACGTCTTTATAAATTTAACTTTCCTCAGCTCTTTCTTCCACTCTCTCTCGCTGCTTGTAAGGAGACACTTTTCCACTGGAAAGGTCACCCCCAAAATACAGAATGGAGTTTATTTTTTTGCAAAGAAGGAACTGTTGCATTTAACTGACTTAAGTAAGTTTCCAGCATCTCTCCATGGACATGCGATTCTTGTTATCTCATTTTATGGCCAAATTCCCAGAGGTTTTAGATACCTTGTTTTCCATGGAGTTGTGTTGGCAGAGAATTTGCACCGTAGTGTTTCTCTGATACATTATTTTTTTTATCTGCCACTCCTTGCGCCTTGATTCTACTTCTGCTGCAATTTCATCTATGCCATCAGGATCTCTCATTTTCCCCTGACTTCTCTTGCACATAGAGAATACAAAGAATCACACTTGTCTTGGTTACATACTCAACCACCAGTTTCTTCCAGCCCTTAGCTAATGATTGCTCCTCATTATTTAAAAATCTTCCATAAATTTGCTGCAGCCTATATAAAAAAACAAGGTTTCTTCTCCCTCTCTCCTTCGCCCATGATTTATCTAATACTGTCCTTTCTGTCCCTTCACTCTTGCTCCCTCCATTCAAGCAAAAAAGCCTTCTGTACATATATATTTGGAAGAGACTTTCTTGTCCTATAATGAAGTGCTTCTGACTCAGTTTGATTCATATCAAAATCCACCTCTTTATCTGTGGGACGTTTAATAGAAATAGCCATTATTTATTGTTGTCAGCCCTTTGAGTGGACACTACAAGCCGGACCGCAAGCCAGTTTGTGACGCAATTCACAGCCTGTACAACAGAAATATGCTTCAGGCTTTGCTCGCTCATCTCAGAAAATCCCACTGAACCCAGCAAGGGTTACTCACATGCTAAAGCCTGGGGAATAAGCCCCCTCAGCATAGTTATATTTTCTAGAGACACGGGGCTTGACTCTCCTCTTATCCTTGCGCATCTTTCAAGAAGTGGAACAAAAAAATCAACTTTCTGGTTCTGGCGCAGTAAATGCAATGCTTATTTGCAGCTCTTTTTATTTTGCTTTTGCTCTGCTTGGCTCTCAAGTAATCCCTTTTATTATGTTTTATCCTTTATATCTATCCGCCTCATTCTCAGTTCTGTTGCTTTTTGTTGCTCTTTGGAGCTTTGATTAACCACACCGGCTTTGTGCTGCAGAATCGCACTCAATGAATGGCAGGGGGAATGATTTATTTTCTGAGTCACCGCTCAAAAGACAAACTTCCATCAATCAAAACCCAGACAAGAGCGTGTGACACCACAAAGCGATACGCGAGGAGGCGCTTACAGCAAAAGGGACAGGTGGTCTTTGATAGCTGACTTACATTGCAGGTCACTAATCACAGAGATTAGCAGCAAGGTGATAGACAGCGCCTGTTCTAGAAGGCAGCGTGTCATATCATCCAATTTTCTGTCAAAATATAAGTGTTTAAGTGGTAGAGGTAGCTTTATGTGTATCCTATATAGTTATGGCTACAGGGTGATGAGAAGTTGGAAGAGTGAAATATCTTGTCTCCATGAAGATGTAGGCATGAGTCCTGGTGCATCGATTCAGCCCACCTGTGTTCTGGGGGGGGGAGTAAAGCGACTTCTTACTGTTGTTTGTTCTCCTCTGAAAAACTGCCTATGTTAAAATGGCATCTTCTTACTTGGCCAGGCCTGCTTTTTGTCTTCTTAAAGTAGATCTTCTCATTCTGCTGCTTAGGGCAACTTTTTAGCTATTTTTTTTTATTGCTGCTTGCCTTCGTAGAGTGAACACAGCCGCAGAATACAGAGCAGCAAGTGGAATTTTATTTTCCCTCCTTTGGACTCCACAGATCAAATCATTAACTAAGATCCAATGCTGGTAAGTAGTGAATGAGTATCCTCTTCTTCATTTTATAGGGGAAGAAATGAGGCATGGGTAGGCAAAGTGACTTAAGGTCATACAGGGAGAAAGTGAAAGAACTGAGCACAAACTCTTGATCTGCCAAGCAGAGTCTGAAACTTAGCCCTAAATTTTTTGAAAATCAAGTCACATAAGCACAGTAGAATACTAAATTCAACAAATCTTGGCCAATTCWTGTCTGAAATCTTTGGGTGAGAAGAGTAGCATGAACCTCAGATATTATTAACAAGATGCTCTTTCATGTTTGATAGAACCCTTCAGTCAGAAAGACTGTGGAGCATGTACAAATACAGCTCTGTCTGACCACTGAAATAAAATGTGAATGATGAGAACATCATACAGAGGTAGTTTTTCTCCAGGTTATACATTAATATTCCCCACAACTCCAAGAGACATTGGGATCAGAACAACAAAGATACTGGGGAAGTTATCTCCAGTTCAGGCTCCTAAGTTGCAAATGAAGATGGTGGGAGTTCAGATGCCCGAAAGACTTCCTGGATGTGGTTATCAAAGTMCTATAGCAAATTAATTCAGCATTTGATAGTTAACATCTTATTTGAAGCAACTGACTCCACAGTGACAGTCAGGCTTCTTCCATGAGGATGCAAATGCCTCGTACTAGACTTAAAATGTTCTGGTCTCAAGATCAGTTTAAACAAAACGTTGAACCAGGGAAATTTAACATGGTCTTTTCCATCCGTCCAAAAATTCTGCAGTATTGCCTGCCATTCCACAACTAGCCTAAAGCATAAGGGCACATAAATGTAGTGCTGAATGTTCTGGCATATTCAACAGATATTTGGGCACATACTTTTTAGTTATTCAGATCAAATTTGTATAGTTAGGTGATCAGAGGCTGCAATGATCTCATCTTACCAAACCTGTAACTGCAGCTTAAACTGCATGATGCTACTTCCAAGGTTTTGGGGACATCCTGCTATAACATAAAAAATTCCTGTGTTTTTTATTAAACTTTAAGCTTCAGATTTATAACAGAGGTTCATATCCCAGGAGGTCTTTATATGAAATAAATTAAGCTGTAGGTATAATATCCTCTCACATTTTGGCCAACACTTTGGAAAGAAGCAGGCACAAGAGAGAAGAATGAAGAATTGAGTTAATACTGCTTGGCTTGAACCCAGCACTTGAAGAAAGTAACAAAACTTCACTTTTCTGGCCACAACCACTAGGCCATTCTTCTACTGGTAAGGGACTTGCAAGGCAATTAAAAGAGTCTAATCCAAAAGATATGGTTTATGACCTCCTTGTAAATAAATCTAAAAGTGCAATGAGCTACAGGTCCAGAAAAGCCTAAAACAGTAGTTAAAATTTGAAGTATGGTGAGGAAGCATGAAGGGAGCTGGTATGCAATTATCCCAATTATTTCTGGTTTGGGAATCCCTTAAGTCTTCTTCACTTTCCTCTCGTGGGCTGGAGCCTTCAGCTAGTGGAAGATTTATGGGACAGAAGAGAAAAAATTTTCAGATAGTTTTTGACTAGTGCAAGCAGTTTGCTGCTGCTGTCATCAGAACTCTACTCTAGCTTCCCCCAGGACGGCAATTACTTTGGAAACAATCTTATCTTAATATTGAAATGCTATTTATTAGTCTATTTAGCCAGTCTTGGACAAAAATGCCTTTTCTTCAGAACCTCAATTTAATACATAACGTGTAAAGGCATTTAAATAATCAGTGCCTGAAGAGCCAACCTGACAATGTAGACTGATTTAGGTTCAACCTGCAATTTTTTTCTGACTCACTGTAGCAGACTCCAGCTGTGGGTGTGTGATGGAGAAGGGCTCAAGTACAAAATGTGCACCTGCTACAGGGATTTTTTATTATAAGATGTAGCCCATATGAAAGTGTAGCAACAACCCCAGGACAATTTCCATGAATGGCCTGTGTCTTCCAAMCTCTTTATCCCACCATTTGGTAAGGAAATATGCACACTTAGATGCACTTCACTCCCTCTTTATCCTTACTTCTCCACCAAGTAAACCAAATGAGGAAACTATATAACCCTTTTAAAGCATTACCCCTATATGGACTCTGTGCAGTCATAGGCAATATTTGCATTTCTGAAAGATTCTGGGAAAAATAGGAAGCAATGATGGATTTTATCTGCATGTAGATACCCAAAGCAAAACTAGCAATCTTAGTAAGGTATCAGAGGCCTGCTGAACTCTCTTTACACAGGAAAACTTTTCAAAGGACTGTGCATTAACTGCTCAAATGAATATACTCAACARCTCCGGGCCAGTTGCATATGACACAGCTGTGTCTAAGAGTTGACCGTCCTCTTAAGAGGTCCTGAAATCCTGCACATAAGAATGATTATTCTGGGTCAGACCAAAGGACTGTCTAGCTGGTCCATCTACCCTGTCTACCAATGTCCAATGGTGAGTTCTTTGGAAAAGTAGAAAGATAAAGTGTTTAAGAACAGTGGTTTAAGAAGTAAGGTTGGTCCTTCCCCTTAATGCACACCCAGGATTCAGGGGTTCAGCATATACCTTAGCTGGGCAACTGGATTTGATAATCCTTCATTGACATATCCACTGTGAATTCGTCTAATCTAATTTGAAACATAAATAGTTTTGGCCTCTGCAACATCCTGTGCCTAGTCCTGCAGTGTAATTATGTRTTGTGTGAAAAAGCACTTCCTCTTCTCTCCTTTAAACTCGCTGCCTGATGTGTACAGGTCTTGTCTCTTCTATAGGGATATTAATGAGCTTTCTATAAGAGCAAGGCTTTGAACTCATACCCAGTCTCAAACTTACCTTACTTATCACTATTGTGCATTATTTCTGCTCTCACTGAAGAGAGCTGAATAAGGGTTGGGACTGTTTTAGGAGAGAAAGCATATGTGCCATTTCTCCCTACACCACAGCACCACAGCAGGCTCTAATCCTGCCCCTAAAAATACCGATACTCTCAGGAGTGTCTGTGTTTCCTGCAGGAAAACTAAGAAAGAGAAAACAGTTGATATGAAAAAATAATAGAACAATAGTTTATGCCTATATTGGCTTTCACTACTGCARCTAAAAGGTCGGGGATGTCACAGACTCAACTGAATTTGGAGAAATGTACTCAAAGATATACTCAAAAAACATTGCTGGGGACAGATTCATTTGGTATCTACCTATTTATTAATACTATTTATACACTCTACAGAAATCCGTGATAAATAGCTTCCCTCAGCAGAGAGAGTGAGGATCTCACCTAAACAGGCAGAACAAACAACATAGGGAAAAGAAAGTGTTATCCTTTTGCAAGGAAAAGTAGGTATCTTGCCCAAGTCACAGGATTCAAGGAACTAGCACCTAAGCCTCCTGCGGGATTAGTCAGGAGGCGAGACTGCCTTTTTCTTGTGTATCGTGTAAAATTGTCCCAGCTCGTGTTGCAGATTTCGAGGCTGCTGGATAATCTGTCCTTGCTTTCCTTCAGCAGAGAGAGAAACAAGCCCATTTTCTTCTCCTGATAAAATCCCCAGAAGAGTCAAACTTCAAACCAAGTTTATTAAAATATGAATTATCTGTAAAAAGACTGCAAAGGCCCATGAATTGATTTCTGATTTTCTATGGACTTATTTTAGGATTTCACTGTGAGATAATCAGAGTGTATTGAGAGATGCTAGGGATTGATTAATCAGTATAACTCCTACTGTGTCCAAAGCTTAACTTTCAATTACACTTTGAGCTTATGCAGTAGGCAGTATATTTTTCTTAGGTAAAATGCCTACAGGGGAAAAATAAAAAGATTAAAATAGAAAATTAGAAATAGAAAATAATGTCTGTTTCTTTTTTCTTTTTTTCTTAAACAGAGAGCTCCCCCATTGGAATAAGGAGAGGTGTCACCTCTAATGAGGGTTTTTAAGCAGATGCAGTCCCTCTTACAAAGTGAGAACTCCATCCAAACTCCCCACAAATCACTGCTGCTCRACACGAACTATGTTCTGGCAAGAGGACTTACACCTGATGGCTGGGCTGCAGCACAACCCAACCTGACATGTCCAGGGCATGAACACGCAGATTAGCCCTTCCAGATGCACCAGTGCTGCAGGACTTCAAGAAGTATCTAGAGAAGGGCTTAAAAAATTAGTGATAAATAATATTGTGGTTCAGGTGAAAATATAATTCATTGTGTTCAATTGCAAAATTCTGCTTTCCTACTTGCCCAAAGTTATCAGAGTATCATCAGGGTTTATTTTTACTTACTTTTTGTTTTTTAGCATCATAAAATYTACCTTCTGATTTTATGCTGTAACTTGTAAATCTACAGGGAAGGGTGGACAGGCTGCCCAAATAAGTAGAATTTGTCTCACACAGCTTTAGATATGTATTGTGCAAACATCAACAGCCAAACTAGTTACTTTTGGTTCTTTTTATAATCAGTGAAAAGTAACGGCCAATTTTAGGGCATGATCATATGAACTATTTTAGATGTCTGCTATAGACATGAATAAATTCTTACCCCAAAGTGACTCTCTTTTTCTGTTGACTACAAAGGGACTCTAGGTTGACTAGTTCAGGAGCAGGAGTCTAAATTTGATCGGATTATCACGCTGGAGAGTTTTTCMTTCAATCATGCTGTTGTATGATTGTCATATCTTAATGACTTAGCCCAGTAAATTTTCAAGGAGGTGCGTTTGCATGTGTCCCATATCACAGGTAGAACAAACACACAGATGGGAGGTGACCTAGGTAAGGTCCCACGGGAAGTCAGTAGCAAAGACTATGCAAACCCAAGCTCCTGTGTTACTTCATAAGCTTGTTTGATGGAGTTCGTTGATTCTGTGTCAGTGTTCATGAAAGCTGAATTTCCTGTAGATAATATGATAGATAAATGATTTAYCCAAGTCCAAACTGGAAACTGAATTCCAGGTTGCTGATACTGAGATCACTAATTTAATGACTAAGTGATACGTCTTTCTGTGGCAAAACAGAATGACTTCTTAAGTCATTTTTATAATGAACGAGAAGTTTTTGTATCGTTTAACAAAAGGGGCAGAAAGGCTTATGGTCTGCTGAAGGAGAGCTGGACTCTCATACTCGAGTTGAGCTGGAAGAATATTCAGTAAAAACATGCAGGAATAAAAGGAAAAAGCAAAAGGATGGGGGTGGGGAGGGGAGGGGAGAAGGCAACTGAACATGCAAATGCGTCTTTTTAGCCATATCTTTAATGACTAGTTAGACCGTGTATTAGAAGTAATTGAACTAGCTCTCAGTCAACAAAAGATGCAAATAGATTGTAAAGCTGAACAGGATCACATTAATTTACACTAAACCAAAGAGTAATTAGTTAGTGTTTGAGCAGTGCTTAGAAAGCAGAAAGTGCTATATAAATGTTAATTATTACTATTTGTTTCAAATAGATGCAACAAACTCAATCTCTTATGCATCTTACAAGGTAAAAGACAAATAAGCAAAACTAAGTAACAGGCTCTCTGCCATTTAGCTGATACACAGCAAGGCACCTCCTGGAAAACAYGCAGTCTTATTCAGTGGACTTCTCTAAATCACAAATTTTGAACTGAAGTCATAAGACCACTTTCTATCTCCACTAGAAAATGAAAAAAGGGAGAGCCAAGGCTCGATGCTTATCATGATGCCACTATCTCTGCACTGTGTTGTGTGCRTTTCTGACCTTGCACAAGGCCACAAGACAAGAGAATTTAAGAGAAMAAGGCCCTGGGTTTAAGTAGCAAGCAAGCCATCTTCATTTTGAACCATACAATTGCTCCTGAGATAGAGAAATAGTTATGTCTACTGCTGAGAAGCAAGAATCTGGGAAACAGCACTAGTTTCTTTTACGCCTAGCTGTACCACTAATTTATTGTGTGATCTTGGACAAGGCATTTAACCTTTTGGGCCCATTACATGAAAACCAGATATAACCATTCTTCGCTGTTTCACAGCCAAGTTAAGGGTCTTGTTTGATGCTTTTAAGCATGTCATTTCAATAAATTATCTATGAGACATATATCACTATTAAGAAGATGACCGAGGGAGTCTGAGAGTCTAACAAGAAACTTATTAGGTGAGATCATACAGTTTCAGGATGGATTCAGAGCCATGGCGTGCTAATGATTTGCAAAGATTATCAGTCTCGTCAGAGTCATGGACATAAAAGGACCCGAAAGTAAAGTACTTATCTGCTTTTTTTGCAATAAATTCTTGACCCAATTTCCTTCCTACCCTGGCAAACTCTTGCAGAGAAGAATGATAAAGAGCAGGGATCCAAACACTTTCCATGTTTTAAAATCACAGTGGTTAATGCAATTAAAAATGTAATTTATATGAATGAAATACTTTGCCAGGATATGAGCTAGTAAAAACCTATATTTAATACTCAGAATTTTCAAAGCAGTTTACAAATGTTAATTCATTAGCTAACCATTATATCTGCAAAGAAGGAAGTGGTACAGATGGAGACAGAGTAGAGAGCAACATCCTCGGACATAAGCTTCTGAAGCCAAATCTCTATTTCTACATATTGTTGTCCGAGTGAAGCTGGATCAATGCTTAAATCTGCTGGATGCAGAAATCCACAGGCAATCCAATTGTCAAGAATCCTTTAAGCATAAGTTTGTTTTTACCAAAGCTCAGTCTTGGTGAAGGAATGGGTCCGTGTTACGGTGTTTCTGAGGACAAACYCGGTATGAGATGTTCCCTCCTGCCAGGGCTCCGCCACCCTGCTGTTTGCTGCTTCCCTGCGATCCTGATGCTGCTGTTTGTAAAACTACACCATAAATCTGATGGGGGAAATGGTCTGGAATTAAAAAGAAAAAGAGCCCTTATCTGCCAAACACTTACCTTTTCCTCTTTTTTTTTTTTTTTAACTTAGCGCAATTCATTGGGCTAGATTAAAACCAATCTGTTTCTAAGGTGTAGTTTCACAAGAAAGAGGGCAACAAACGTGCAGGAAGGAAAACAGTGTGGGAACCTCTTTGCCACCATCTAAATTGTAAGGTGGAACCATCTCCCTTTACAGTCATAGTGTACAATAACTCACTGGATCTAAAGTTAGTTAGCATTTCTAGCCTGTTTTTCAAGCGGTAGAACAGGGGATTTCTATTAGCTCTTCTAATACATCTTTTCCAACTCTTGCCCCTACCACCCATGATCAGACGTACATTTTGTAACTTTTAGAGATAATTTTGTTCAAATTCTGCCAAGAGAGCTGCCGCTACTTTGTGAAAAATGCCTTGCTGAAACCCCTCTGCTTCATGTCTGCACTTCATCCATTTTTCCTTAGTAACAGGCCTAAGCTTCTCTGTTTTTAATTGGAATTTCTGTTCATCCTTTATTCTCTTTACAGTATCTTTACTACACTATTTTAAAGAAAAGTTTAAAATTGTTGCAAGCAAGACAGTCAAATATGCAGGCAGTCAGCATTTTCTTTCCCCTCTTTTCCTTTCCTTTTATTTCAGTAGCAATTATTGGTATCCCATACAGGAGAAATGAATATAAAAAAATGATCACATCTCCCCCACTGCCTTGGAGCTTTTTGTTTCGTAAATCATGCTGTGCGTAAACTATATTTAAGATATCCTACAAATCATGATTTTTATGATGTATTTCTGGCTGGTGTGGTCTGAATTTGTTGTGTCATCTCCTGACCGGCATTGGGGTTTACACCAGTAATGCCTTTTGCRAACTTTTGTGCATCTGATTCAAAGCCCATTAGATTACATGGAAGTATTTTCCACTCATTTCACTTGGGGAAAGGAGTGGGTTTCTGAACTGAGCTCTCTCTATAAAACTTCTTAATGTTCACATTTATGGTATGGGTTGCCCTGTATCATCCTTCAGCCTTCAAAAGTGCCAGTGCTGAGGATGGAAATGAATAAAGTTAAGAAATAGGAGTCTTTTGGAAATCTTCCCAGAGTGACCCCAAATGACCRTAATCAGAAACATGTCACAAAGCACACGGGCCAGGTTTTTTGATGTAGCCGGTGACCTCGTGAGCCTCTGATTTGCAAGGAACCCCCTGAGGATCTTCAAGCGGCATTTTTGATGGAGCAGGTACTTCTCCGAAATTTGTCTCATTTCTGGCTTTATAAGCATAGCATCCGATATAATTAAGTCAGTTCTGAAACCTTCATTCCGTACTTATATGTRGCTGGGGTCTCGGGCAGCCCGGTGTTCAAGCTGTCACTAAGCTCAGTCAACACCGCGTTGAGCCATTAGGCTTATAAACAGGTTRAACCTAAAACACCGGGGCCTGTGAATTTAAGCTGATTTCTTGGGTAGGTAAGGAGATATTTATATTTTCATTTAGCTTGAGTGATACCAGCACCTGCCACTTGCTCTAAACAGAGCAGTTAACCCGTAACTCGCCCTGTCAACTCCTGTTGACAGAAACCAAAGCAGATAAATTAATGGCTCCCCTGAGAGGAATGAACTGAGAAGACTCATGTAAACAAATACCTCACAAAATGCAACCGCATTAATAGGAATGGAAATTAAAGAGAAAACCCCTCCGTCCAAGGTAGGCACAGAAGGCTGAGGGCAACCCCCCAAATGATGCTAGAAGGGAGGAAAATCAGCTGGCTGCTTCGTAGCTCACAGTGCTCGCTGGGGCAATGGCAGGCAGGGAATCCCCGAGGCAGCCGGAATAATTTCAGCCCCAACGGTGCYGATGCCTGAGATATCTTTGTTTTTTTTCTTGAGATGTGCGTATGGGTGAATATCGTCCTTACTGCCTCCGCGTGCATGCACACAAAATCCCGCTGCRGCAAACGCACCCCACAAATGGCAATTCGAACAAAAAGGAGGGGGAATATGCGATTGCCTTAAAAAAATCTCTCTTGCTCGGAGAGAAACGTGCAGGCAGCTCAGTGCTCCTTGGCTTCTTCCTTCATTTGCGAGCAGGTTCGGTATCTTTAGCCGCTTGGTCTCAGATGTATTGGGGACGTGGCTCTGTGACATGAACTGAAGAGCATTCAATTACTTCTTCTATCAGGGGACAATACCGAGGCATTTAGACAAGCCGGTGATGGACAATCTTATAAAAGGCCAAATCAGTAGGTCAGTTGATTGGGCCCTTGTTTGGGGATGAATCTAATTAAATAGGAGTTTTTTTTTTTTTTTTTCTCCACATCTCTATGATCCTCCTCTCTCAAATCTGTTTCTCTTATTTCCCCTGTGATGAGGAAAAGCTTTTCCAGCTACCACCTGTTTATTTAAGCTTTTGAGAGCTCCCGGGCCCTGCAGGGTTTGTACTCCTCGCAATCCTCCAAGGCAGAGAAATGGGGTGAGGGGGGAATTTATGAGACCATAATGCTGCTTTTAGAGCTAATGTCTACTGAGATGCTACCCCCTCCTCCCCGCACACAGCCTGACCCCCACTGTCCTGGTCAGGATGGCATCATAACTCCTGTTTGAGCTGCACTCCCTGGTTGCAACATCTGGATGGAGAAGGTGGGAAGATTTTACCCCAGACTGCAGGATCTCAAGCGGCTTTTTGTCTCCCTTGCACCCCAGCTCGACCAGGAATGTGAAGAAGTCCCAGGCAGAGCTTTCTCTGAGGTGTTAGACTACAAATTGTAATTCAGGGAAGGGTGTCGGGGGGAGAAGTATAGCACCAAAGAATGAAGCTGTAAAGGGAAATCTTGTTCACATGTGTTTTACCTCCTACCCTGGCATTGTTTAGTGTCTGTGCCTTGGCTTGGATTGAAGCCAATGAGTCAAACAACATTCTCCTTGTAATTATATGCTTAATGGAAACAAGCAGAGGTCTCCACAGCCTAGATTTGGAAAGAATTGTTTCTTAAGTAGTTGCCTCCGAGGAGGAAGGAGGGGGGGACATGCAGAAGCTGTGAGGATGGCGTGAAGTTGGAAGGGCATCGATCACAGCGGGAACGCGCGCTCTGGGGGCTCTGCTACGCTCTCCAGCCCACACCGAGCCRTCAACGGAGCTGCGACGGCACCTCTTTGGTGAGCGAATGAAGAGCAAGAGGTTGTGCAGAGCGACCCTCTCCCTCTCGCTTTCCTGCTCTGCTGGGTGGCTGCTGGCAGCACCTCTGAAAAGCACATGGTGGCATTGACACCTACAGCAGAGACCCAGGCGTGTGACAGAGGTGACCTGGCCAGACTTGCCACGGCATTTTGAATAAATATCTGCCCCCCTGCCAGGTTGTCTGCTTCACCCTTTCTTCTAGGGGTTAATGGTCCTATAAGAGCACCAACAATAAAGAAATGTGCCTCCCCTGGAGCCTTATCARCATAAAGCCCAGCATCATAATTCAATTTATAACCCTGCTTAAGCTTGGTTRGAGTTAGGATGTCAGGCATGACAGTCCTGGAGGACTGGGCCAGCAGATACACCTTGCCTTCCACCACCCCCGCTGTGGGAATGGCAGGAGAGCAGGCAAACAGCCGGGCACAGAGGCATTTGAAGCCGTCACAGGAGATTCCCAGTAAGGGTCGGTCTCAGCTCCACCACACTCGCCTCGCTTTAGGCGTGCGGGAAGCCGGCATCGCTGCAGGAAAGCACGAGGTGGGACAGCCCCGACAGCACGCTTTGAACGTGAGAGCTGCAAAGCTGCTCTTGACAGCAGGGCTCTACGTAAGTGCACAGGCAAAGGGTGTTAGTCRGGGTCACAGATATATAGTCAAGAGCCTGTCCTGAGGCTAACGTGCCTTTGGCTCTCTTGCTTCATGCTTTTCAGTGCTCATTAGCTGATCCATATCAGAGCAGGCAGCTGCTTCATGAGAGAAGGAGGAAAGTGTAGACCACATATCTGGCTCCGGGATTTTGGAATCAAGGAAAAAAGCRATAAGGAAGAGGTAAAAGCACTGGTCAGGATCCCAGCTTTGGGCTCRGGGTCAGGCCAACATTTTCTTCTGCAGGACTGCAGAGGGAGAAACTCTCCAGGAGTGTCTTTAAGTAGTATTATAATGACTTTACTATTAGTACCTAGCTTGTCTGTGTCCCTTTCTTAGCCATCACCTCCCCTTGCCTTTTCTGGCCTATGCTTGCACTTTATAAATTGGTATGAAGCCAATAGCAGCTTTCCAGTTGGCCCAGTTTATTTATTTATTTATCTATTTATCTATTTTTATTTTTTTTCTTGAGGCCACTTCTTATCTCTTAGTGAAATGTTTTAATTTCATCCTTGARATAAAAATAAGTAAACATTTCACTAAGAGATAAGAAGTGGCCTCAATAATTTYTCAGTTTGGAAACAAATGTATTTAAACTTTCTTTAAAACAAACAAACAAACAAACAGAAACAAAAGCTGTAAATTGGTTTTGATAGTTACATCTATTGCTAAAAAGCATTAATAATAACGCATTGGTCCTCAAWGAGATCTTCCACCAATCTAATCCGGGAACAGCTCTACTGAAATCAGAGACACAAAGGCTATATCTACACTAGTAAATTAAATATTTTATTACAGTAAATAAAAGTCTGGGACTGTTCCCCAGCACTGAGGCCAACTGGCATGGAAAAGCCTTCATCTATATTATAAACCCTCCTAGTATCCAAGACAGGATGGCTGTACGCTTCTGTCTTTTGGGATTGGCCCTGGCCCATGCTAATGCCTGAGCCATGATCAGAAATTGTTTGGCCAAGGTCAAAATACTGCCAGGAACCTCTATTAATTGTTGCTWAGCTGTTGTTGAACAATATGAACAATAATTCCCTAGTATTGTTTAATTTACTAGTATAGAGATAACCAAAATCTGAAGCAGGCCAAACTGTAAGGAAATAGGTACCTCTGTGTTTACAGTAGCTTTCAGATTCTTTTGTAAATGAAAATATGCTTATTTTGACTGTAAGTTAATTATATAAGCYATGATCTCAGTATGATATCCTGCTCTTTAGCCCACTTTAGCATTGCCTTATCACTGCTTAAGTGCTTTGCCGTGACCTTTGAATAACTAGGTGATAGYAGTCTCACAGCTGGCAGACTCAAATGTAACAATAATTGGGACCTTGGATTTTTTTTGAAGGAAAACCCTTTTCCTTCTCCTTCCTCCCAAGATTGTTGAGCAGTGTAATTTTTCTCAGCATTCAATCTCATTTTCTTTCTTCCTCTTTTTTTTGGGGGAGAGGGGGAGTAAAAGCAGCAAGCGAGACAGAACTGATTTTTCATTAGAAGATGTCCACAGATGAAGCARATATCATTTAGAGCACGTTGTCTAGGAATGAAGGTAATAGCAAGCAGAGAGGAAATGTTGTCAGATTGCCCTCCCAGCTCTAATCTCTGATTTCAAGCTATTGCACGAAGTCCCACAAATCAACAAACAATGCAAGCAATAATKAAGGGGTGTTTAAGAAAGAAAGATGCCATTTGGGGGGATTACTGGACGTGAATGCTCTCTCTCCCGGCTCTTGGCAAAGAGTGAATTGGAATCCCAGYGTCGGCAAATCAAATATTCCTAAAGCTCCCCTAGGGATTGTTTTGCAATTTTGTTAATATTTTAAAAGCATCTCTTGATCTCACACATGTCTGCGTGCAGCTATGGTTTCATTACACACTGGAGCAGATGTCTTCTCTCTCTCTTTCTCCCCTCCTCTCTCCCTCTTSAAATTCAGGCCCTTTGCAATCGCAAAGTTTTCACCTTAATAAGGTGCATTATGAACAAKTGATTTTGAAGCCCAGGAGCGCATTAAATTCACCAGGAGATGGGGCAGTTTAATCCTGCCATGTTTGCAGGATTGGCCTTTTCACCAATGCTGGCTAGGCATGAGTATGAGAAACTTCTCAGAGGAGAAACAAAAAGCAAACAAGCAAAAACTTCTCTCAGACTCATAGGACAGAAATGCAGAGCCACAATTGTTCAGAGCAATTTTGTGGCCTGGGTCTGGAAGCCTTTCTCCAAGCAGAATTCCTTACATTATCTTAAATTACCCCTAACTTTCTCTTTTTTGAATAAAATTTGAATGACAGTGTTGATGGGGCATACCAATGAAATCTTGGGTTATTTGTTCATTTTTGCTGTGAAAAACCACTTAGCAGAGGTCTAGCAGGATCAAGGCTATCTACCTCCACAGTATTTATGCTGCTGTTTATCTTCAGGATGGTTGACATAGGGGTGGCCTCTCTCTGAAGGCCAGGGCTGTGACTTTGCTTGACATCCGTAAAGTGCCATCAATCAGGTGGATTAATCTTGAGTCACGAGAGGAAAGAAAGTGCAGGCAAAGCATGGCAAATGCTCTGGCCCTGGACAGAGATCAGGCAGCTAAACAGTGCTGTTCCTGGCAACGTCCCACACTCCTGCTTATCCATCACCATAAACAAGGACTAGCTTGTTTTCTAGCTAAGACTTTCTAGTTATGGAGTTCTGTTTATTTTTATCTCTTTTTTGGTGGTTCTCAAAGATGGTATCACATCAAGGTAAACAGAAAGGTAAAATAGTTAAAGGATTGTGTCCTCATTAACAACAGAAGTTTCCTTTTATGTCCATGATATAAATAAAAATGTCTTCTAAGTAAAGAAATCTGTGGAATGACCACAAATGGTGGGTTGGATACCAGAGCTCCATTTTACAGCTGGGGAAACAGAGRCAAAGAAGTATAAAACTGAGGGATGGACCCATGTAGTGAGTCACTCAGTGCCTCCCAGCTGGCTGGCAGCAGAAGCAGGAACTGAACAAAGATCTTCTGATTCCCAGYCCACATTAAGTCTAAGTCTTGTAGTTAGGCTAGTGTCAACTTTGGGAAGTTTACACCTTCCTGTCACTGGGGGGAGGCAATATCTGCCAGTGAACACATTTTCGTCTCAAGACTAGGCCTAACAGCTCAAATCCCTTCCTCCATCCTCTTGCCACATGCCTTGGTGTTCTCCTTCCTAGTGAAGTGTATTCAAATATGCAGATGCTTCAATGAACTCAAGAGTAGATGTTTCTGTGGTGACTTCACATGTTCCTACTAAATTTGACTATTAAGCCATTTTCTTTCCTCAACTGACTTTTAAATAAAACAGAGCTAGGTTGTTGGACATTTCTTTTTATCTTTATTGCTTTTAAGGCCTCATTTAATATGTAGACTTTAGACAGCAATTGCCAAACATACGTTTTACCTCTCCAGAACAATACCGTTTTGACAGCAGATGACCAGACAATTTATTAAGTTGGAAGCAAAGAGCAGCCTGATTCGTGCAGTGAGATAACTGCTGCTATTTCAGAATGGACTAACTCTGAAGACCTTTCAAAGACAAACCTTGTACCTGGAAAGCACCTGCATGCAGTGACTCAGCCATGGGGACCTGCCAGCCAAGGCCAAGTTCCACGATTCTCTTTGGGAGAAAATCAGACGTTATGRTCCTGGGACAATGTCAGTAGGTCCTGCACACAGGGTCCAAACCTGAGCTGAAAACATCTTATCTTCTACAGAGAGGAGAAGCTTATGCCGAGGCTGAGGGAGCATGGTCACTTGCCAGGTACGGGGTATCGTACTCAGAGACATGCTGAGGAGAAGGGAAGCTGAGGAGAAACTCTCAATGGGCCAGAACTCTTTAGACCAACTGAGAGGGAATTTATCTTCCCACATCAAGAGAATTAGTCTCCAGAATAATGAAAGGGGCAAACTCAGACTCAAAGGTGCTTAGGAGCTTAACGAAATTAGGTGTGCTCCAGGATCTGAAATGYAAAGATGAGAAAATTTTGATTTTGGAGACTAAAGAGGAAGTTAAGGTTTCCCAGATGAAGGAAAAGATGACRGAGGAAATACATAGCAGAACTGCAAGATGTGTATCAGGAGCATTTGTTTCTTTAAGGCTCAAGAAGCTTGAGGCTGGCAAGCCCTGATAACCACTTAAAAGCTGKCTGATAAATGGGTCAGATGCATTCTGTCACGCTCAGCTGAGGATGCTGGCCATGAAACCAGGAGGGGGATTTGTGTGGAGTAGAAGGCCTATGTAGTCCACGCTGTTTGTGTCACTGCTTTGTGAGTCATTGCTGGAGATAAGAAATAGGACCTTGAAGTAGAGCCTGAAAGAGACTACGGAGCGGAGGTAATCCATCTATGCCTGCTGGGATGYGATGTTTTTCAAACCTCTCTGTACATTATGACTCAAGCCATAGAAATGCACGCCAAAGAGTGATAGCAGGGTACTAATATAATGATCATGTCTTCTTAATTACAACAGAAAAATTACCAATGATTTCCTATGTCCTCGAAAAAGTAAACCTAGCTTATAATCTGTTAACCTAAGGTGGGAAGGAGGGCGTGAATACGCGTGAATCTTTTTCTTTTCCTCCATGAATTATGCCCCATTTTGGTAGGATTGTTCCTCTACCTTTTACTCAGTCCCCAGGATGATCGATCATACCTCCACACTTCCTGCACCATTGGTCATTGACGGGTATGATTCCCCTTATGAGAAATGTGGGGTTTAGTCCCTTCAGACTGAAGGACAGTGAGACCTTGGTCTATTGGTTCTCAACAGATGTCCCAGCTACTATGCTGCTCCCCGACATTTAAAAATTAACCTGCAATTGCACAACAAGGGGGACTGACTTCCCGCATTTTGCGCCGTGACTGGGATGTCCCTATCGCATGCCTGAGCCCAATATCTGGACTCTCACCGGGCCTGGTGTGAGATAAGTGCTGAGCTGCTCTGGCTGAGTGAGTACAGGCACCTAAGTAACTAGTTGCTAAGGTTTTKGGCTTGCACTTTTAAGAATCTGAAGCCCACCTAAGTTCTTTATAAGTTCTAAGTCATTTATTTGGATCAGTCCCCACATTTCCTAAATTTTATTTACTGCTTACAGAATCACAGAATCACAGAATGGCTGAGGYTGGAAGGGACCTCTGGAGATCATCTAGTCCAACCCCCCTGCTCAAGCAGGGTCACCTAGAGCACATTGCACAGGATTGCATCCAGGCAGGTTTTGAATATCTCCAGAGAAGGAGACTCCACCACCTCTCTGGGCAACCTCTTCCAGTGCTCTGTCACCCTCACAGTGAAGAAGTTTTTCCTCATGTTCAGATGGAAGTGTCTGTGTTTCAGTTTGTGCCCGTTGCCTCATGTCCTGTCGCTGGGCACCACTGAGAAGAGTCTGGCCCCATCCTCTCGACACTCTCCCTTCAGATACTTGTACACRTTGATAAGATCTCCTCTCAGCCTTCTCTTCTCCAGGCTAAACAGGCCCAGCTTAACCAAATCAGGCTATCGACACCTGTATTACAGTCTAGCTACAAGGCATGACAGTTGTGACAGTGGTGCTGTTGTTTCCTGTGTTTGATTTAAGGTGTTTCTGCGAGGGCAGATGGGGAAGGTARAGAGTCCTCTTCTGTTCAACTCACAGACCTGGCAGCACCACTAACTCCTCGCAATTTCATTAGCATCTCATATAGCAGAGGAGTGGGTGTCTCTCTATATGACTCTGCAAAAATCAGGCTTAGAATSTGTCATGTATCCCTAGATGATTACTAAAAATATATCAGTATGCTGAAGAGAGTATGTGGGGGAAAAGCATAAAGGGAATGTGTAGGAATAACTGATCTATTACACATCTGCAATAAATGCATATRGACTGGCAAGCAGTAGTGACAAAGGGATGATAAAAATCCACAGAAGTCTGAAGGACAAAGCAAAAAAGCATTTGATATCAGTGCTACAATTTAATTAAGAAGAGGAAGATTTGATTAAGAACAAGAAAATATCAGATTAATATAATGAAATATTTTTCTAATGATCAGATTTCTTGGGGAAGTAGGATCAAAAAAAAATAAATAAATCTGAAAATGGACTTCCCAAAGCACTATAAAAACACAGTGTTGTATAAAAAAGAACAACCTTATATTGGACTGAAAATGGAACAAATAACCTGGTAGATTCTCTCCTATTTCTTAGGTTTACTATGCTGGAGGAAAATAAACTTGTACGAATGATCTGCAAAAGCTTGTCTCTGTTTCTGAATACTCCAAACCATGCAAATGTGGGCCAAGTTCTTAACCACTTTGCAACTGTCCAATATTGTAAGAGAAAAAGAAGAAAGTCATTTTGATTTAATACAGATCCATACTCCCTATCACAATGCTGTGGTGCCTTCCATACACCTGGAATGCAATTCACTGATGCAAAGAAAGCCTAAATGCAGTGTTGGTATTTGAAGAATCACTCCTCTGTGAAGAAAACTTCTAGAGCTACAGAACTGCTGTATAAGCTTCTCCCCCTCCAAACATCTGCTTGTTATTTGTATGGAGAGTAGGCTGGATTCATTACTCAACGGCAACCCTCAACAGTTTTTAATGGCCCCTAAATAATCTGTAACTTATCGCAATAACTGTGGGAACACAGCCCAGGAGGGTGGTTGAGATGATAGCTTGACTGAAAGCAAGAGATGCTTCTCATCTTTGATGGAGAGGAAAATCAGAGTTTCCACTGAAACCATTGAGTAACATCACTGAGCTTCAAAATATCCCAGTGCTCTTGCTTTTGTGAAACATATTCATTGGAGATCTGGAAACTGTCAGCTTGCTCCAGCTTTGTACCCTCAGGGAGGAAGCAAATACTCTACTGACTATGAAGACGTGCAGCTATAAGTACAGTAATTCAATAGCGGCAGTGAGTCAAGGCGAACAGACCTACCACTACAGAGAGGTCACCAGAATGGAGAGACTTTAATTGGCAGATGTGCGCTGTTTAGCATTAGTGAAGACAATGAAATTTCACATTTGTGAACATTAATGCAGACATCATCTGATCTACAGTATGTCTGTGCCTTAAATTTCCTCTAGAGCACAGCTGGGTGTTAATCCCCTTTTCATGTTAGACCCCTCTCTGGCAATGAATACACTTGTCAATTAAAATATGTTCTTTGAAGTTAGTGCAGACTTTCCAGAGTGAAGAACTGTAAAGACTCACTGTGACCCAGGATTAATTAAGAAGGGCCAAATTTGATCTCCTTCAGGGGAGTGTAAATGTGCATTAATTCCATTACCAGCCTAACAGGAGAAGACATTTATCCTTGTCTGTTAATTTCTTTGTTATCTCTGGCCAGGAGAACAGGAGGCAGCTTTTACTTCAACTAGTACTCATGGACTTCAGCATTGCACAGAAGCTGCAAATACATCTGTTTCCTCTCAGTAAACCCACCTCTAAGACAACTTATCCAAACAACCACACCATGTAATCCACTGAAATACTTACAGCAAAATGAAAACTTATCTTGTTTACCCTCTCTCCTTTCAAGTGTAACATCCCTAGACATCGCTGGACATCTCTGAACTGCATCTGCACTGAAAATCTTTCCACTGATTGGTGAAGTGGACCTCTGCCACCTGAGCTGAAGACACCATCCCTCAACTGCAAGTCAGCCACTGAAAAGTTTCACAGTCACTTCCAGTTAGGTAAGTGGCGGCAACCAGATTCTTCACACTTGGCTGTGGATCTGTTTTGCATGTGGAAATCATACTGTGTACACAAAATCTAAATGTGGCATGGAAATTTKGCATGTGCAGACTTTGTGGGAGCAATTAAAATCATCGCTTGACAAGATCAGTAGTGTGCTACTGAGAAGACATGGAGAGCATCTGAAGAAGAGAATGATACAAGATAGATTATCCTCTGAATTGATAAAAAGAGAGGGCAACGAAAGACTACCTGATGCTTAAACGAGTGTCATTATGTATTTGAGACATCAAGTCATACAAAGGAGGCAAGGAAAGGAGCTGTCCAGAAAGCGGGAAAGCAAGGAGGAAAACAAAGCCGTGCCGCTGGAGGAGGAGCGATTAATCAGTATGTCAAAGACAGCAGACACTAAAAACAGGGATGGACCTCTCCACTATCTTCAGGAAGAGGTAATCAATCAAAGAGGGTAGTGTAAGGACAGGACGAAAGCCAGATGAGAGACATACTCTTCGGTGCCTTTCACCCTTTACAGCCATGTATTCCTTAAGTTGAAAAGCCCTCAGAGTTGCCCAAGGCTGGCACACTGGGATAAGGGTACTGATTCCCAAGGCTTTTAGCAGGGCTCCACAGTATCGTTACTACTACTGATGATGAAAAATGCAAATGAAAAGTGGTTGCCTACCATTCCAATCTGATAGATTTTTACACAGTTTTAAAAAAGTGAATGAGCACAGGAGGGGGAAGGTGGTAAGAAACAGTCAATAGTATTTTACAGTAGAAGTTCAATAGTGCAGCATTGCTCTTTCAACAACGTAGAAAGAAAAACACTGAAAAAAGAAATCACCAGCTGAGTGTTTGGACATATTCCTCAACTATTTCATTAATCCACCCTCATTTATTTTTAGGTTGATAGTGTGATCCACAGCAGTAGATTAAACTGTAGAGAGTGGTAATTTGCTCAGCTAATGTGAAGTAACTGAAAGATAAGCAGACCTGTTAGCTGAGTCTTGCAAAATTTGATATGATAATCCCCAAACCTATGTACCTTCTTCAAAACGTTAACGAAGCATCATCACACTTCAGCACTGAGCTACCACCCAGCATTACTGCTGAGACACAGAAGGGAATAGACGGACTAGAGGATTGGTGATCTCCTCCTCAGGAATATGTTTGGAAAACAAAGTACATCAAAAGGCCTGATTCACCTTTGCATTATTCCAGAGTTTATACAAAGGAATTTTACTGCTTTGGGAAGAATATGAGTGCAAATCATTTCATTTGATATTTGCATTGTTTTCATCTCTGTTTCAGTAACTGCTGAACTGTATTTTACTGCAATGAAACAAAAAATAAAAAAGTCCAAACGTAAAAAGAAAAAAAAGAAAAATAAACTTTATTTTCTATCAAGTTCTTCTCTGAGTGAGACTACTGAATATTTTAATGTTAATTACTCTGACAGAGCCATGTGCCCTTCATTCTACTAGTGTAAATGGAAACAGGATTTAGCTCCCTGTTACAGGATATTGGTGTATATTATTTTTTTAAGTGGAAGCTGGTGGAAGAAAAATCAGTCCACAGGGTTGCTTTAGATTTATTTCCAATGGATTTCAGCACTTTAAAGTGCTTCTAAAATTATATTAACTGAAACTCAAGTAGAACCCGGTTGAGTACACTCATAGTGTGGCAGCTACAATCGCGAGGCTCAGAGACCCGCGTTTCACRGAAGTACACAGCCTTGATGTCTCTAGTGCCTATATAATACTCTCCCTTTTCCTTTTCCCACATGGTTTCTTTTCTTTACTTATTTTTCTTATTGTATGTTATTTTATTACAAGGAAGAGGGGAGGGAAAACATGGCAGTTTAACTCTCACGGAACTGTAGCACGGTGAGACAAATCTCAGAGGTGGCCACGGCTCGAAGGCAGGACTGTGCTTGCTGAGAAGCCTCTGCCTTTTGGCCTTCTGCTCTCTGTTATTTCTCGGTGAGTTTTTGCCCATGTTGCCTTTGAAGAGAGTAAAGAAGGATGGTGAGATGAGGGTCCTGTCTTTGTGTTGTGCACTGGGCTGGCTCATGGCCCAGTATGTTAAATAGAGTTCCCAGTAGTAGTGGAGATAATTTCTTCAGGGTATTTCTTTATGTAAAGAAGCAATTTGCTATCAGTACTGGTCTTTAGCAAAATAGCAACCACCCATCTGAAACCCAAGACTGGCTTTTTGGTCCTTCTTAAGGCCCGTTTTTTTTCTTACCCTACAGAAGGTGTCTTTAATATGTTCTTCCTAAAGAAGGCCCCATATAAATCCCTTCTCCGATCCCACACTCACTACGTAAATGTATATATTTCATATATTCTTTCATAACCTGACTTAGCTTGGGAGCCAGCGCTTTGAAACAGGGTTTCAAAGACATGGTCTCCCAAGTAAGTGACCTGTTGCACTCTACCACGAACCTGATTCTTGACCTTGAGCAAGTCAATAGCAAATGGGTAACATTAAAAAGCTGTATTAGCCATTAGTTAATAATGCATGCTATCTGAATGTCACTATAACTGCAGCTCACTGGCATGGGAATATTGTCTGTTTAAAGACAGAGTAGCAATAATGAAGTGTTCAAGAACTTTCCCGAGTTTCAAAAGCAGCACAGAAAAGAAGAGGAAGAAGCAAAAAAGGGAGGGAAACAATCCAGGGAGACTAGGGTCAGGAATAAGTCTAAAACAAAGTTGCAACAGAGGTTAATTGGTTCAATTTTCATGAAGGGAAACCTTCAAAAGTTCGGGAAACAGTAAATCAGGCCAGAAGTTTCTATTTGGAAATATGGCAACTGAGAGACTTCAAATGACACACTACAGAGTACAAAATATAGCAGACAAAATGAAGAGCTAGAACGCACAGTGCTCAGGAAACACGTACTTTTTTCTAGGGCAGCAAATTCCCAAGAAGTGTTACTGCAAAATATCTTCTTAACATCTGGATGTCCTCTGAGGATTCTCTAAAATTGGCCAGGAGACATGAAACTCTGTGAGAGACTGAGGCTATCTTCAGTTCCCATCCATGTGAGACACCATTTCCCTAGCCACAGAGTATAATCTGAGCATTGGACTCAATGGAACCTGAATCCCAAAGCAAAAATGAGGGGAAGCCATGAAAAGTAAAGAAGCTGGAAAACAAATTCACTTATAAACTCCGTGCACACACACAGATTCAGGCAGGGTTGCAGGGYCCCTTTAGAGAAACAGGACAGCATCCTGGCAAAACAAACGCTGCAGGGCTTGAAAAGCTTTTGTTCTGTTACATACAACTTAATTGTTGGGTTCTTCTCTAACTTGCATTTCTGAGTCACTTGCTTTTAATTAAGCCTCTAATTGCCACATTTTCTTGGATCCTGCTATTGTGTCCCTGAAAGAACCATCTAAGTATTTGCTTCCTACTGTTCTTATCCTGAAAAAAAAGCCATGTTGTGGAGGTATCCAGCTCCACCTCTTTCTGCCTTGATTAGGGGAACTGACTTTTGAGTGTGAACTGAGCACAACCCATTTTGTCTCCTTTGTCATTATATATCACCTTTTCCGAAGGTTTCTTTAGGGTATCTCTTGGCCGGATCCCAGCCTCCTAGGTTCCCACATGCTGTCAGCACAGACATTTGTAACAATATTGAATTACAGAAAGATTTGCAAAAGGAGAAGATTTATTTGACAAAAGGGCCAGGTGCACTGGAGCTAATTCCCTACTAGTACACTACCTTATTTTATGCTTTCTGCCGAGGATAGGCAGTTTGCATTCCCACTGGGAGCCGGGTGGAAGCTTTGCCATCAAATGCTGCAAAAGCAATGCACTGAACCCRCCAGCGATGTGCACTTTGGGAGCAATCCTGCCTCCCTTCTCACTGCTCTGCAGCAGCTAGGAGCTGCCCATCCTCCTCCGGAGAACGGCTGTCCGTTGCCAGCGCCCTGTGCTATCTTATCACAAAATCCCTGCTCTTCACACTGCAGACTGTTCTGATCCAAGCACAAACCCGAGCTGCTAACAGGACAAAGTGGAGCTCTGAAAAGGAAAAACATAGAAAAGAATATGCTGGAAAAAAAACAGGTTCTGTGATTTGGTCTCTTCTGTGTATAAGTGTAAGCCGGTTTGGATTTACGCCCTGGCAAAACCAGCAGCAACGCACAGGTCAGCAGAGCTAACGTGCTGTGAGGGAGCACAGAAGCAGCTAATTGTTTTTCTCTGGCAGCCCTTCGCAGCTCCATCGCGGTAGAGTACCTGGTCCTGTGGAGTACAGAGCAGTACGGATCTGGGTCTCTGGAGCCCAGGGCTAGGAAAGGGTCTTTGTCTGCTCCAGAGATAGATGTGATGAAACACAGCATGGGAGAATATGAAATAAAACAAAGCGCGAGAACAAAGTTGGCTGTGCTGAGACAAAGGACTTGCGATTGCTTCCTTTTCACCTGCTCGCTCACAACTGCATGGAAAATAAAAACAGTGGTAGCTATATATAGAACAGCCAGGGAAGGAGGACATATCCTGCATCATTCATGAACGTGAGTCTCAGACAGTCTGCCAGAGCATAACTTAAACATTTGCTTACATCAAAGTGGAGCACGATCAAAAACTGCGGGCTTCCCTCAAGGCTTTCATTCAAAAGAGAAATCGCAAAAAGAAAGGCACTCTACCTCTGCTACTAGATGTATTGTATAAATGAAAATTAGTGTAAACAGTCTGGAGATAACTAAATATTAAATGCACGCAATTTATATAGCTTGAAGGAAAACAGTAATTGGTTAAACTCACTAGAGAGCTGAAAATCCACACTTTATTGTTTTATTCTTTAGCAAATGCAGTAAGAACTGGGTAAAAAAGAGCCATAGCACCATTCAGAGATCATCGTTACCAACCTGAGAACTGGAAGGGACTGCCTTTGTCATCGTGTCCAGCCCCCTACAGTCACAGACAATTATATCAAATGCTAAAACCTACCTAAATTTAGGCATTCAGCTGATGTATCCCTCTCTTCCTTAGGGAGCAACGTAGCCCACCTCAGCCACAACGATCCCACCTGGTGATACTTGATGTGACAGGAAAGCTCTTAATGCTAACACCGAGTTAAACAGCAACGAAGCCAAGCCTTTGTCCGCAGAGTATCCACTCACACAAGCCAAACWCAAGCCATAAATCACTTCCCTACACAGTATAACAATACTAAGACCTTCAGCACCTACCTATAACCCCAAGAGATAAAATCTATACTGGGCCACAGATAAAAAGCAGGGCAGATTAAGAGCAGGGCCAGTTGTAACCCCCTGGAATAGCTGGGAACGTGTTGTGAAAATGCCTCCATTTACCACTTCCCGTCTCATTCAGAAAAGCTTGGTGATCCCTGCGAATATGATCTAGGGAAAGTTCTTTCCCAACCCCAAATGTGGCATTCACTTTCTATCAGTGCGCACGGGTGAGTTATAGCAATCAGGCATCTGGGAGGCTCCTCAGTGCCCCTGGCAYGTCAGCCTGCTTGGCCAAAAGCGCCATCTCTAGTCAGTCAGTAAATCGAGTTGGAGTCAGGGATGCACGGCAAACTTAAGGATGGGATGCCACCAGAGAGCCCAGAGAATATGGTTCTCTTCTTGGGGCTGTCATTGTGCATAGCCTTGCACAAGCTATGCCCTTCCTATCTGAATCCAAGCCTTTTCCTATTTATATTATGTATTCTTCAAGGCCAAATACTCTTACTATGAGTTAGTACAATGACCAGCATGGTCAGGCTTTGAGGTGCAACTATTTGCTAGGCTTTTAGCAAAAATTCCCATTGGCTTCAACAGGGCTTCAACAATTCATTCTGCTGCAAAAGTGCCATAGAGGTCCAACAGAGTTCTGCTCCTTAAGGCCACCTATTTCCTATTAAAATTTGAGGAGGAAGACAGGATATCAGGAATACCTTATGTCCCACAGAAGGTTGCCAAACATTGACAGAAGCATATTTCTGAAGCATAATTCCCGTTACAGATGAGTCAGAGAATGACTTAAAACTTCTGAGTGTACTTTATCTCCAGACTAGTTGGGTAGGACTCAAATCGCCCAGTTTATACATCAAGAAGTGGCATGTTTTCATTTGAGGTGTGCTCATACGTGAGGCTCTTTTTAGAGTGCAACAGAACATATTCATAGCAGATGAATAGTTTCACCATAAAATAGGCAGCCAAAGTCAGAATTAGACAAGTTTTATAATTAGAGGAGCTTAACCTAACTCTTYGCGATGATGGGTGAAGATACTGGCAGTTCTTTGTTTTCTGAGTCAACCCGCCATCTTTCTGATGCAAACTCAGCTTCATGCAACTTCTTAGATGTCTATTTTTATTTCTTTTCTAAACGAGAACTGAAACATCACAAACTTATTTGTACTTTATGAAATAAGGTTCCCTAAGCAATGTTCAGTAAAAATAGGGATTTTTCCCATGTTTCATAAAAAGTCCCATCTTCAGCCATTTCTGTTTCACTTGCAAACCTGCTCGCCCCCCAAATGCTGGCAAGTCAACAACATATGAGCAGCTCATATGAAAAATCTCTAAGGATATTTCTAAATAAAAGTCAGTATAGTAAATATAGGATACCAGTCCTTACGGCTCTAGGTCTTTTTTTCCAAGTCAACAGCATTAGCTACTTCAAAGGGGCAGGATTAGGCTTTATTGTAAACCTTTCTTACTGATGATCAGTCTATTGATGTTTGCCATGTGTTATCAGGTCTGGGTGGGATCAGACACTCCTCACATATTTGCAAATTCCGGATGGACTTTGTCACTGTTCCCCATTTAACTGTCTCAGTGTAACTGGCTGTAACTACCAAAATTTGCCGTGAAGGGAGAGATGGGAAGCAATGCTATTTATAAGCTAGTATAGGTCTTTTTTGAACTTTTAAAAAATGATTTTATTAAGATCTTCTGTGATTACATAACAACCATATTTGGGCCATATCCCATGGCATTTGCTTTGGATTTCTTCTTAAATCTGTAATAAATTCATTTGGAGTTTGCCTGCATCAGAGATTGGTAAGGAAAACTAAGGAAAAGTGTCAAGATGAAGCCTAAAAATAATAGTAATAACAACAACATCCATTTATGCCAGTTTTATCCAATGATGTGCCAGAAAAAAAAACACAAAAAAACCACCATAGTAAAATGATTTCTGCATCATGTGTGAGACCCAAAGAAATGAACTAGGTTGTCTACCAGGTAAGGAGTAGCACTTTTTACTGTTAACTTCCAATACATTTCCTTATTCAATTTTCGCCCTTTTACTCTTTGTATATTTTATATCTACCTTTGCATATTTTATACCTATGTTTACAGAAAAACATGCTTTTGAAAATTAAAACAACTAGCCAGTAACATCCAGCTAGTCCTACTCAACAATTTAAAACAAAAGCAGAAGATAAATTCACTTGCTTGTGTTAAATTGAAATATATCTGATTTATATTCTGGTGTTAAAGTAGTGCTCTCAAGGCTTCAAAGCTCCAACATTGCAGTTACCTGGGAAAGTAGAAAATGATAGGCGAGTCCTCCAGCTTATGAATATTGAGTCTTTTTCTTGCCTTTTAGAGATCTATTATTACTGATATCTCCTCATGAACCTATAGTTCCACATAAAGCTTTGTAAGTATTGAGGAAGAAATGTCTCTGCCTCAT
Organism: Apteryx rowi; assembly: GCF_003343035.1. Classification (NCBI taxonomy): domain Eukaryota; kingdom Metazoa; phylum Chordata; class Aves; order Apterygiformes; family Apterygidae; genus Apteryx; species Apteryx rowi. The sequence continues at coordinate 1,672,014 of NW_020447209.1, read as the reverse complement.
GGAAATGGATTTAAATTTAAACTTAAAGTCAGTGCTGGAAATGAAGGTTGGGCAATAGGAATGACAGGAACTGTGCAGGGACAGARAAGTGAAGGGAATGAATTTCGAAGGAGAAGGAAGCTGCAGAGTTGCGAAGAACTCTGAAGGTGAAGACAAGAGGGCTGAACTTAATCATGATGAGGACCTCCCCATCTACTGATAAGAAGTAATTAAAAAAAAAAAACAAAACCACACATTTATGTGAAGCTAACTGCTGCAAAGGCGGAAGAGGTCTGATGAAATAACAGGAGTGACAAAGAATGACGTGACTCAATCTTGCCAAGAGTCCAAAGACTATCCAAACAAAAATCTATGTGTCACCAATACCTGAAGTAGCAGTTGAAACTGCCTGCAGTGATACCTTCTTCTTCTCTTCCCTGCCTCCCACCCCACCAGCGACTACATGTACCTCTGGTCCAGCCAGTGCAATTCATACTATGATCAATGAAATTTGGCCACATCCATATTTTTATATTTCTTGCTCATTTCAGCAATTACATTTTAATTGGGAATAATAACTTTGTATCTCCGAGGAACAACAGATGAAACAATCCAAGTCCCAGGACTGTGCTAATGGTAACTGATGAGCACACAAAGAAATTACTACATAGCTTAAAGAGATTCTTTCTCTTATCAAAAAAGTAAAACCACAAATACATGACTGCAAATTTCAGTGCAATATCCAAGGCAATGCGGCATCCCTCTTTGGACGAGAGTGGATGAGGCCTGACCTCCAGCTCGGGTGACAGCTTGGTTTCCTGCTCCATGTCCAGGCTGGGTGCTGAGGCTGGTGAGCGAGACACCAACGGTTCCCGAGGAGATGAGCTGAGGAAATCAGATTCAGGAGTCCTGACCTATGCACTTATAGATTGGGGTTGTTTTCTCGGCCTAGGTACTAACGATTCAGTCTCGGCACTAAAGATTCAGAAAATACAATAGCGAACGGTGTGACCTCAACCCCCACTCTGTATTACGATGACTTTTCATTTGCAATTAGCCCAGTTCAGATTGGGGCAGGAAGGATACACACACAGACCACACTGGAAGTCACTATATGTCCTTTCATGGAAGGAGAGGAAGAGCGCACCAAATTCAACCTCACTGACCAAACAACTTCCTATGTTTGAACAATTTTTCTCTTGTTCCTATCCCCTCTAATGAATCTCTGCCTCAAGTCTAATCATGCCCTGCCATGATTATTCATATTATATCAGTAACACTCAAGAGTTAGATGGGGTTTGCCCAAATCTCATCAATCTATGACCTTATTTATTTTTTCTTATCTCATCTGGCTCAAAAAGCAATGAACTCTCCACAAAGTGAGCCAATTCCATATTTATCGTACCACATAATTATTAGTCCACATTCAGTTTTCATTCCTTGTTACAAATGTGTCTTACAATGTTGATAATTAAATATAAATAAAAATCCAATTGGATCAATACCAAAAGCATATTTTCCAGTTAACCATGCCAATAATTCTCCTTTGCTTTCTCTACCTATGTCAGTAGAAACCTGAAAAAGACAAATATTGCAATATTGCTGGGGATCTAAACAAGCAAATTGACTTCCAGACCTGGGAAATATTCAGCGAAAACCAGATTTTAGGAATTAGAAATAAATAGAYGGTTGTTACGTAAAAATTAAGCTTACCTCATACGAAGCTTCACAAAGCCCTGTCAATAACCTCTCCCAATAACCACCTACTACTACAAAAATAGGGTGATCATAGAGCGGTGGTGATAAATAACAGCCTGTTTTCTTTCCCACCGCAATGCTGTTACTCACCCGTATTTATAACCTACCATTTACCGAAGTATGCATGTTTATCGGCTCTCTGGGACAGTCCGATAAGGGCAGTGATTGGTAGCGGCCTGCGCTCCAAACGGCTGGCGCTCAGACGCCGGCCGGTTCGCGGCTCCCAGCCGGGGCAGCGCAGAGCGCATCCTGTAGCAGCTCGTTTCTGAGCTCTCCTCGGCGGYGGCCGGCGCGAGGGGGATGCAAAGTCACGCTCTGGTGTAGCTGCCCTCCGGCTTCGTTATTTACTTTACCCTCTTCTACCTGAATGCATCAGAAAAGGCTCTTTTTAAGACTCTTCCCGCCTGCCCTGCTTTTAGCGGGAGCCTGCTGYGTTGCAGTGTTGCTCTAATTCAAGCTAGCGGGAGGGCGTGCTCGATGGTTTCACCAGGTGCTGGGCTAGAGGGGTCTCCTCACTGCAATCTTCTGAAAAGCTTCATTATTAGTATTTTTTTTTTCTTTTCCAGTGCCCCCCACCCCTTTGGCACGGCAATTCTTTAATTGAAGCCCAAGCTTAACTTAAATTCTTCCTGAAAGCTTTTTCAGGCAGCTCCAGAGTTGCTTTTCAGTGAAGAGGGCTGAATGGTAGCTTCAGTACACACRCACATATATATATATGTATATGTATATATTTATGTACTGGATATAYATATCCAGTTTAGCAAAAGGGGCAACATAAAGCAAGTAAGAAAAAAGCTTTGTTGTGCTCTCAAAGCTCGCTATAAAACTTCAGCTTATGCTGGTGCCACATAAATTTTTCCACAGTAAAAAATAGCCTAAATAGCTATTGCATTAATGGCTAATACGGAGAACAAGACATAATTATCAGAAATTAACTCATTGTAACTTCAGCACGAGGACGTTGTAGAGGCTCTACCAAAAGTGAACAACAGAAAACCAGCCCCAAACTTCTGTTAGAGCTGCCAAACTTTGTAAAGCTGGCCAAACTTTGTAAAGCTGAAACAAAAGCCATGCTGGTACTATGCTCTGCTTGATAACGTCCTTCCATCAGTTGTGTGGCCCTGAAACAACCTCATCAGACGGTCGTTTGTCAAAAACAAATTTAGAGCAATCTACCATATGTAATTTACAGCCATGGCTTGACAACATACTGCAGTTATCCCCAGCAGACACAACTGTTTACATTTTATCCACATAATTGGGTCTGGTTCAGTAACATTTTTCATTGGTGTGTCTGCCAAAATTATTAAGCTATTAGTACATGCTGAACCAGTGCCAAGCAAAATATTTGCCAATAAAAATGGCCTTATCTGTATAAATGCCCAAAAGGTTTGTGGTTTTTAGGGGTGGAGTGGGGTGCCTGTATTTTTAAGCCTCTACTTCATATACATAAATRTATACATATATGTTTAACAAAACTATAACTTGACATTGATGTAGCATATTAGATCGAGATAGCCCCAGGGTTGGATGGCCCACAGGGTTGTATTTTGCCGGCCACGTTTTCTGCTGTCGCTGCAGAGGAGACCGACAGTGGCCAGTGCGGAGCCCACCACCTGCACGCTCCTTCCTAAGCCACTTCGGAGCGAGGTGTGGAGACCTTTTAGCTGTCATGTCTGTATTGAACTTGAGAGGGAGAGGGGTCCTCAGACTGGCATTYGGCCCCCAGTGCACGACGCTCAGACCACCCTCTAAACACAGAAAGAAACAACGGGGAAATGGGGATTTAAATTCTCCGCCAGTCTTTGATACGTATTAGGAGTTGCAGAAGCTCAGCTAGTAGCCTAGTCACAGGGGCCATCAGAAAAAGAGCAATTTTGTTACGGGGAGTTAGATTTTTTTCAGTACCAGCTCCAACACTGACTCAAGAAAATGCTTTAGCAAAAGCACTTACCCACACTGTGTCTCAGCTTCCCAGCTGAGGAGGAGGTGCGTTATGTTATTTAAAAATGCCTCTTTATGAATCTTCTGGTGAGGAAAATAGTTTGTGAATGGCAACTCTTCGGGAGACTTTTCCCCCATCTCCTCAGGGAATGATGTTTGCCATAATATCCGCAGCTCTCCTTATTCAAAGCCTCAAAAGTGAGGCCCTCAAACTCCCCAAGCAGTCAAGCTCTCTCCTTCCCTTCTGCCCCTCCACGTGAGGCAAAGAAGGGTCCTAAACTCCCACAAACTTAAGTAGGAGTCAGTGTGGCTTAAATATGTGGGGAACAGGGCTGATTATTAATATTGAACCTCCTGTGAAGTTAGAGAGAAATGCTGAGATTTACTCTTCAATTTAACTTGACTTCAAAGATGCACATATGTATTTATTTTGGTTAGGAGATACAAAATCAACATAACAAAAGGTAGACTACAGAGCCTGCAAATCTATCTGACACAATGATAACACCAAACCTCAATCCAAACAATAAAAAGGGAACAAATCTGCCAACTATATTAAAATGTCTGCAGTGTAGCTATCTACATGTAAGCACCTAAATTAGGTGCTTTTAAGATGCAATTCATTTTAATCAAATGTACACATATAAAATAGGTCAGCAACAAAACATCATAGAAGTCTCTCTCTTCATTGACAGTAAATGTAGTCTGGGGTGACGAGCTGAAATGTGGATGTCTGCACTGCAGAGATCTCAAAAAGGCAAGACAAATTCTACCTCTATGAATCGCTAAATGCTTTTTGAAACCTGCTGAATTCTTTAGGTGCCCATAACTTTGATGGGTCTTGCAAGCATTCAGTAAGTCCACAGGAAGGAAGTTCTAGGAAGATCAACACACCAATATGATTGATTAAACCGAAAAAACATATTCAGCTTAACACCTCCTGACCATGTGTTTCACTGCGATGAATGTACAGACATCAAGACTCCAAAACCAAGTTTAATCCTTGGTGATTTTAAAGAGCACATTAAGATATGCACAGATTTACATATTGTCTTATTCTGGTATTTTTACTGTTTTTGATGGGGTTTCATGTTGTTTTTAAGATAATTCAAGCTGAGTTGCCTAAATTTTCCATGTCTTAGAATTAAAACCCCTCAAAGGCATCAGCGTGAAAGGACAGCAAGTCTGTTTTGATCTCAGCTTCTCTCTGTCTGAGACAGGGGCCTTACCTTAATGTTCTCAAGTTGTGTGTCCTGCTATGATTAATACCCCTATTTGCTGTAGTTTACTTAACAGTTTTTCAATCAATCAACATGCGACACTCATCAGGAAGGCCTTSAGGTTAATTTTAAATGATTTTTCCRTWTGGTAACCAAGAGACCACACTCCTGCAGTGCTGGCTGTGCTACTGCCCCACACATGTTTGTGCACTTGCTCCTAGGGAAGGCAAAGAAGATGTTGGCTGCATTCATAACTGCATGGCCTTTGGGCAAGGTAGYAGGATTCAGATTCATCTCAACAAACCTGGCTGAGGTATCTAGGTAAGGAGACRGTTTGGCCTGGGCTTCCCTCTGTTAATCAGTGAAGACCGAATGGAAACTCCTGSGGGTGGTCTCCTCATTAAGACCCCTTAAATGCCTGGATCTCCTCTGGAGGTGTCCATATCTGGAGGAAGCCCAGGGGAATTAGGAAGTGGGATTCATCTCATGAGGAGAAAGCCCTCCCCTTGTATATAGTCAATGGACAGAGACCGACACTTCTGTGCTCAGGTTAGCCAGTCTGTTTTACACGTTCACCGAGGGTGAGAGGAATTGTCCCTTGAAGGCACCTCTTTCTTTCTGAAATTTATRGGAGATGCTTAGGGTTTTTTTTAGGTGAGATGAATATCGCCTCAAGCAAGATTAAGTGGGGTGACCCCAGTCTATAAACTCTTCTATTCATCGTTTTACTGCCTTGTAAAAAGTAAAATTCATATTTCTTATAATCAGAAAAGGGTTATAAAAAAGATACGAGATAAAAACAAACAAACAAAAAAACCCAAAACCAAACAGCGGACCCTTCTGCTGGAAGGACAGGACAGGACTGCTCTGGCCTTGCTTTCCTAAGCCCCATGGCGCCTTATGCATTCGGTCCCTGCAGGACACATCCTTCGCCATTCGCTCTGTCCCCGAGGGCTACGCAGCTGCTCTGCGAGAGGAGACACCACCCTCCATGCGCGAGAGGACAATCTCCTATCACTCCCACCTCTCCTCCCCACCCTAACAACTGCGGGCCAGGGGAGGAAGGAAGCTTAAAAAGGAACTGCCTTTTATATATATATATATATATGTATGCATATATGTATATATATTTGTTTAAACCAGAGAATAAGGCTCCCCGCCTGCTATTGCGCAGCTGAGTGTCTGCTCTCGGGCAGCCGGCTCTCCGGCGAGGGGACGCGGGAGAGGCACGCGCGGGGCAGGACGGCAGCACTAACGTGATGCAGCGCAAASGCGTTTCTACCGCGTTAGCAGGGCTGGTCGCCGCGTGGGATTTGGCACCTTGCCCCTAGGCAGCATCTCTGGCCTGCATTCGGCACGCTAGTGGAGAAACAGGAGTCGGAATTATTTCGTTTGATTTTTTCCACAGGAATATGTGGTCAGGGATTTTTTTTTTTTTTTAATAATCAGCCATAAGGAGGTGGCAACTAATCCCAAGGGGTATCGCCACATGTCAGAATTGGCTCTAGCTATTGGTGGATAAAGCTGATAAAGGAAATAAAATATGATCCTACCCCTCAGGCTCTGGAGCCAGTGGTAACCTGATAATGAGTGCTACTTATTAGGTTCTTCTCCATGTGTTTTCTTTGATTTAGAGTCCGGGCCCTAAATACCAATTTGTTCACAGCATCAGCAAAACAGCTTGCAAGACCCTTCAGAGGCCGAGCAAGCAAATGCTTCCACAGACCTCAAAAATTTGTAATTTTTTTTTTTTTTCTGGCCGGAGCTCACTTGTCTGCAGCAAATTCTGGTGACAAGCCTGAGAAAAGTCACCTTCAGCTTCCGCACAAAGCCACACGTTAAATGGACTCAGAAGGTGCTGCACATCCACAGCTTCTGATGATTACCGGGGGCCTCCGCTCTCCTGACAATTAGGCCTGAAATATTGTGACAGCTGCCACTGAGGACTGAACGAGGGAAGACGGGAACGGAGCATTTGAGTATCAAAAGTGAAGGTAAAGAGCCAGGCGCTGTCAGTGGTTAGATCATTTTACAATTGAAAGCGGGGAGGTAGGTGCTTAACTTCAGCCATCAGCTGGAAAATGACCTCAGTTTTCTTGTCTGTAAAATAGGTTTAATTCTATTTGCCTTCCTCCAATGGAGCACATTACATTCAATTTATGAATCATTTTAGATGTGTCAAGATTCTTAGGAAATATGAAATACTTAAGCAGTGCTGCAAGGGTTGTGGGCACAGCTACAGCCTGCAATATACTGCAGCATATACTGCAATATATATATCCATATATGATACCAATGCAAGGTTGCTGTGCAGAGAAGACAAGTCCTGAACATTTTTTTCTCCCCTAAATTAGGAAGGGTACAGGAGAGTTTGAAAGAACTGCATCAAACCAACTCTTGACCATGCGGTTATTAAACTCCTAAGGAATCTTTCATGAGAATGAAATTGTTGAGGCTATCCCTTGACTTAATTATAACTCGCTTCATTATTTATGTATATTCCACCCTATCTAAGGCTTTCACTTGCACGTGTGGTTCTTCACTTAAAAGGGCGATTCTCCTCAGAGTGTATTGTGCAGCATTCTCCACACAGTTCCATTTTTAATGATGGATGCAGCCACACATGCCTAGATATTGGGATGGACTTGGCTAAGCACCTGACACATCTACTTGTAAAGCACTCTCAGGGTGGTTGAAAGTTTACAGATGAGGACAGGTATTTCAGATCGCAAGGTATGTCCTGTGAAGCCAACTGCAGCTCAGAAAAACAAAATTAGCCAGTTATGGGTTAACCTCAAAAAATGACAAGTTTCAAAATTTAAACAAGCAAGAATAATTTCAGTCTTAAAAATCATAAGGGCACACGTCTTTGTCTTCTGATCAGACACACGTTCCCAGAGGAAGCTAAGGGATTTCAGCCCTTTGCTCCAGTTAGCTTTAGCCAGGGCACTTGTCATCTGATGTGCTCGCCAGCACTGATCTACAAACCTGCTCCCATTATTGCTTGCTAGRATATGTCTTCCGTTTTTTTTTGTTGTTTTTTTTTTTAATAATATGCACTATGTACATCCGCACTTAGTGCGAAGAAGGGGAACTTCCAATAAAGATCAGAGTACCATAGAAGAACTTAGGTTGGAAGGAACCCTTGGAGGCCACCTGGTCTAATCTGCTGCTCACAGCAGGGCCAACTTCACAGTCGGATTCAACTTGGAAATTAGATCAGGTTGCTCAGGGCTTTGCCCAGAACAGTGTTAAATATCTCCGGTGACAGAGATTCCACCTGTTCCAGTGTCTGACTAACTAACTGGGTAAATAATTTTCCTAATCTCTAAATGGAATTTCCCTTTTTGCAGTGTGGACCAGATTGAACCTTGGGAGGCTTTAATTTATTTCCTTGATAGACTTCCTCTATGATGCTGTGCAAGTCACACATCTCTCTCTGACCATATTTCCCACCCCCGGAAAGTAGGAATAACACTTCTTAACGTGCACACTTTTTTGTCCATTTCCTCTGTTCAGAACAAAAGTATCTGGGGACAGGAAGTCCATCATTTAGTGGAAGGGGTCCCTGATATAACTCATTCTACCATATAATTCTGTAATAAAAATACAAAGTGATATTACGACAGAACATCTTTGGTGCTTTGGTTTCCAAGAAATGTGGCTACTGGAAACCTTCAGGAGTTTAACAGTGTATTCGAATCTGTAAAGACAAGATTCAATTTGAAGCTTGAGAGAAGGTTTTGGGTACATTTTGAGAAAAATCGAGTTGCTATCTCGGATAAAACCCCCTCAGAAATCACTCATGACTCCACACTGATATAACTTCAAAATGCCACACACCAAGCACTCGAGCATCATTAACTAGTGTGCAATGTTGATTTTCACACYGCAAGTTTTATTAAAAGCAGGAGTTTATCAGTGAAACACTGAAATAGCCGTGAATATGGRAAAGTGAATGAGCATAATTGCTGATGGATTCTTTTTATTATCAAGGAATCTTCATTATAGCTAAATAGACTTAAATTATGGCAAATCTAGGACAAGATCAATCTGGTATGTAAGCAAATATTTATATGAGTCTGGAGATTGGCATATATTGACCTGTTTATAAGGAACATAATCCTGTCTGCGAAACACATTGGCACTGAACAGTATGCTTCCCACTGTGTGCTTCCTCTACAGCAAGGAGCTGCAAGCCATGAAGGARAAGAAAACACGATTTGGGAAGTCAGACGATTCATTGCAATCAAATGGAGCTGTGAACACAAGCCCGGGGTTACGGACCACCCTTTGGACAGAGCCTGATTAATGCCAGGGTATGCATTGTAGGTAAATTGATAACCAGCTCGTGCGGTAAGTTAGGAAGCCTGCTGGAAGGAAAAGGAAGTATTCAGATTATCTATCAGAGCCTAATTTGTCAAGCTGGCAATYGTCCATTGGTAACATCTCCCAGGGCAGAGCATCGACTGCAACGTCCAAGTCTCTCTGCATTCATGAGAGGTTGGCTTGATATAAAGTAGAAGAGCGTTTCTAACTTGTGGGATGAAGAAGGATCCTTGTGAAATGATGACCTCCCCCCGCAACAAAGGCTGCTTTTGTAGGAAGAAAAGGAGTGTGTGGGGGCAGGGAAGAGAAGAGGCCGGATTACCTTTTGTTACGCTTGACAGCTGAAAAGGTCCTGGTGAATAATTACCCTTAAAACTAACAAACAAGGAGAAAGAAAAAAAAATGTCCCCCAGAAAGATAAAAAAAAGCCTTGACCCCTCCCCATACACAATAGCTCCCTTTGAAATGAAAACAAAATAAAAATAACTTGTAGAAGAAAAATAACTTGACTTTGCTTTCTGCTTTTGGCGAGAGCACACACACACACACACACACAACTGGAAGGCTCCCACTCTTGCATTCGTTCTAAACTTTTCTACTCTTAAGTCCACTCAGCAGCAAATCTTATGCAAAATAATCTTATGCAGTAAAAATCAAGGGAAACCACAGCAGCAAAAGGCACACCCTCGGTCGAAGACACCATTGTTTTAGTCACAAAAGAATTATTCCTGTTGAGCAGCAGTTGTCATCTGTTTTGCATACTCTTTATTTTGCTCTTAATTGGCATTATGTGGAAACTTATCTGGAAGGCCATGGGAACTAAAAGGCACCCCCTGCCTCCTCCCCCTTTGAACAAGCACAGCCCAATTAAAGCACAATTATCTCCCTTTTGCTATTAGTATCCTCATCTAATGGAAAGACACAGAAAGGAGAAGCGTTATTAGGCCAGAGGGCCAGCTACCTTTTCTTGTGAAAATTCTTGTAAAGAGCATAAAGAAAAAAGAGGAGGCATAAGTGGCCCAGGCTTTCCTGAGCAGAAGTGGAGCATTTTTCTAAATGTATGACCTTGGTCTCCGCATGATTTTCTAAATACGTTTTTTCTCACTGGGGAGTAACTGACCTAAGACTCAAAATGCACTGGGGGTGAGGGGTGGTTTGGATGCAAGCCGGGAAAAATAAAGGAAATGGCCAAAGAAGAGGACAAAAGACACAGGTGTCTACCCAGAAAGCCCAAGCTGTGTCTGAAAGCCATAAACTTGACAATCCCACTTTGATTCCTCTGGAATGACAATGGAAAAAACATCTCAGGGTAAAGAAAAAAATCCTGCTTTGAACTGGTGCCCAGAGCTCAGTTCCCTAATCCCTATCTTGGTGCAGAATACTCCACATCTACAACCAACGCACAAGTTCCTACAACACCCAGATCCACATGGACCTTCAGCACTCAAAGATGGACAAAATTTGGAGAGGCTTCCCATGATACTGCACTTAGTTTTGTTTTTGGTTTTGTTTTTTTTTTAATGCAACCTTTGATGTGTCCTTGGAGAATGAACACCCACTGCTGATCCTAGTTACATATGTGCCTGGCTATTACAGACTTCAAAGACAGCTTTGCATACCTCCCGTATCAGAAGCCATCCCCAAGCTAGCAAACATTTGCACTACCACTCATCCTGCCTCATCATCAGCTACTAAGAATATGCATGTGTTGGGAAATGTCACGCATTTTATCACTTCAGCAAGTCATGCCACCACGAAGCAGCACATGCCCCAGTTGAATCCCTCACTTTTCCCTCTGAATGCAACTACCGGCATTACAAAACTAAACAAGTTAAAAAACAAACAAGCAAATATTTTTTTTTTCCTTGGGATATTGCACTGCTTCATTTTCATGTGTTACAGGCCCAGAAAACGGTATTTTGGTGAAGGGGAACCCAGCGTGCCAACACAGCCAGGAGAATACTCCTCGTAGAGGTGCCACAGAAAGCTGAGGCAGCCCTCCTGCCGCCCCAAGCTGCTGCCAGCAATTCTCGACGTTAATGTTTGTAAGTCGTTCAGTTTTACACTCATTGCATGGGCTTTATTAACCCAGCTCATTTCCAAAGTGAGTTAAAAGAGTAATGCCCAGTGAAACTGTTTTTAGGATGCCATCAGCTCTTTGGCCTCCCTCCTGCTTGCTCTCTTCCCAGGAAAGCTCAGTGCTGCTGCTACACAATGTTACTGCCCRAACAGAAAACAATACCACTGCATATGCGTTTTCTGCTTTTGTGGCTGTACACATGCTTTTTGCTTTCGCCACAGTTGGTCAGTGCAATGAGAGTTGAGACACAATGTCATCTCTCCAAGAGCCAGCTGGAGCGGACACGGCTGCCGCAGAACCTCTAAATGAGCTGGGCAACTGCAAATAAGGAAACCAGTCCTACCTGCATACCCGTCAACTGGTTTATTCTCAGATTTTGGGAGCTTCTGGCTGTGGGTTAAATGCACTGACCATTCACCAAGGAATTTGTGAAAGACATCATAGAGGTTCAGACAATGGGGAACAATGTGGAAATGGTTTCAATGCGTTTCACTACAAAAACTCAACGTTTCCTCTGTGCCTCTCATCTCATAACACCTGGGAGCTGCTCTGTGAGGAATGGAGTAGGATGAGCAAATTCCTCTCTTCCAGCACAGAGATGAAACCTGCAGGGAGACAGCAGTGGTGGAAAGGATCAAAATTAATGTCAAGCTATAGAGGAGATTTTCTTGAGTTTTTGATGAGATTTATTCCTGTAAATGTTTTCCCTGGCAAATGTCACACCATTGAAAGGCAAAAAAAAAAAAAAAAGAAAAAAAAACCCAAAAACTCAGAAACCCTGTAGAGGTAAACGAAAGCTTGAAACTTGATCCTCAGACTCTAAGGGTCATGGATGGTCTCACTTTGCAAGAGTGCAGGAGAAGTGCTAAAAAGTCCTTTCACCTCATCGAGGCCACCATGGACAACTGCAGGGCACACGCCCTCCAAGGAGCAAGGACTTTTCACAGGAATCCTTAGCAGAGTGGCTGAGTCTTACTGGGAACGTTGCTGGGAGCAAATACCACAGCTGAGCACTACCCAACACAGATGGCGTCTTTTACGCATGGTCTAACATGGGTGAGTTAAGATCCTGTAAAACTAAGCAGATTATTCCACATTTGCCTGTTGAAGATGTTTCTGAGGCAGCCTCCACTTTTCTGTCCTTGATGGGGCTGGCAGAAGAACAACTCTTTAGTGCCTGGTAATTGTACTTAAAAGTGCCAATTCTCTCTAGCGCTGAGGTTTAAAATAGAGGATAACAGGTGAATTGTGTGCTTGCCTTGAACAGGGCAGAAATCCTGTATGAGGCCAGCCAAGCTAACTTTTATTTTTCTGAAAGGACTGAATGTTCTGCAAATCGGAGCGCATACCTTAGGCACGCACCCGCCTCCTCCTCCCCGCAAGCACATTATTGCTAGCAATCCTGGGAGAAAACAAATTGTTTTCATCACGCAGCGATGAACAAACCTCCTTGAGCCAGATGTCCAGCTCAGAGAGACATTGCTCCAGCTTTTCGCTTCTGCATACCTGGGCTGCAGTTCTCACAGGAACCTGCCCTATTTCTCATGTTGCTTGTTTTCACTTAAGTTTGAAAGATTCTTGTGAAGTTTGCTACATACTGCTACTTGCCTTTGCTGGGCCAGTCTGTAATTCAGAGGTGCTGATCTCCATATTAAAATCTAATCTACTTTTCTTTCCCAGTGAGGCCAGGTTAAGTTGATGTACTGCTAATAAAAAGTGTGAGGAATAATGCTTTTAGCTAGGCCAAACTGTCCATTCCTACTGACAGGTTAAATGTGTTAAAGGAACTGCTGCTTTGTCCAGACCAGACGAAAGTCATATCTCCATGTCCTGTATTGCAGAAAAATAGTCTTAATCCAGCAGTGCAGTGCAAAGGGTGAGCGCCCCACTTCAAAGACACCTTATCAAATTTCTGACTGTACATTATTATCACTGATAATACTACTGCTCTTATTGTTACTGTCACCACTGCTACCTTGACGATAATGCCTTGGAATTCTAGTTATATGCAAGAGTCTCACCTAAATATATTTACAATTGCTTTCCTTATTTAAGCCTGTCCTTAACAATAGGATGTAACAGGACTACTCACAGGCTCATAGCTAAGCACGTGCTGAACAGTTTTGTAAAAGCTGTACCTAGGGGTGCTTGCTTGTACTAGGTGAGGACAGACCATATATCTCACTTATTTATTTCTGCATACCTTGGTTTGGGTCATTCTGCTGCATGAGAGATGAATGCCCCTACACACACCTCTGTTTTGCCCTTTGGTATTCAGTGGCTTCTTAAACCCAGCGGGAAAGCATGCAAAAACCAAACTTCCCCACCAGCAATCTAGAGTAGTCATACACAGATTAAAAATTAGCATTAATATTTTAAAAATTAGCATTCATATTCAATGGAAAACCCTGCTCTTTTCATACAGAAACATTTTGTACTCTCCTGCAGAACAGTGACTGATGTTTACATGCCCCCAAAGCAAGTTTCACTCCCTTTTCCCCACCATCCTCCCCCCCCTACCCGCCAACATCTAATTGGAATCTGCAAATTAAACCAGGTCTAGCCTGGGACAGCTGGAGCATTTGAAAGCTTCATGGTGGACTGAAAGAGTTTACCTTGGCCAACACGGATGAGCAAAAGCGAAATGGGCTCAAAACCTCCTCCTAGTTCGTACCAGTGTCACTGTCCATGGCTATAATGCCTTGATATGTTGGTTGTGTTCGCTGTACGCAAGCCACTACCAGATCTGTTAGCTCTGTCTATAATGTCTACTGCAGGACCATGCAGAAATGTGTAAGAAAACCCTGAAAGAAGCCCAGTAAGGTCCTGAAAGCAGTGAAACCAGCCTAGAGCACGTGGACAAACCACCCTGTTTGTGGAGGTGGGTGGTATTCGTAAATGATGCTGCGCTGTGCAGGCTGTGGGTTACGTGTGTATCGTTACTGCTCCCCGTGGTTTCCAGAAGGAAGATGCTGTGCTATTATGGCATGTTATTAAGCCTTCAAGTAGGCGAGCAAAACGTATCCCAAGGGAAGATTTCTTTGAGATACCCTGTATCCACAACTGAGTGCAGTTACCTCTTCTTCCAGACAACGTAATGCCTGGATCTTTGTTATGGCATTGTTGTTGTATATCAGTTCTTCAGAGGATGTGAGATCACATCTCCTGCATGTCTCAACAGCAGGAATGAAACCTCGGCTGAAAATAGCTTCCTGCAGCATAGCAAAAGAAAAAAAAAAAACAAAACCTAACATGTCCAAGAAATACAGCTGCAATTCACTCGCAAATCTAAACAGGGAGGAAATGATTGACTGACAACATACAAACAGTTCTCTTCTTACACTTCTGATTTCGTACTGGTTTCTATGCCCACCCTGCCGCACACCCCACAGCCAAGTTACTAATTACATCCTTCCTATTGTTTTGCCAATTTCTCCTCTGGGAAATAATGGGAAGGGATGGGATTATGGAGACTGATGCACTTGACAGCAAAAATAAATAAGTGAACGAATGCATAAATAAATAAATAATTCCTCTAGTAGTCACAAAGACAAGCCTATTCCATCCTTCCTTCCTATCTTGAGCCAAACTTCAGAGATTATTCAAGAGAAATGATGATCTGGTGCCTCCAAGAAATAAGTATCAATTAATGCTTAATTAACATTGCATGACAGATTGATTCAAACAAAAAGAACATTTTAAATGAATCTCTGTGCAAATTGTGGATTGAAACAAGATGCCTCATACAAGAATGAGCAGCTCCTTATTATTATATAACATCTCTATAGTTGTAGCACCTGGAGGCTTCAAACACATTGCCAACACAATGTGTTAGATGATATAACTATATAAATGGTAAAGATCCTTATCTTGCATTTACAGTATAAACAAGAAGTTATGCCATGTGGATCCTATGACAAGTAGACTGATTTTAAGAAAACACAGGATTTAAGGAAATTTAAGAAGTTGTACATGTTGTCCAGCCAATCACAGCAGTTTCTAATCAACATTAGCTGGACAAAAAAAGAATGAACCTACAAAAGCTTATTCATATCAAGTGTTTTGTTTGTAAACATCCCAAAACACATGGGTTGCCTCATGGGGTAATAACAGGAAAATATAATTTAGATGGGAAAAGAGCACACAGGATGCAGCCCAGGATAATGGCAGGAAAGCAGAGAACAGCAGCCAGTGTTTTCAAGCTGGGACACCTCATGCCAGCCAGCTAATGTCATCTTTCCACAAAAGAACAAAAAATGCTCTGATGTTCAGCAATAAACCACGGTTGCCATTGAGAGCTCCAATTGAGCACTACCTCCGAGAATCAGCCTGTTTCCAGATGAATGTTGGCTGCTCCGAAGCAAAGAAGTTGGCTGAAAAGCACCCTGGGAAATACTCTACTTTCCTGAGGCATTTTTTCCTTTTCCTGAGACCACCCCTCAAAATAGCCCCTATGATTTGTACTGCTTTTACTCATTTTCTGAGCGCATTGCCTTTGCCAGTTCCTTTGGGCAGGTAGCACGCTAGACCAGCCAGCACGGCTTTACCTTCAAACCTGGACGGAAGAACCAGGAGAGAAGAACCAAGAACCAGGATAAATTAGCTATCACAGCTGCACTACTACCAAGCTCACTCAGGCATATCTTCAATACTCCATAATATAAAAGAGCAGCACAGATACCCTTAGCCTATTGCTTAGATAGGTATGCTAATGGTCCCTTAGGAGAGACAGACCACAGTGCCAAAGGCCCAGTACTGTTGTCACTGAAATTAATTGATTTGGAGCCATTTAGTAGCCCTCTGACCTTCTGTTGCTAATCAGATCACCTGGCAGCAAAAAGGTGATTAAATGTATCGGTGTTTGGATAAAATGAGTAGCAAAAAAAAAACAAACCACCCCACCCCCCCAAAAAAAACACTTCAGACCATGTTGACAAGTAAAAATTCACCTTCAGTAAAAGACCATCTGGATGTGTCCTGTGAACTTACCCACCACTTTCCAAACAGAGCTTGTTGTGTTCAGTGACTCCCAGATATTTGGAGAGTTTTATCTGAGAGATTTCCTCTCCCTTTTCTTACTCCGTTCAGGTTGCTGCAAGCTGCCACCTCATTATAGTTACGTTTAACATGAAACCCTTACTTCGAAAACTCTTCATTTTTCTGACAATTTCTCATCTCTCTTTCTTTTCTTTGATGCTTAGTCTTTATCTTGCAGAGAGATCTTTCTCAGGGCTCAACTTTGTGAATCCTGGTTGAACTTGAAGTGGGTCTACAGACACGATTTCAGCTCATACTAGCCCTAATACTTCCAAGGAACCCAAACCCCAGCACACTATATATTTCATTGGAATAGGCATGCATATATATCTGCCTCATATACATATATATATATATATATATATGAGATGAGCTCTGGTTTCCCAGTTAATTTATAGTGATTTTGGAGGGCTGCCCCCTATTATTTATGCCAGTATCTGTAGCGCACTGGGGATTAAGGCACTGGCGTTCACTAGCTGTTCCCCTTCTACATTGCAAGTCAACAGAACTCTGCACCAATTCCATTTAAATATTGCTTTATACTCAGGATTATGAGTTTTGCAACTCCCCCTCCCTTAGGTTAGGCTGCCGATGCGCTGTTAGGATTGCCTGTCACACTGACCGACACTCTCATTGCATCCATGGCTCTCCCATCTGCCTGTCACTATCTGTGGTTTCTTGTTTGTTCCCTAAATTGAAAATCATTTCATGCAGGGACTGTCTGTTTCTAGAGTGGCTGGTGCAGAAAGAGTGAGCCCTTGATTAGGACTCTCAAGTATGACAGTAATGAAAATTATCCTTATTAGATAATCATAACAAACACAGAATAATAATAGATAAGTTTTAAGRAAGTAGTGGAATTCTTCATGACTCCAATCAGAGAAATCTGTACAAGAAACATTACAACTATYGTAATTTGATTTTAAGCAGAAACTTAACATAATTAAAACATCTCAGATAATGGGATTAATACTCACTTTTWGTATATACCTTCTTTGAAGTATCTAGGAATAATCCATCAAATACTTCTTGCTGTATACAGTTTTAACATGGACATGTATTACTCTCAGTCTACCTGTCAAAAGAGACAGACAAAAAAAAAGAAGAAATCAATGTTTTGTTTAGTGCTTTTTAAAATCTTATATACTATACGAGAACAATTGAAAACAACTGCTAGGTAGACAGGACACACAAAACTGTCACCTATACATATGTGATTCTTAGCATCATGTCACCATCAGCATCATACTAAGGTACGCTTATTCATCCCGTGGAAACAAGTACATTTGTTAAATACAAACTAGGGCTTTCTGTACAACAGTTATAATTAAATGACTATCCTTGGCTAACTGTGCAAACATTCATCCTTCTGCCAAGAGAATAATTTATCAGCTCCTCTATTGTAGTTTCAAGGGTTTCTTAGTAACGTGGCACTTGTTTCCTTTCTGTTGTGTGATTTTACAGCCCTCAGAAGTTGGAAGAACCTTTTTATGTCATCATATCCTAAATATTTCCTTCCTTACATCTCTCACTTTGGTTAAAGAGAAATGATTAAGATCTTRTACAGATGCTTATCGTTTCCACTCCCATCAGTAAATTTTGTGTTACCTGAGTTGCTTGAGGTATTAAAGATCCCCAATTTAAAAGCAACTTTGCCTGTATAACAGGCCTGTCAACCCAATAAGCTGGAGGTTCAAAGAAAGAGGCTTCTTTGGAAGCAGACCTATGCTAAGTGCATTTATAGTGCAGCTCCACGGCTTCCCCTCTCTTCTGAAATGCTACATGCTTGTCATTAGCTCATTAACCTCATGCTTCATCTCTGAGCTGCTCTCCTTGTCTTGGGGAGCCACAGTCCCATGGAGACTGGGGATGGTGGAGGAGACACCACGGCAGCTGGAGGTAGGTGGCTCCATTGAAAGCCAYGTTCCCCAGTGCCAGCAACCAGGTGACCCATTTCGCTAGATACACATCTCTCTTACATGCACCCTGGTGCACGGGCTCTTGCAGAACTGGAGAAAATAAAATTAAAAAGCCTGAGTGATGTGGCAGCAGGTTGTTACAGAGGTGGGCTTCCGCATCTTWCCTTGACAGCCTGTTTCTGCGTATATGCCCCCAAACTGCACGGACATTTTAATCTTGCCAGTTRTAAATGAATTTCAAATCCACAGTAACCTTTCCACTGAGAAGGTGCAGAGGCCACCCTTAAACAGCTGCTCTGCTAGGTGGCCCTTTGCTCCATGGGCCACATGCTTCAGTTTYCTCCCATTAATCTGCTTCTTGAGCAACCTGCTCTCTGCTGATTGTGTGACGATATAGATTATTTCACCCTTACATGCATTTTTCAAAGCTGCATCTCATTTTGTCATTTCCTGCCTTAGGTTTCTAATCTCTCTATCTTCGCTGATTTACGCAATGCCTCCCAATTTGGATCATCTCTGATTTTAATTAACACGTCCTCTTTCCCTGTCTTCTGGCTAATGAATGAAGATGTTTAAAGAAGCCTGGACTCAAGACTGCTCCCTGATGTTGCCCACTAGAAAACTCATGCGATTCAACACAACTTCATTTATTATCTCACTTTGTTAATGGCCCTGTGGATGGTTTTTAATCAACATCACAGGGTCCTTATCTAAGCCAATCTGAATTAATTTTGTGAGTCTCCTCTCTTGCTGGTGTTCACTTCAGTGAGAGGGAAAACAAAAGCAGAAGAGGCCATCAGTCACCAGGATGCTTTCCTGAGAGGTCTGGAGATTATTAAGAGGTGAGAATAAACTGTTTATTCCCCTCTGTCAGGACTCTGCATAGTATACCTTTATGGTCCCTACTACCGTAATATCTGTGCTTCTCACAGACTTTAATATATGTATTTTAATACTACTTATCAAAGTAGGGAAGAGCTATTACCCCCACTTTGTAAGTAAACTCCAGTATAGAGAGAATAAGGACATGGTCAGCTCTGCTCTTCTAGCTGTAATGGGTACAAATTAAGAGGTTACAGGTGCTTTCACACCTACACTTCTCTACTGGAAGTTACTGTGACATAACTGCCTGTGTAACTCTGGGACAGCCCATCAGATACACCATCAAACTGAGTTTATCATCTCTTCTCTTAAAAAAAAAATATGTATTTATATTTACATATCTGTATCTATATTACTGCATTAATGCCATTTTGAAAGACTGAATGCAACTAGATGTAAAGAGATGCCAGAAGAAGTGACTGGGCAGGTACCTAGAGCATGTAGCTGCTTCAACTAGACCGCAGGACACAGGGCAAGACATACAATGATTTCTGTTGGATTTGGTCCTGATTGATAGTTATTTGGGCACCTCCRTGTCACTTAGCTGGGCACTTTAATATTCCTTAAGGTCTAGATCAAAGTGTTTTCCTTGACGGTACACAGGAGGTTGAACCCAGATTTGCAAAGTGTAAAACGTGTTGCTGACCTAAGGACTGCTCTCCTTTCCTACCAAGAGAGGATAATTATGTCACGTCATTGACGTTACACTCTGGTCACTGCTCAGGGACTGTGCTTATCTGTTCCCCCCAAATAAGGGTCTTACCTATCCTCACGCACAGCTTCTTCCACCTCCTGATATGACAGTTTTAATATGCTATTTGCGTYCCTTTTGGATGAAAAGAAGAAAGCACCTTTCCGCTACAGGGAAAAGGGCTAGAAAAGGCATCTGCAGCCTGATCTTCCTTTGTTTGGATTGTTTACTTTCTGAAGTGTTAATTGATGTTTCTGAATCATCTCTAAAATATTCTCAGAAACTTCAAGTTTAAGCATCTTTTAATAAATGCCATCAGGAAAAAAACAACAACAATATCGTCTCTCCCCCCCTGCCCCCACCCCCCCAATTACAACTCATGCAAAAGAGGAAAAAGAAAAGGGGAAATGGAAAAGGATGAAATATTTCCAGAAGCGTCAGTCATAAAGAAACTAATCATGAACTAAGAAACAATCTAAAGAAGCACTGAGAGAGGTAAAAAGCATTAAGAAGAGAATATGGAAAGTTCTCATTCATTTATAAATACCCTTTATAATTTGTAAACACATATCTAAATTAATATGCATTGTTGCTTTTGCCTTTTTCATTAATACAGTAAGTGCCAAAAGACATGTAGAACAAAAAATTTGTCAGTAATACTCGCTTCATATTAGGAAAAAAATACGTATTCTTTTACTCTAAACTTTTAAACAGGGCCTAGTTGGAAATGAATTGCCTTTGAATTGCTAAAAATAAGCATAAGAAACTAATCTAAGTCCATCACTATTGCATTTTATACTATATACAACTTCAGTGTGGTTTAATTAGCAGTGTATTGCAATAATTTATTATTGGTTTAAAAAGCCTGAACAATCAGGACCTTACAGTARAACGGGAAAATGGGAAGCTATGAGCCAGACACATTATTCTGGTTTATATTAATTCAGTTATTTTACCTTTGGTGCGCATTCATCTATCCATACAATGCGAATGCTGCATTGAGAAGGATGTTGAATATTGAACCTTTGGCTCAATATGAAATATGAACTCTGAGGCATAGCTGCAATAATACCTCCATTTGTGTTATTATGATTAACATTCCTCTGAATAAGAAGCATCCAGCAATATTAATTATGGAAATAGTGAGATTACAATTGTCATAAATCACTGTGCAGTGTAAAAGCAAGTTCTCCAAAAGCCTTACAAAAAAATCTTTTTCTCTGGTTTTGGAGTTAATTTCAACCTCATTTTCACCAAGCTTTCCTACTTGTGTCTGTTGACAAGACAGTAATTATGCTTTTCTCTTGATTAACACATTCTTTTCAGTAAAGTCCCAAACAGCTTTCACATGAAAGGCTGAATTCAACAGAGCATCGTTCTTCTCATTAAAGACTTAGCATTCACCCATGGTTAATTTATCACACAGATACTTCCTGTCTCATAGGAATAAGGGTGGCCTTGAAGCAACTACTCTTGATTCAGACAGAAGCCTTTTCCACAGCAGTTGACATGGATGTCTTTTCAAATACAATGACTATCAAATTCATTTAATAAGTGAAAATAGGGGGAAAAAYGGTATGCAGTTTCTCCACTAAAGCACAGATTCAACTGACTGACTGATTTAGCCTTAAAGGTCTTGGTTTTTTTGCTAGGTACCTAAGGGTCTACCTCACTACATGTGTACCTTGGAAATTTCCCATTGCTTGAAACACTATTTTCTGCAGATCTATATAAGCATATCAAATCTTTATATATCTATGTATTAAGTCAGCATTTCCCCCTTCACTACCCTTTCTTTTCTCAACATTGTTAGCAAGATTAGCAATATTCGTTGATTAATCAAAGCAAACCACCTTGACATTTGGTGCATCAGTTTTCATTTGTAACAGACATACRATGCAATGATTTATTTTGATGTATTACATTGTACCCCACGGAGCATCCAAAAATAAAAACGGTGTCATTATCAGTGTTGTGAAAACAAGCATTTGCATCAGGGACCACACACAAAGAAAGAACAATTTCTTGCCATCTGTGTTCTTTAATCCAGACTTTTGATGGTTGGATTGTTTTGGGATTTGTTTGCTTAGGTTTTTTTTTTTTTTTTGATATGTGATTTCCAAACATATCATATATTCAAGCAGCGGCTGAGGGGGTCTAACCAGCACTCAGCCCTGGAAACGGACAGCAAAGATTTTCACTGCTAGCCTGCTGCTTTGGTCCATCCTGGGTTAACTCACAGCAGGCGAGATGCCCCTGAATTAGCAGTGGTACCAACTGAATTGCTAATGAAAGAGTGTCTGCTGTGCAAGGAAACATTCCCCTGGAGATGGCAGTAATTACTACCGTCCTCAACAGCACAAGAAATGGCCATAGGTGGCCCAGCTGCCAACRGGAGGCTGCGGGGAGGAGGTCATGGACATGCCCTTGCTAAGGTCTTATTGACTGACCATGCGGGACTACGTTATCCCGCCTCTCTAACCCTGTTGAGTTGGYGCTAGAGGAGGCAGCAAAGCCTTTAAACATATTCTTTAGTCCACTCCATCCCTGAATAATGCTTTAAGCAGAYGTTTACCATTAAGTGTGTGTTTAAGTCTCACTGAAGTCAGCAGAACTTAAATATGTGCCTCAAATTAAGTGTTGCCTCAGAGCGCCATGGCTGAATGGGGACAGACTGATGAATCGGAGGCACTTACTCACRAATGGGATTAAATAAATACATACATACTTAAACTGGTCACTGTAGTTTCTAATTGTTTCTGGGCTGCACATTTCTCTCCATCTTTTTCCATTATCACCATCTGCTCTAAATGATTACTAGGGATTAGCTGCGTAATGCAGTAGCCAAACGGCGTGAGGCAACAAGCTGAGACAGCGTGTGCAGGAATGAGCTGAAAACCATCCTCCCAAACGAAGTCCTACTYGCTGGAAAACCTCTCATTATTTTGTTCCCCCATGGAGAAAGGAAAGGCAGGGCTGATATATTCAGAGATCACAGGTAAGTTCCAAATGGCAATAAATAAGAGCAGAAGAGAGTTTCTTTGGGTTCAGCAGAGTCAAAGGATGTCTTTCTTTAAGTCAGTGTATTCCCTYACAATGACTGAGTCCCCCTCAAGATCAAAAACACGCTCCAGATCTGCACATCCTTTCTTTTTACACCAATCCAACACCCAATATAGAAATATTTATTGGCTTCAGCCTAGCATTTCGTTGCCGTACCCTCACAGCTTGTCATCAGCAAAACAAATTATTATAATTATCATCACGATCATCATCCACACAATCAGCCCTTGGCTTCAAATACATGGGGAAGGCAGTACTTCGAAATCTAGCAGGAGGTCCTTCATAACCAACCCACGGCAGGTGACAAGATTTGCCTGAAGGCACCACCATCCCCTGACACTGATTCGGTTGGGAAAGAGTTAACGGTATCCTCCAGGATTGCTGTTTGTCCTTCATTTGGATAAAAAGGAAACAGGGGAGGACCATTAGAGAGAGGATGTAGAGCACAGGCTGAGCAGTCCTGGGGGAGGAACTGCACACACAGCTAAGCCTGAAGAGCTGCTCTTTCCAGAAGCACCTCTTCTTTTTAGCCCACACGTCACTTCAATTTTGAACCTCATCAGCAAGAATGGCTCCCAGAGGAGTGAGTGTTTTGCACATCCCAGTCTGTTCCAATTGTGTCGCAGGAGCCATTTCACAGTATTTTATCTCTGCTGATATATATATATATATATATATATTTAAGAAGGGTGAGGCTGGCTTTTAAGCAGTTGGAGGACTACATTTATAGAGTAGGCTGGAAAAGGCCACACAGTGGAGGCTTTGCAGAATTAAGATAATTTTCTCAGTGTGTAATAATTTCATGTGAAAAACTGGATTTCTGGGAAATGGTAGCAGAAGTAAAGGACATGGAATGTGTCCCGTTGAGTTTTCACAGGATTCCACTTTAATGTTCATCAAAGAATTGCTGTCCTGCSCCCTTTGTGTACCAAGCTCTTCCTTACTTACTTGTCACAAGACAACCAGATACACTCTGGGCAAAAAGTTGGCTATCATGTTCTATTTTTATTCTAATTTTTCTCTCATTTGCTTGCATATACTTTGGTCATTGCAGACCTGATTTATTTCAGCCAACTTTAGACATCTACATACTAGTTGTTACAGAAATATCAGTGTAGACTCACTCAGATGTCTAGTTTTTGATGCATAAGTTATGGCCAATGAATCTCACTCCAAGTTATGTTTTCAAAGGGAAATGAGTATCTGCTCTTGCAGCCAATAAATGTAATCCTGCCTTGACAATGCTAAAGCAAAGTAGCATATCAGTAATGACACTATTCAAAACATCCCGGTCGAKCATGATATTAATCCAGGTAAATAACTTATTATGTCAAGCCAGAAGAACCTGAGGTCAGAATATCCAGTTTTGGCCAACTGGAACAAAGAGACTGGGCATTCTCATTGATGTAAGTGGGCTTGAAGAGTAGTGAGGTTAACTGAGTTGCTTCTGCTGTGGGAATTTGGTCCATTGAACTTAGATTTCTAATTCATGTAGGTTGAGCAAGTATACTAAAATGCAAYAACTGCTTTCTCATAGTGAAGGTGGTCATATACTTGCATAGTTTAAAATTAACATACCCATTTGATTAGGGCTTGCTAAGCAGTTTAGAAAGCCAGTTTTGCTGCACATATAAAACCTTTCTTCAGAGCTTACTGCAAAATTTGCTTTGAAATGGTCATAATCCATATCACTAAATTCAAGCATTAAAATATGTCTTTTGTGCAACAGCCTCTCCAAAATAAATATTTTTCTGGTCTACTCTGAAAAAGAAAATTGTCTTTTTTGGCTTCTAGGTCATTTTTTCAGCTACTGCTTCACCTGTGGAAAAAAACTATTTTTTCTGTGGGGTTCATCTCATAACTAAAAGTCATTTCTCCTGGCCCTTTTGAACTGTATATTAAAAATATCCTTGTAGAAGAATGAACTTCTGTTTTGCCTAGGAACACATCACAGTATGTTGCCCAGTTCAGAGCAGATGTTTCTATAATTGCTGCTAGATTGTTGTCCTGTAACAGCTTCAGGTCTTTTAGCAGCACAGACCCGACCAACAATATAACACAATCTCACCATCAATACACTTTTCGTTAAGCTGTTAAACGGAAGCAATAATCTTTCCATTTATCCAACGGTGATCTGTAATCCAAAGCCTTTCAAACACTTTGCAATGAAGGTTAATTGCCACCCCTATTTTTTTTTCTAGGGGGTAAGCTGACATTGAGAAGTTTCCAGGAGCACAGCTATTGAGCTCAAGGATGGAAAACTTGATCCTACCAAAGGTTGGTTGTTGTGGACTAAGCTAATTCAAATCACCTCACATTTCCCATAGACTGCAAGCTGTCCTGCATATCAGCTTGTACATGCTAACTGGTCATTTTGTAGTTTATTTGTATATCTGAATTCTGACATACTTGGGCTAGAAAATGCTTGACTTGGGGAAAATTACGACATCCTTGAAATGGTTTTAATCCACTTGCTACAGATAACACGTTCTCTACAAAAATTCCACTGAAACATCTGTGCTTGCAAATTTGTTAAGAGTAGAATAAGCATAAAAAAATGCCAGGCACTAATGATTAACAAGGTGTACAAAGCAAAAGCTACCAGTATAACTGTTGTAACAAATTAATGATACATGAAATAGATGTAAAATCATCTTTTAACATACTTTTAAAACCYGATTTCTCAGGAATCAAAATGTCACCTAGCAGCTGGAGTGCACCAGCAGGTAGATTGGGTTAGCTAGTTCTGCACCGCTGGAGGGCACATTTTATCTGAAACGTACTGCTGGACCCGTTCCTTAATTTGCAATTAATTTACTGTTTTAGATGGTTGAATTAGTGAGACCGGTGCCACGTGAAGGGAGGGCGAGGAGAGCCCGTTCCTGAAACTCAGTGCGTGTGGGCTGTGAGGACGTGCTCTTCGCTACAGTCTCGTTGCTCCCTGGGAGCGTGACCTTGCCAGGGTAACACAGGGGTGCACTCAAGGTGGACCACGTAAGGACTTGTTCACATACCCTCTCCTGGCTGTGCCTCTGCCACAATCTTTCCACGCAGAGCGATGTGATCACTCCAAGACACATGATGGCACCAAAGGTGAGTGAGCCGTGGCTCTCCTAGGGCTAACCAGAGGTCCCTATGTCCCCGAGGGATGCCACCAGCTACCCCAGACACCTCCTGGGCTGGCAGGTATGACACTGAGACCTGCACCCTTCTGAACTAGCAAAGCAAGGCTGGGCAGGGTGTCCTAGGACATCTCAAAGGGCATGAGGAGTCACAAATCAAATCTTTAATCCATCAGAGAACTCATCCATAACTGTATTCATTCTCTGCACCCCACAACACGCTATGTCCACCCAGTTGTAGCATGCTGATAGCCTATCCCATTGGCCCTTACACTGCAGCAAATGTAGGCTTGCTGTGATTCCCTCTCAGTAAACCATGGAAAAATTTACTTCCTGCATTTATGTGGGAGTGGTAAAAATGCGCTGGTGGCCTACTGATATTTAAATGGCTCTAACAAGGGTCCCCACTGCAGAGGAGCAATCAAGGTTTGAAGGGAGACCCCAGGAGACAACTATGAAGGGGCTTTCATTTGTGGCGATAGGAGAGGTCTGTGGCCTCTGAATGCCTTTATCTCTCTCCATTGCTTATCCTGGGAGCCCTGGGTGAATTATTTAGGTATTTTCAGAAAGTTCCAAGAATGAGGTGGTATCAATCAAAGGCAAAGCATGCACTTTACTTAGATGGCTGGACATGCACATGCACACACAAATATAAATATATATAAATACATACACACACACGTATATATGCACATGGACATATGCCTGTACAAACAGTGAAATTTACTGTTATCAAAAGGACTACAAATACCAGATATGAGGGCTGAAAAGTTGGAGCTAGATTGCCATATTGTACTATACTATAATGACTTGGTACAGGAGTATTTAATTTCCTCCCAGAGTCAAAATGCCTCTCCTTCTCAACTGGAAAGAGTGGGGTGGCTGAGCCACCTTTGCTTCTTACTGAGTACTTAAAACAATATTAAGGGCTATTCTTTTACATATAAGACACTAGATCAGATTCACAGTGTTCTTCTGAATTTCCTTCAGCATAAGAAAAAACARGCATTCAGGCATTCGCTACACAAAAGAACTCAAACTTCTCACAAAATTCATATCCAAGTGGAAAAAAAAAATCACATTCAGTTCCTAGCTCTGCCACAAACTTCTTCTGGATCGCGGAAAAAGCCCCACCACTAACCGATGCTTCAGACCTTCCTCCTACCTTGTGCCCCCATTAAACAGCAACGCACCCTGTGTTGAACGCTGGGACAGCAACAAGAAGACTGTTTAATGAGTGGGATGTCATAGCAGGCTCTGGACTAGACTTGTCATAAGTATCTTACAGCTGTGATATTGCACCAGGAATATTCCACTTTTTTTTTTTTTTTAATATAACTGCCTCATTACTCTCCACCCCCTGCCCAAGTAATAATTTATAAAAAAATAACATTTCAGTTTTTATTTTAAAAAAAATGGATTCTCTGATAGCAATAGCCCCTCTCCCTTCTAAACACATGCACAATATGTTGTACAAACAGCATTATGGTCTGACGTTGAGCTATTCTCCTTCATTTCATTATTTAATGTGTCTCAAGGAGTGCTTGAAGCTAATGCAGTAACTGAGTAAATTGATAGGATCTTTTTTTCTGTGGCATACAAGTTCAGCAAAAGTAGAGAATCCTCATCCACCCCCCCTTGCCYGTGCTGCTCCTCCCTATGGCTCTTTGCCTCCTGACGGCGCTGAGTACTGTAGATCTGCATTTCACCAGTTATCAACAGATCTCCATCACTCCGTGAATGGGAATAACGTTCCTTCAGACCTGCGTTTGAAAAGCAGACCTATATCCATAGGAGCAATTAGTTCCCCGCTGTGAGTTTAGACACGCTAGCTATACTGCAGCTGCTCCGTGTTGCTAGCACTAAATTTTCCTCAGTAGTGGATCAACATGTTTAAACACTTTGATCTTCTTTATCTCAGYGGCGAGATTTGAAAGCCTCCTGGATGAACAAGCCTTCTTGTGGGTGCAACTCCATCTCATCCACCATTTCAGCGCTGACCTGAAACTTTTGTGCTTTATTTACTGGAGAGGCATCGTCTTTTGAAATGGCTTCTCACATCCCCTCAGAAAGATTTTTTTCCCTAATGCTGAGCTTAAGTAACGGTACTTCAAACAGCAGACAAGAGACACAAAGAGGACTCGCTCTTATACACAGGGATTCAGAATCATCTTAATCTCCGTCACGCGCTTTCCGATTTTCTTTTTAATCTCCCACAGCACAGTGTGCACCAGACACAACTGAGAACTTGTTGTTTTAGCTGCCTTATTACTGCTATGCTATAAAAGCTTAACTAACATTTGGAATATATTAGCACAAGTAGACTGAAGCATGGGAGCATCCGGTTCAGATGYGGCTACAGCTCGGTAGATGATGGTAGATAGGGATTAGTGGCGCCATCCTCTCTCTCATAGATCGAGATTGAGTCTCTTTTCTAACTTCTCAAGGATCCAGGACTGAACTATTAGTGACATAAAACCACACAACAGGAATGAAGATGGGGTGACCATTAGGCTTCTTCCTCCAAACAGTCTGGAAGTTCTCATTTCCCTATCCAAAACCAACTCTCTGCTCCTTTGGACGCTACGGCGTTGAACCAGTTAGAGTGACGTGGAACCCAGCTCACGTGTCTCTAACAAAATTACCAACCTGAGCYTCTGACTGTGCACTGGTTTTACCTCAGACTGACTGAATTTACTCTCCTGTAAATTGTTATCTCCTGCAATGAAGCAAAGAGAGTTACGCTGCTCGTAAAACGCAAGGGAGAAAAGGAACAAGCGCAGAGACTTTGTCTGGTATTGTAACTTTCTGGGTGTTAGGACCAAATTAACAGAGGGCTGCATTTGTACCAAAGTACTTGCTCAGAAATGCAGGGAGGGAATTTTCCCTCATCCCAGAGTCTCTGGGTGCTTGTAGTGACATAGAGCTCTAGCCTAAACAATATAATTAGAAACTTTTTTTCAYACAGGTTGGCTTCCTAGGCACGATTTTAGCGCTACAGACAATCGAAACACTTTATGGAGAGACAGATTAAGTAGCGATTATTTCTGCCGCAGTCTGAAYGTTCCTCCTCTGCACGGGCTGGTTTTATTACGCAGGTGGATGGAATGTGCTCTGCTCCGTTTCCAAAGGAGCCACACAAGCCCAGCATAAATCAGTCAACAAGTACCCTAAACCACACGTATTAGGAATGCTAGCAAGAGGAATTCCAAAATGAAGCATGTTTAGACAAAGAAGCGATTATGACATGGAGAGAAAAGGAGTGCAAAAACTTCAGCTGGAACCAAGAAAGGAGCACAGTAGCTCACGGAGGAGAAAAGTCTGGTACTGTATTTATGCAGCCTCATAAATGGGGCAATTTTAATCTTCTGCATAYGATATAATAATATCTATTGGAAGCAACGTGAGTATCACACGCTGGTTCTCAAAGAGGATTTTGGAGCTTGGACTCCTAATATCCATGCAAATCAGACAGCCAGATTCTGATCTCATTTACAAGGGGTCTGCCCAGGTGTGCTTTTATAGATGTCAACAGAGTTATGCAGTGCAAGACAGAGCAGAGTCAAAGGGTATGTCAGCGTCTTGTTTACGTGGCAGAAAAAGGAGGGGAGGACAGAACRGTTCCTATAAGTGCACGCTGCAAGCTTGACCATAAAACGCATTCCCAGTGGGTCAGCACCTGTTTAGATAAAAGGTTTACTTGAAATACACAACCCAGTAGAGCTCACGCATTTATCCATATGGCACTAACAGGAACTGCCAGCTGTGTCCAGTCGTCCAATGTGTTCTCCCTCCATCTATGACATATGAAACCAYATGGAATCATCTATCCATTAGGAAGAGATCATTTTCAGACAGGAAGGTTTCCTGACACAATTATTAGCTGTGGCGTTCCTGACCAGGAACAGGCTGGAAGAGGCAGGAAACAAAAGAGGGCTTATGTTGTCTTAAAGGGTCATGTGAAGAATTTTCTGTTTTTAAATCATCTTTCAAGCTGGCCCTTTTTTAAAAGGGCGCCTTTTATCGCTCAGCTTAACCTCAGTCCGCTGCATGGGTTGCTTTTCTCTCCACCCGTTTCTGTGAYGAGTGATCATGGCACATGAGGGCTACCAGCTTCCTCTGAGTTTGGGTTTGATTAGGGCCGGCAGACAGGTACGTGACTTGCTAGAAACAATCTGTTTTAGGGGCAACTGCTGCAATCCCTTTTTTCTCAATATTGGCACCGTACAACTGTATTTTCTTCCTAAGTGAGCTTCTCTTTGCACATGCCGTGGACTTGGTTCTGAACCAAAGCTAAACACTGTATATCAGCATAAAATCAAAGGAAAACAGTGACAAAACAGAGTCACTGGCTGAACTCAATAATATCTTTATTGAGACAGAAAATCCTATTAGGGCAGTTCTCCTGCTCTCAATCTGGAATAACTCAATTACTCTTGATTTGCACCAATGCAGATGGGATCAGGATCTGCCCCCAGAACACTTACTAGCTATGAACATTGACATGATCAGAAGTACAGTGTTCCCTATAATCAGCCCTGGTTTACCTCTAATGGATATAAGCAGAGACAGGAGCCTCAGGCATTTCAGACACCGGAGTGAACAGAGTATGCTGATTATGTACTGAGACTCTAAGAAAAGAAGCCTATTTTGGAAATGATATGTCCCCCAAACAAGTCTGAAATCAGGAAACATTTCTTCTAAGTAGCAGTCAGAGATGCTGGATCTCTCCCCCAAAACCCATGAATTGTAGCTCACTTAATCCAACAGAAACATTTTTGAGTTAAATCAGTGTGAAAGGAAAATCAGAGCTGATCTGTGATGTGTCTTGTCTGAGGAATATCTGAGGAAGAGGAAGATGCCACAATCACCTATTAGGCTAAGAAGAAACTGTAAGGAATAAGCTCTTAGATCTAGTGCAAGGAGTCCCTGGTACTTGGTTTGGGCTTTTATACACTCCAGTCATTCTAGATAGGCATAAGTTGGACAGACATCAATTCAAAACCCCGTTGTGCAAAGTGCAGACTCCACAGATGACATTAAACACTGGAGGAATTTTGTAAACTGATCAGTTACTGTATTCCATTTAAAAGAGTGATGACTAATCTCCAGTCCTCCTTTTTCCTCTTTCCTTTTCCCAGGAGCTGTCCATCACTGAAAGAAGCTAAACTCTGGAGCTGGGTAACACAAATTTGTGCTGGCCTGCTGACATTTTTATAGGATGTGTTCTGGAGATGAACAACTGCTTTTAATCCCACCACAGAACAGAGTTAGGGCAGTAAATGGGAAGCCAGGAAGAAGATGACATAATTTTTGAAAAAGTAGTCCTTCACAACAATAGCTTAATGTCTGCAAATATCCAGCTGTCTGGATATATTTCTCATAGAAAAATAATGGTATCCCCACAGAATTGCCTTTGCTGTGACATTTTCTGTAGGATCAGAGATATGAAAACTCCCAGTGTCCACGCTGATATTTATCGGAGCATAGGTGAGAAAAAGTCAACCAAGGATCTTTGCAGGCAGACCAGGAGTTACTCACACGACAACAGGACAATTTTATGTGCAGTAAGTGGAGTTTTCAGCTGACTTTCTCCTGATGGCCACATCCAGAAGATGACCACAACAGATGTGATAGGTGAGAATTCACATCATCCATTTTAGAATATTTTAGGCACTTAATTACATGCAACACAAAGCACCTGAAATGGGGAACCTAAATTCTCTGCCTAGTTAACTGAGGCTTTTCTAGATTGGGATAACTGAGTTAGACATTTAAAATCAGATGGTGTGAACACACCAGTAATTGTTCAGCTTTGTTGACAAAATCAGCAAGGAAGTAATATGAGGCAGTCTTACCTAGAGATAGAGCACTAGACTGAGACTCAGGACAGGTGGATTGGATCCTGTACTGGACGACCTCCGTATATTAATCCTTCCAGGGACATTAGCGCAGTCTTCCAGCCCTACTTTTCTGTGTCTCTAATTCAGCTAATGAAGACTGCTGTTGTCCATCTACTAGTCACAAACAACTGTCCCAACACCTCTCTCTTTTTCCCATGACCAGGGACACTTACATGATGACTCTAGCGCTCACATGTTTCTAAATAAGTTTTACTTTCCTGAGCTGGAACACTGAGCAGCACTGGTGTACTGGTATCTCAGAAGGTTTCTAGTCATCCAGCAACTCAGCCTGAAGATTATGAGCCCAATTTCCTTTTGCAGTCATTTGATTATTCTTATGACATTGTGGCAACCATTCTCCCACTGATCATTTGCCTTTCTTACTGTGTCTTGTAACCGGTTGTGCTTCAGCAGCTTGCCTTTGACATGTTTTAAAATGCCTCATGCAAGCTCTAAAAGTAGCTGACTCTAAAAGTAGCTGAATTCTGTCTTATTTCCATTTTAGTTAGTGATCAAGAAGATTCCCAAGACTTTTCAAGACAGATCAGGCTATAAGTGCATCTGCAGACTGCAAAACGAAGGTTCCAGCGTGCTGTTTTTGAGAAGCCCCTGGTTCGTTAACTCARCAGAGTCGAAGATAGCTAAACAGACTTTTAGACAGATGTGGCCTGATTAGAATTACCACAAACTTGCATTAACTTCAGCAGAGTTACATTTACACCAAAGAGGAATTAGAAYGAAGACTAGTTTATCTCCTTCCAAAGGAAGGAAACGGAAGGAAGGAAGGAATGGAAGGAAACGGAAGAAGGAATGGAAGGAAGGAAGGAAGGAAAAGGAAATAAATCTGGAGATCCCTCCAGATTGGATCTAGGGACCAGACATGACCTCTTCAATGCTACCATTCAACAGATCTATGATTCATTTATGCCTCTGATTCCTCTCCCATCTATTTTCTACGGAGACAGTAAGCCGTCTGTGGCAGGGTCTGTCTTACATGCATTTACCTGTGGGCTGATGTTGCCTAAAACTATAGCAGCATTAAGCTGCTACAGCTGCATTCAAATAAAAATACTCAAAATGACAGAAAAATGTTTACACCTGCATCATTTCTTTCCTGTGTGGGAAGGGAAATAAACTGCACAAGTAGACGGCAGCTCAGCTAAGATGCGATACTATGGTTTGTAACAATAGAGCTATTTTAGTAGGAAATTTATACTCTCAGCTGACATAGTTATACTGCTAAAAACTCCAAGTGCCGACCCAGTCTGTGTGCTGGAACAGAATCCCTCACAGTACCGCTACTATCCTGACTGGTAGATGTTATCATAATGCAAATAACGAATAATAAAAATAATAATTGGACATGAACTGCCTACAGTGTAGTGTCTTGGGTAGGCGATGCAAATTACCTGTGGAAATTTTTCCTACTCCCTGTATTCTGCTCTGGGTGACAAGCTCTTTGTTAACTTTTCCCTCACTGTTAGCAATGAAAATGTGCATATGTGGCAGCTAGTAACTCAAGCTTCCCAGGGGGACAGTTAATCCTCTACTCCTTGGTCCTGCGCTTAGTTCCCGCAGTCACTTTTCCCCTATAGATCCAGTAACAGAGGAGGGGAAGACGTGCCGGAAAGAGAAGGAGAGCAATAATTAACCACAAGAAGCAGAGAAACYGGCCTGGTTAGAAAGAGCAAAAAACAATAGCATGTCAGTCAGCAAAACATTGGTGCCTAATGGTTTAAACAAGCATCACGAAAGCCTTGTTATTTCTTGTCCAGTGACACAGGAGCCTCCCGACCCACAGAAATATCTCTCTGTTAAAGGATACATTAAACAATCCAATCTTTAATAAGCCACTGGAAACCCAGAGGCACAATACAGACSCTCTTTGTTTATCACAGGCCTTCTACGCTCAGAGGTCCTCAGATGGATGAGGTGCCAGACAGCTCGTCTGGGAAGGCTGGGGGTGTTAACTCAACACTCCCCMTCAGCTTCACAAAACTATCACCACATGTGCTCAGGCTCCACCCTGCCTTTCCCATAGTGACGGACCATCATGAGGAAATTAATCCTAAACCATAGGCCCATTAAAAAAAAAAAAAAAAACCTAAAATAATGCTATTTCTATCTGAAAGTCAGGTTTATGACATATATTTACAATAGGATTGCCTTGCAGAGAAAAAAATCTTTGCTTTGATGAAGTTATCAGTAAAACCACAGGAGCGATTCAGTTGCCTAAGCAGAGGAATCTCATGCTGTTTGAGATCTCCTGGGGTATCCCACAGCTTCTTGACCACCTTACACACATCTTTTGGAGTACCTTGTGCATCTGAAATAGCAGTGAATGCCTGCCTTTAGGTACCTGAACTGCTCTTCAGCCTATAGTGGGCTACAGCTTCACCCTAAGGCTAGTTTATCATGAGACAGAAGAGTCTGCAGAAAACTTCCTTTTCTTGCTTGGATCACAGTTGCACTCAGTCCTTGGAGAACAAGATACTGCAGAGGCAGGATGAAATTGTGTAACCAGTGTAAGGCTCATTTACCCCTTTCTGACCTGCAGCATGTGGAGCAGATTGTGTATTCAAATCCCTAAAAAACATTAGCAGGAAAAACTTAGGTCCAGCTGTCAGATCTGTAAGGCTTTTCTTATTTGTGGGCCTGAGTCTTCAAAACTGCAACCTTATCTTAAATAGAGATTTGCCTAATAAAGCTCTTCCCACAGACACGCCACAGTAAAGCACACCATGCAAGTTCTGCTCTAATACCAGTTTTACACCTGCATGACTGTGTTAGCTTCCATGTTTGCACCAAAAGAACACCAAACTCTACATTAACTTYATTGCAAGTGTTAGTTCTAGTTGCAGAGAAGCAGTTTCAAAACCAAGTCTGAGGATTTTCGAAGATCTGTCCAAATCCTTGGTTAAGACAAGGAAACCCCCAGCTACTTGTTTACTGTTTGGCTTTCAACAGCAAACTAACAYGAGGAGAAAAGCAAAGCTGATGTGCTTTGCATGGGAGCCGGGCTGGCAGATTCTKCTCTGAAGGTTTCTGCACCTCGAACACCAAGCGAAGCCACCTGGGAGTCACTTGACTCCCAGACTTGATCAGATCTGTGGCAACTTCCCAAGCARTCATAAGTTTATTCTAAGAAAAGARCTCAAGCGCTATCTTTAAAACTGAAGCAACCTGGAGCTCTGTTCCATTAGCTCCACAGAACAGATAAGTTCAAAAGCACMTTGGCAGGGAAAGTGTATCTGACACCTTTCCCTTCCATGATGCCTCTCCAAGTAGCCTCCTAAGTGAAACCACAGACATTGATAGGACTCTAGAATAAACAAAAGGGGAGTTTGGAGGGAATCTGGCAAAAATGGCCTGCAGAACTGGCTAATAATATACATTATGCTCAGAAAGCTCCTTCTGGCCTACACAGCATCAAACTAGATGACTGCCTAAGTGAAGGGTAATCTAAAAAGGTGTTGAAGAACATATAAATAGGTAAGTGAATTAATAAGAAAAAGAATACATCCCTGCACAAGGAGTGGCACCTCTGGAAGTTGTCATGGAGAATTAAATGCAGGTGGACCAGGRCAAGGTTCCTTATTTGCACCCGGAGGCTGCATGAGGGTGCACAGAGAGAAAGGTCTAGTCATCCTTCTCTGGAAGACCTACCYTCAGTTTGCTTGGGGCCAAGGACAAGAGTTTATAACAGCCTCCTTTGCACTTCCTCACTCCTCGTACTTTCAGAATAAAGAGTTCCAAACTCTTTAAAGCTGCCAAGACAGTGTTTATGCCTTGTTACAAAGAGCAGTGAGCAACGCGGTTTTGATCATACGAGCCTTTCTCAGGGTGAAGTAATGATATTTCATTAAGGGAGAGAGATAAAACAGGTGAACTGAAGATGGGATAGAAAAAGATACTAAGATTTTTCTTGAATTTATGGAGTTAATCCGTGAGTATTTACCAAATCACCCAGTCTCTGAGCAAATCCCTTGTGCGGGATGAGTTTACATACAATCAGTTTGCACTTTCTTGTAATTTTCCCTTCTCGTGGCCCATGTGGCTCTACAGATCATTTAGATGGATTTGCCAGGGCCACACAGCTGAGCGTTTTTTTGGGAGGTGGCAGCATGGGCAGGGAAGGGTTACAACCACAGATGTCCCACATTTGCAGTGCTTCTCTAAGCCTCTGTATGCACACRAACAAGCTGTGCTGCTGCTCCTCTCTCTTCATGTTAAGAAAGATAAAATCGGGTCACTTAAGACAGAGAGAAAAAAAGCATAAACCTAAAACAAAGCTCAGGAATCACCACTGCAGGAACAACCCGTACAACTGAGGACTCTTTCCCTAGCAGGTGGAACGCAGAGGGGGAAATTAAATTCCTGCAATTGGATTCCAGCTCTTGCACCGACTCCTTCTGTTGCCTTGAGCGAGCTTTTCTGCCTTTGTTTCCCCACCTACAAAATGAGGACACTACTTACATAATCACTCTCAAAGTGCATAGGAGGCTTAGCTGGCTAGTATTTGTAATAGAAAAAGAGCTATGAAAGTGCCAAGTAGTATTATTAATAAATAGCTCATTAACTTGCTATCTTCTTGACAATAATTCAGTTCTTCCCAGGAAGGTCAACCAAATTCTGCTGTTTTGCCATCTCTCCCCAAAGTGTAATCCCCTTAACTATCTCTTCCCCCGATGGGCTGTCTTTACCTCAGATGACTTTCACACAGCACCTACTTTTACGTGATGTGCTTCCCTTGGCGAGTCGTGTATGTGAGTCACAGCGAGCAGCGCATTAAACAATAACAGATTGATTTGTATTTTAATAATCTGACCTTGTTTTAGCTGGACAGGCAATGGTGTTTTACATACTGTCATGCTGCAGACACAACGGATTATGGATTCTTGTTACACTGCTGTGAATATTGAGTGATTCCCGTGAAGGCTTTGGACTTCTACCACAGAAACTGAGATCAAAATACCTTTGAATACTTTGCGGTATGTAAATAACTTAGAAGTGGCTGCAGCCTTGCTCTTCAGGCTTTAACCTGCATGAGCTTGAGAGATTTTGTGCCCTTTGCAACCATGGGCTTGGCTGAATTTCTTTTCCAGCATACCCAAAGCCTATGTTGTCTGTTCTAATCAGACTGACCTGGATTCAGCTGGCTTCCTCCAAGCAAAATTCACTGTATTGTTCAAAAAAAAAAAAAAAAGCCCATAGTATCTGCCAGAAGTAGTGACCCTCAGCTAAAAAATAAAGATTTGCATCAGCATATTATTTTATTCCTGCAGCTGGTTTGCTTTTGTCTCCTAAAAGCCTGTGGGACACAAAGACAGCACTAACTTTCCTCCCCGTCAGAATGCTCGCTGATAACATTAGCTGACCCACTTCAGTGCAGCCAATGAGTTATGCTATGAAATGACTGAGGGCAAATTGACTTTCCTGACTTTTTACAATGCAAGTCTCAATGCATATATAAATATATATATATATATAAAACAACTTACTACTTTTTTAACATTATGAAAGCTTACCACTAACCAAAGAGTGCTTTCTAGGGACAAGAAACAGTGTCATACGACCAGGGTAAAGACAGTGAACATTAATTTAGATTTGTTTTATTTGTATTGGACATTACACAAGGCAATGACCTGTAGAGGTCACAAGTTCTGAATTAAAGGTGGGAGGTTATTCTACATTATTTTCCTTAATTTGTTCATCTCTCAGTGCAGAAGGACAGGTATTGTAGAAAATGCAGCTGGATTATGCTGAAGAAGTAGAAAATAACAGCCTCAGAGAGCAGCCAGGAAAATGGCAAAGTCTAAAACGGATCTGGATCTTTCCATGGGATTTTTCTACAGGCAGCCCAACTGCTTGCACAAAAGCAGATTATAATACAACCTCTGTTTCTGTTTTCTAATGCCGTCTCCCTGCCAGAACGAGGTGCAGCCCATGGCAGAGTCCACCCATACTAAAATACAGGTCTCTRACCTCCCATTTTGCTTGCTTAGACATTAAGGTCACTGCACTAAACAACTTGATMCACTCCTGCTCCTGAAGTGACTGTCAGGCCTGTTCCCCCTTCTGTCGTTCCTGAGTCAAAGATCCACTCATCTTCCCTCATCACGCTTTGTCAGATGACCTTCCTCCCTCCCCTTTTGTGTACCAGGGTGCAAGACCAGAGAGGCYGTGGAGTCTCCATCCTTGGAGATGTGCAAAAGCTGCCTGGATAGGGTCCTGGGCAATGTGCTCTAGCTGACCCTGCTTGAGCGGGGGGGTTGAACTAGAGGATCTCCAGTGGTCGTTTTCAACCTCAGCCATTCTGTSATTCTGTGAAGATATTTCTTGCTCCATCACAGCATTTCCCACGGATCTGCTGGAGGAACACGAGGAAGCAGCCTCCTACCACTGAGGCAGGACTCACGTTAAACTCCACAAACAGGCAGGGGCATCATAAAGCCTAAGATGACATTTGTGAATGCAGAGAGGTTTCCAGGCAAGACCATTTTTCCAGAAATAAATGCTTGCCTTTGAGCCCTTGTGGGCACGAATCTCAGTGGCTGCTCGCGGCTGTGTGCGGCGTCATCTGCTCTGCCACTTTTCTCTGGTGYTAAAAGTGTAGGAGTGTAAGAGTAGGAAGTGGAGTTTCCTCCTTCTCCTGTCCTAAGCTACTGTTGTCATAAAACCTTACTGGATTTGGAAGCAAACGGCTGAAAATGTACTGCTTTGAGAAGATAAACAGGCAGCCAGARAGACCCTTTTCTCCCCCACTTTGAAGTTCAGAGAGGTACTTGTCAGATATGAGATGAAGAGATAAATTGGGATGAAAGGCTACTGGGTAGCTGGGGGGCTTTGGGCTCGTTGTGAAGAGCCTTCCTCATTCAGTCATAAAATATTCTGATTCTTCACCGCAGGGATGGTTCAGAGCTGTGAATATGTCTCCCAGGCCTAATGAAGAGAAGCTCTCCATTTAACGCTCACTTGTAACCGGAGGGTCTGCTGCACGCTGTTGTTTACTTAGGCAAAAACGGAGAAAAGGGAAGGAAGGCAAGGAAGGAAAGGAAGGCAAGGCAAGGCAAGGCAAGGCAAGGCAAGGCAAGGCAAGGCAAGGCAAGGCAAGGCAAGGCCAGGCCATCAGTTTGATTACAGTCATTATCAATGCATCATTAATATTTTTAATTGATAATGGCAACTTTTTTCCAACTCAGACAGCAGCTGACACCTGAAGTTTAATTTTCCAACAAAGCCTTACAATGGCAACAGGGAAACAACTTTTCCCAGATCGCTGCAGATGGGTCCGAATTCTGAATGCTATTTTGGGTGCAAGGGGAGGATGCTTTCATGTGTCAGCAACCCTAACTAGCAGCACAGGGTTTCCAAAGATTGCACTGWAAGGTGCATGCATGACCTGTATTACAGTAATCTCTATCCCTAGGGAATCACTAACTGGACATTTAAGAGCAGCCATATAAATAAAATACCTCCAGACTGTAGACAGATTGCAGGTGTGCATTCAATTCTGTTATGGCTACACTTTCTCCATGATTCCTCTTATATGGCCCATTGATAGGATTTTAATATTTAATCCACAGGCCAACTAGGCCAGAAAGTACTTCCTAAATAGCATATTTCCAATACTGATCTGAATTAAGATCAGCCTGTAAATGCAATACTACRCAATTGATTTGGTTTTACGCAACTTTTTTCTTTCCATCCTTCCCAAATGATGCGAAACAGTAACTGCATTTCAGAAAAAGAGACAAGGAAATCATTCTTATTTCACAGTCCTCCTACTACAAGAGCAGTTCCTCTGAGGGACTGAACGAATACCGTTAAGCAGTTTAAAAGAACACAATTTTAATTTTGTAAAACTAATGATAGTAATAGCTTGCATCTTTGGAGTGCCTTCTGTTTCAGAAGATCCTGAAGATCTTCACAAATTGAAATTTGTGGAGAAATGTCATACAGCACTCTGACTAACTGCGGCAACTGCGTACAAACACTTAGCAACACCACACAGTGRATTCTGCAAAAAAGGCCCCATTGACACGCTCATGTGAAGGGAATACACCTACTGTGGGAACAAGAGAGAATTCAGGGAGAAAGATAAGGGGGCACAARGGAAAAACAGYACGYGGCAGCCAAAGCACACCACCCTTTTGCAACATGAGTAACGAACTAGCTGGTGAAGGCCGGACAGCTTGTTCCAGCTGCACGGCGGAGGAGGGAGCGATACGGAGGTATCACGGTCCGCCCCGACCGCAAAGGGTTGCATCCCGAAAAACAATTGCTGCTCACAGACTAACTGTTGACCTATAGTACCCCCAGCCTCGTTATCCCTGCTTACCATATTAAAAATCACGCCCTTTGCTGCATAACGATATGTAAATAAGGGGGGCATACCCCAACGACCGCGCAAACGGCAATCTGGCCAATGAAGTACGCCTGCCGCACTTCCACATCCCACCTTCAGCAACTATAACACAGAGGATAGCTCACTAAAGTTTAGGAAGGGAAGAAAACTGAACCCCCAACCTGTTTGCTGGAGATGGCTGATGAGCGAGCCTCCTTCTCCCTGCCCCAAACGGGGACGCCTCTTTGGGAAGACTCGCGCCTCCAACAAACGTCGGATGTTACCCGGGAAAATATATTATTATTGAAAGCGCTTAATTGGTAGTTTGAGCTCATAGAAAGAAAATCTGTAGCAGCAAGTGCATTTATCAACGGCAATTCCAAACCTGTTGTATCTGTTGCTTTAATAAAATCTTATTCTTTTTACTTTGTGAAACTGATCCAGGGAAAGTCCTCAAACGGGGGGCTCTGGCAGGCAAACGTAAATTATAAAGATAAGGAAGGGCCTTCTGTCCCTCCCTTTCACGTGACACCTACTATTTCAAAATTAATTCATTTTTTTAATGAATAAGAATACCAGTTCTTAAAAATTCGATAACTGTTCGACGATTCGAATCAAACAAAAAGAACCTAAAGAATGTGATGTAAATATTACCTTTCAGAAAAAGGTCTAGAGTTTGATTAGTCTTATTTCTAAATTAAAAAAATATATATATAAATTAGACTTTCATGGCAAAGAAAGACTTAGTTTAGAAATTTGCTCTGGGTTATTCAAAATATTCTTTTTTGAAATGTTAAAAAACCCTCTAAAAATGTAGGCATTTTAATTGACCCCAAATACCTTTGCTTCCTAAACACTTTTTTGTGCATCTGCTTTAGGTCTACTTGATACAATATTTCTGGCCTGTAATTTTGGAATATTAGGTGAATCCCAAACTTATTCATTACGCAGCTGTACTGCTTCATTCCTTCTCGCTTTGGGCTGGGGAGAGCAGGCCTGAACAGAGTCTGAGGTCTCCTTTGACACTGCTGGGTAAGCACAGGCGACACTCGAATCTTGATTATTTGCCTCTTTAGCAGTAAGAAAGAGCCAGGAGCGGAGGAAATTGCAACTCAGAGGTGACCACGTGGCAGTGCATCTTGGCTTCTTCAGGACTGGCATAACTAGCTCATGATGTGTAGACAAGGCCATGGAGATCACAAACAAGACATCTTTTTCCAGGAGAGATTTCCCTGAGTGTGCAGTTCTCAGGGTCTCCTTTTTTTTTTTTTTTCTTTTCCTTTTTTAAATGCATATCCTAAAAAAGCTGTGCCACTGACCTACTTTTTAAAACGCACCATAGAAACTCCTGGTTCTTTGAATGGTTTAGTGCTGAATTTATATCGCAAGGGTTTGTCCAAGCGGGGAATGGACCAAAGCTAACATTTACAACGTTGTGTGTAAAATAAAAAATAAAAATAAAAAATAGATTATGGCAGGCCCATGAATAATACAAAACAGGGAGCTGAATTATGTCAAAACATAAACCAAGCGACTCTTTTTAGCCATGCAAATCTTCTGTAGCCAGCCTAAAGCCTCAATTGTAAAGCTTTTTTTCTGCAATATTAAAGAAAGAGAAGACCTTCCCCTCACTGCAGAGTGATAAAGAGGCACTAAGCCCTGCTCTGTCATTAGTCACAAGTCATTTTAATGTGGGTCTGCAACACCGTGAAAGATGACCTGCAAAAGGCAAGTGGCAGGCTATAATTCTGTGCCTGGGAAGGTAACGCCGGGATCTACTGGCTGATCATTGACTTTCTTGTTATACACTTATCATCTGTAACACTTTCAGACCCTCAGTGGCTCCTTGCTAGTGGTGTGTGTTAATCCTGGTGATGGGGACAGAGAAACCAGCTGTCCAGGTCACGGAAATGACTATCCCGTCTTGTCTGGAAAGCAGCAGATGTGTAGCTATGATCCCAACTGCAGTCATCAGAGACACAAAGCAAACAAATAATTGCTGCTAATTATCACTCTTTTATATGATGGGAGCACTGCCCAGCCGCAAAAATTAATTGGATCTGTTGTAGAAGCACAGCGGAAGATATTGTCTCTGCTCTGAAGAATTTATAATCTGAAGTCAGGCAAAGGGCTGGACGAGTTTTGTAGGAGATATCACCACATTTGTGCCCTGTTCTTAAACACTTCCCTAAGTGCTGGCAAGTGGTTACTGTCAGAGACAGATACAAGGCTGGAAGGACCTTTAATTTTCCCTGTCTGAGCGTTAATAGCAGGGAGGGGAGACCCACACACAGAAGGCTGAAGTGACTTGGCGAGAGCCTGGTCAATGGGAGAGCGTGGCACGGCACCTGGGGTGGCAACCTGTCGTCCAGCCTGGGAACGGCGGCACTGCAGCCGGCAAGGGGCTGTTCCTCCTCTTCCATGGGCTCTGCAGACCGCCTCGTACGGCTTGCATAGGCCTTCTTTAAGAAGGGATTTTCGGACTGCAGCAGGAGCACTGACCCTGATGTTTTCTGGGCTGCTTGCA
This sequence comes from Apteryx rowi, assembly GCF_003343035.1. Lineage (NCBI taxonomy): Eukaryota > Metazoa > Chordata > Aves > Apterygiformes > Apterygidae > Apteryx > Apteryx rowi. Next base: position 1,629,213 of record NW_020447209.1, on the reverse strand, counting down.
TTGCTCCTGCTACACGTTTGACATTGCAGAGCAGCAGGACGAGCTGCAAAAATGAGCGTGGTTAACATGTGCAATGAAGAGATATCCGAGTACCTCCTTAGACCAAGCACTGCTACAGTCACAGGCATATTGCAGTTATGTCTCATTTGGGAAGCGTGATATCCCTCTCCGTAGGGTGAGACAGCTTTTGAGGCAGCCCTGCTGAAATCAGTGGGGATTGCCAATGGCTCCTCCACAGCCGCAGAGGTTCAAGCAGGGGAAGGAGCCGCACCGGAGTAGGCTGAGGAGGCACAAGTGAGTTTTTCTGTATTGCTCTCCACTACYCCGAGGAAGGTATAACCGGTTTAGGAACAAGAGCCAGCGTCATCACTCAGTTTAAGAACTGCAGGCGTAGATAAAGACCTGACTTTCCGCTGCTTTCTTGCCTCAATGAAGCTTGTCTCCCACACGTGACCTCTGATTCCTAGCTGACACTTTAATCAATTCATAATGTGTTGGTCTGTATATTTTCAATACAGGCTTGAAAGCTGTGATGATATCTGCCTTTCAGTACAGTTGCTCTAGCCAGACCTAACAGGTAATTTGGCTCTGGTTTATTCTATAAATTTGATATATCTTCTCCTCCTGAGGAAACTAGATGTGTTTTCTTTTGAGGGGTAGAGAGGGAAGGGACAGAGATAAGGAAGGGGAAGATCTGGCAAAGTCTACACAGAAACGCTGAAAACCCATTAGATATGTAGACCTATTTTTTCTCACGTTTCTTTGATTTCTTTAACATAAATCTCAAAACAATACATTTCAGTATTCGAATTTGCTATTACTAAACTGAGCTTCAACAAAGAAAACTGGTGGATATGGAAAAAACACCTCCAGCCAGTTTCAGTTCTGAAGTAGACCATGAAATTTTAAATAGCTTCTATATGCCAGTGCAAATAAGTCTGCAAAATAGCTCACTTTTAGGTGATAGCTAAACTTGAGCATCTGAATGTAGTTTAGAAAGATTGGATGTGAAAGGCTGTATACAAGAGAGAAAAAAAAAAAAATTGAAAAGTATCTGCAAGTGGATTATGCTCTGTTGTCAGCCAATGTAGAGTTGCAATTGGCTTGAAATCCTCCTTTATTTTATTCTATCACATCCATCCTCCTAGGGATCCAGAGCTTTAGGTATCCCTAAATACTTGGGAAAAATAGCAGCTATATGAGGTCATGATACTAAACTGAAAAAACATCCTTTCACTTTGAATGCAAAAATCAATATTGATCCCCTTTGCCATGTGGTAGCAGATTTCAAGGTCAGTCTCCCACCAGTAATGTGAAGTCAGGATACATGTTGCAGTGCAAGTCTTCTATTTGTATTTTTCCCCATTTATCTGGGGCAAAATCTGTATGAACTATATCTTGGCAATTGCCTCCCCCCCTGCCCCAAACAGCTACCACAGTCCTGAAACTCAACCAATTTCTCCTTTAATCTCTGCCCTCTTAAAAATGTCCAGGCTCCTTTTATCTGTGTGTTCCTCTTCCCAAACCCATTCTCTTTTAAACTTGGAAATTCCCTGATCCAAAACATATTCCTTAGTAGCATCTGTGCCACAACTATTCGAGCTTTTGAAATTCAGATTGAACCCACCAGTGGGAAAGATTGCTTCTCACTACTGCAGTCTAAATTAGGAAAATAAACTTTTACCTGCAAAATGCAGAGAAGAGCCATATTTATATTAGCTATTGTATATATCTATCTTTTTTTTTTTTTTCCAGCCATCAATGTGTTGTTTTGTTTTGTTTTCTTTTGACAACGAGCAGTTCAGGCAACCTAACTCAGGTTTGCGAAGATGACTCCCTCCGTAAGCCATGAAGAAAAGCAGTCACAACGTTTGATTTGGGCTACCTTACGAGATCTAGAGCTGACTGGGAAAAGATAAAAAAATCCATGGACTTCCAGAATGCTTTTATCCTGTCCGTCTGTACTTCAAAAAAAATTCACGGGAAGTTCAAATCACATCTTACATTTACATGAAGTAATTCTTTAGAGCAGTATTTGCTTAATTTAAGTGTGCTAATGCTTTTTGTAATGAAGATTTGTTCATTTACTTAGAAAAAAGAACTTATTTCTTTAGACAGGATATCACATGTTGTAGGAAAACACAATTTGTCTGTTTTCATGCATCTTTTATCTTCCAGGGCTACTTGTGACAAAAAGGTCTATTCTGTTTAGGGGAACCAAACTGTGACATTTCATTCTGGGACAAAATTCTGCCTGGTGCTTTTGAAGATCTGGTGGTCTGAATCCAGACATGTCTGAAGGATGCTTCAGGATGCATGGGTAAAAAATCCCCTTTCCTTTTAACTGGACTTTTTATTAAACAAGTATATTGAGCAGGGAGTTTCAGTGGCAAGGAAGGGCATGAACACTGTGTATGTCCTTATCTATCCTCTTCTTGATGGCGTCATGGATTTTTTTATAAACTTATATTCACACGTATAAACTGAAGTATTTATACATAAGCTTTATATATTATGCTGTATATAGAACTGTTGTCTAGGTACAGAAATATACACGCACAGAAATACATACTTATATATATAAATAGCATGTTGGTTAAGGTTGTGATTTTTACATTATAAATCTATGCCCCCAAGACCAGTAGCGAAGATTTAGTTACATCAGTTCAAATCACTTTTGCCACTAGCTTAAAAAAATAAAAATAAAAATCAGAGAGTTAGTGCTAAACTACATTGACCAAATCCCTTACCAGTATAAACATGTGTCTTCACAAAAGAGGTTTGCAGGTACAGCCGCACTAACAAATCTGTCCTTATGTGTACCATGCCTATGTCCAAAAAGAAAAAAAACAAGCCCCATAGATGTCTCCAAATTGGTATCATGTACAACTGTGTTCTCTTTCCCTACCAAGTGAGGAGCAGCTGGAAAAAACTCARTTGCAGCTTTTCAGAGCTACTTAAGAAGATGTACATACCCATTTCCCTTTTACTTTAGCGGCTGCTCAAATTTTTGCACTAGTATTGTACACTGCATTCCCAAAGCACCATGAGTTTGTGGTAAAGAAAATCAGTCTTAGCCCATAGGATAAATTATAACCCCAAGGAGAGGCATTTCAAGATCTTTGGAAATGTAGCAAAACAATCTGCAGGTGAGAGGTGCTACAGTTTAGGAGGAACACTTCTTTTTCTTGACCAGTATATCTTTAGCTAACAAGAGGTGAGGATCATTAGGAGAATCCTGTAAGCTTTTGAGTGACTCTCTCCAGCTGGTCCTGGAGAGGGCACTTACAGGGCATTCATGGTACTCAAAGTCACGTATTGCCTTTAACTGTAATTCTCAGTGCTCAGAGGCGGGAGAGTTCTCTTGCAATCTGCACAGAAGAGCAAGCAAAAGTAGTTTGCTCAAGGTTGAGACTCAAAATTAGAGCGTTAAAATAGATGTCCTGTCCCCCGCAGAATTCAAGTTTCTTTGAAGTATCTGGCTAAGCCACAGAGCACAAGGCTAGAAAGCAAATCCTAGTTTCCAGTTAAAATCTGAGCATGGACAGTGCGCACCAGTTTCTATTCAAGACTCCGAGCCTTTGACAGAGGGATAAAGGAGTAAAAGGAGGTCAAAGACACAGCCAAGCTTTGTGCCTTCCCTAGCAGTTATGCACGATAAACAGGTCACCAAGCAATGAGTCATCAGACTTCTCATTAATCCTGAAATTAATTTCCACTTTGGTTTAATTTTCCCTTTCCTGAGAAAGGCCTCAATCCTGAGACAGCTAAACACATCTCTGCTTCCAGTGAGGCCACTAAGAGAATCTTCCGATTTTCACATCACTGAGAGCTCTAGTAACCCACGGGGCCTGCGTTCCTCTTGCGCTGAGGACCATGCAGGTACGTTTCTGGATGAACGGGGTGCAAAGAGCCTCGAGTTTGCTTACGGCATGGTCGCTCATCCTCCGACCATGCTCGGGCAGCCTCGACATATCTGAGATGACTTCTGCGGTCCCTTGCTGTGCCCTGCACCCTCCTGCCGGCTCCCCAGCCAGGTGCCCTCTGCCACAAAGCCCGTTCTGTGCCTCTCCCATCCTTTATACATCAGAATTCACTCTCCCATTTGGTATTTTATTTTGATGTTCCAGGCATAAAAAAAGCAAATGGTTCCCTCAAGCCATTTCCTCTCTATGAAACTGTGAAATAGCTTTGCAATTTTGGAGCAGTTTAAAATGCATTGTTACACTGAGAAAGAGAAGAGAAGGAGGGGGGGAAGCTTCTTTTCTAACTTTGAGTACCGAGTGCTATAGGAAAACCAGATTGAAATTCTTCAAATAAGAATTTCATAGCTTCTGTAGTTATCAAGGCGGATGGCTCCCTATTTGCATACTGCCATCTGTATAAAAGAAATGAGACTCAACAGTTTTATTGTAATTATATAGCCCGGTTTTTAGTATTAATAAGCCTATTGTTATCATCATTGCCTTTTGAAAAAAACCTCCACGTTTCTGTCATACAAACTGAAATATTGGAATTTAGTTTTAAGGCACGTACTAAAAAAGTTAATCCTTTCCAAAGACTCTCCTTGATTTGTTGCTCAGCACTGAGTTGGTTTGCTGGAGATTATCACTGAGGACGGTGTTTGGTGACTGGGTTTTTCAATACCCCTTTGCTTGCTAAGTGCTGCTCCGGATGCACAGTGCTTTATATATGCGTATTTTTAAAGATGGTATCAGTGCCGTTTTCTGCGGGACTTCAGGCAGTTCCTAGGGTGGATGTTCTATTAAAACGGAGCATCCTTCATTGAGCCACAAAGGAAGGTGACTGATAATTAAGGTGAAAATGCTGCTCTCCTGTCTACGCAGCAGAACTCTTATCAGGCGCGTGAACTCTTATCAGGCGCCCTCTTATCGCTCCTCCTGTGCATCCTGCACTCAGATCCTGCACTGAACTCCCAACAAGATCAAGGGGAGCTCCGCTCAGGAAACTGAAAGGCAGTAGCTGGGGGAGCCTTGCAAGCACGGCTCTGAAAGCACAGTGTGGTCTGAGAGACACGGCGTGCAGACACAAAATATATGAGAGAAAAAAAAAGAATAATTTTTAAGGCCAATACAATATATATGTATATATAAACAAAGTAGTTGCTCGTTTGGTGGCACAGCTGGGAGGAGAAGCCAAGGCTCAAAGCCAAAATGCTTCAACTTCTGAGATTCACCAGGACAAATACTGGTAGGGCGAAAAAAATACTTTTCTCCTAGGGCATACAAATGTAAAGAAAACTGCAATTTAGTTTAGGAGACAGCCTTCAGGACACACACAGTTGTGTTTTTTTGCACAGGGAAAACAGAAGCACGCTCTTTCAAGCAGATATTAAAAGGGAGCATTGTGGAGAAGGTCACAATCATAAAAGAAGAGGTTTATCTAAGCTAAATCTCTGCATGTCAGTCATTTCAGCTTCTGAAATACCAGCAGTTTCTATTTGTCCTCTTTGAGGCTAATCTCAGCCCGTGTCTTATGGGCACAATGATAGAAACGGGTCTTTGGGGAGAGTTTGGGGAGGGACAGGTATCTGATGTGTATGGGGGGAAGGGGAGAGGCACTGAACACCACAGGTGGTTTGATCACCAGGTGGTGTAAAAGGGAGCTGCAAAAGAGATAAAAGATGGATAAAGAAAAATGGGAGAGAGATGTTTTATAGCCAAACAACAGTAAAGAGCAACCTCTTCATCAGCGTTTTCTGAGGGGGCAGAAGACGTACGCGTTCGATATGCCGAAGGAGAGGCTGCTGTAATCAGGAGAGGAGGTGCTGAAGCTTTGCAGCCACTTTCTTACAAGTATCAAGACCACAAGAAGCTAATTCTGAGCATATGATTGCAAGAAACTTTTATAATACCCTTTTGTTAGAATTTCACTTGTCTGCCTTTGGATGCTCTAAATTCCCTTGAAGTACTGAAATTTGGCACAGGCATTGTAACTGTATGCCCTAACCCTTTTCATTGAACACAAACCCTGATCTTTAAAACACTGAGCCATAGGTACATTTCTGAAGAACCGCTATATGGGAATTATTAGACACGTGATTCGTTCGTACTGGTTTTTATGACAACCACATGATCAAAACTCTGCATGATGCTTTGAAAAATTTACCACTGGGATTTAATCTCTCCATGAAAACAGTTCTAGCTCATTCTTCACCTACCATGGAAAAGACCTCAAGTCTAGATTTATCATCTCCCCGAGTACTTGTCAGCTTGCATTATCCTGACGGAATACAAAACTTAAACACATACCCTCTAGTAAGGAATTCATAGTCTCACAATGTGGGAAGGATTAAGCATCATAATAGCCAAACCAAACAATTACTTAGGGGTTCGTATAAAGTCTGTTGAACATGTTCCATAGCTCTAAGGAGAAAAAAACAAATGCAAATGCAAATCACCTCTAGGAAAGGCAACTTCTTCTAGGTGTCCAAATGCACTAAATCAATCTATTTATTTCCATTTGGGCAGAGTCCACAAGCTTTTGCCATCTACAGAACTACAAGAGGAGAGAGAACTGACTGTGTCTGACATCTTTGTATCCAGCGTTCCCAAGGCAATTTAGAAAACAGAATGTACTTTAATAAAAAATTAACTCAGCTGAAACAACTTGGGCAAGGAAACAAAAGTAGGATTCAAGTTTTGAACAGTACCAAAGAAACTCCATCCTCCCAATCTTCCAGAGTCATATTTTGAGCGTTATGTCCTCATCTTTACCTGTGGACATTGAAATCCAAACTCTCATCCAGCATAACATCCACTTGTTAGCTAGATGCTCTGGAAGATTTAGTCAAAAGGAACACAGGACACAGAAGCTCAGTTACAAGTTAGGCTGGAAGAAACTGGACCTACCCAATTGCTAACTCTTTCAGGAGTCTCTCTTCCTCTTCCTCTTTCAGGAAGCAGTAGGTATAGCAATCTGAATTACTGAAGAAACTGTGCACAACAGGCTAGAGAAGATCTTATTCCATGCAATATTTCTCAGACACACTTAAGACAACAAATTCCTTCCAGCATCAAAGAAGAAAGCTAAATACTGGCAAAGTTCTTAATAAGCAGTTCCCGTTTCCATGCCAACTTTGAAGATCTGTTCCTTTGCCACAGGGTTGACTTGTATCACAAAGAAATGTACATGGTATGGGGTAAAATATATGACAGCAGAGGAATTTTTAAAATAAGAGCCAGCAAAATTTAATGGCTGAATGCAGAACTACATATATTCATACTATAATTATTTAAAGATGTAGGATAGTGAAGATAATTAACAACTTGCCAGAAGTTCCAGTGCAGTAACCAATAAGGGCAATTTTTAAAGAAGCATTGGATGAAAGATCTTCCACCACAAAAACACATATATATTGCAGATCAAAAAGGAAGCAGCTCAGGGAAGAGCTGAAGCCCTCGTGGCAAAACAGATGTCAGTGGTGTGCTCTTCTGGCTTTCTTAACTATGAATCATTGTGCAACAAAATAAGCCTCCAGCCTGAGCAAGTCTGCGAGGCAGGGAGTTCACATTCACTGTTTGCTAGACCTTGAGACAATCTATGCATTTGTTCCTTCCCATCCCTTAACCCAGCTTGGACTGAGGGCACTTCTGGGGATGTCACATCTCTGTGTGCCTAAGAGGTGTGCACCCATGTGCGGTGGTGTGTCCAGGCGTYGCCACAACTCCGCTGCAACCCATCTGTAACGCTTTTTTTTTTTTTCCTTATTCCTGTTCTCAGTGGAATCTCTCAACAACTTTCCCTTCGTTAGTTAATGCAGCAAATGAGATTACACTATCATCTGCTACTGTTGATATGCTCAGACAGCATGGTACCCATGGTATCAATATGGCTCGCCACCATCCTCCTTGATTCTTGCTAACTTAAACCTTTCAAAACCACTAGCCAACATGGACTGATCTATTACTAATCTCTGACAAATCCTTGGATAATCCTTGCTCATTTGTGGCCTGATCAGTTCCTACTGAAACCAATGGGAATTTGACTCAAAACGGACATTAACTTAGGTCCTGAATGCACTGGCAGTGTTGGAATATGGAGTAAAACAGATCTGATCCCTACTGAATCATTATTTAAGAGAAACAGATAGGCTGAGCTGACTGTCATCTTCCAGAGAATTAATGAAACAATTGTGCATAGTGGGTGTGGGCTCCGTAAGATACTGCCGTATGCAACAGTGCTTTTCTGGAGTGGATGGAGAAATTCTTGCAAAAATTTCTTATATTATCAAGCTGGTACATCTGGTATATGAGATGTGCATGTACAGCAAAAGGATTTAGTCTCTTTTTTATAAGAATGATAAAGCTGGTCCTCATATATACTGTATCTTTTCTTAGAGTGCAATAGGAATTCTGTGAGAACTCATAATCTGCTAAGTTTAATTTCCTTTTCAATGGCACTGACTTCTTTTTTCCCCTTGTGCTATTAGCAAATATTTTTCTGATATGAAATTTTAAAGTTGATCCGCTCAGATTTTTTTCAAATTTTAAGGTTTTTTATTGTTATTGTTTAATATTTGTATTATGGTGGCAACTAGGGAAAGCAATCTAGAATCACGATTCTTTTACTCTATATGCTGGACAGACAAATATTTCAAAAAAAAAGTTCTGCAAACAGTGTATACTGTCTGCATTAGAGAAAGGATTAAATAAACACAGGAAGAAGGAAGATGAAAGTGAGGGAATGAGATCATAAGCTGATAAAATTATCTGGCACAATTAATTTCAATTTACTTTTCAGTATATTAATGTGAAAATATGTTACTAACAATCATAAAATCAGTCTCTGTGCTCTGATCGTTGTTACATTGCTGCATTCAAGAGTGCATTTGGTACCTTATGACTGAGAAGTCAGAAGTCTGAGCTAAACTGCAAGTGCGAGGTAAGGGACGGCCCGAGTTTCTTTCGCTTTGGATTTAATATTTCTGTAACATGTAAATTGCATCAGTGTGCCTAAAGGCTGCAATCAGTTATTTTATATACAAAGAAAGTGCAATGATTAAGTGATTTAGCCAGGGTCACATAGGGAACTTGGTGGTGAAAGTAGAATTCAAATGTGTTACCCTCAAGCTTGTACTTTAAATTACAAGATTCTCTTTCTTTAAAAAATACCGGAGAAAACGTGCAAACAGCCACTGCGGAATTATTGTAAACAATTAAAACTCAGCCATGCTTGCCAAAGCAGTTGACACTCTATGTTTTGCAATGCATAGGGACTCTTTTAGGCATATGTGCTCACTTGCTTACTTGCAGAATTTCTAAGATGCAAATAAAAATTCAGTCAGTAAAATATACTTGCAGGTTTTTTGCTTCGAAAAAATAAAATTTCATCCTGAGCGCTGGTGAAGTAATTAAATGCACCTGAGACTACATCCCTAAGGTGTGGTTARGTGTTACTTTTGTTATAGATGGGAAAGCTGAGGCCTAGAAAAGATAAGAGTTGACCCATGTTCAAGAAAAGAATCGTGATATTCAAAAATATAAATAAAAACCACTTAACTCCTTTCCTGTGTTTTGTCCCTTAGACCATATGTAAGTATGGCATATGACTGTGGCATATCTGACAAAAGATTCCTAAATACAGGGACCAGTAATATTACTTTTGTCTTGATTAAAAGTTTAACATTACCTTATCGAAAGTCTAAGCAAGTGTAGTGAGGTTTCTATAGAAATTATGCTAACCACTATTTTAATAAAGAAATCCTTACTCTGGGACTATTTAAAGCCTCTTATAAAATTCCACACAAGAATTATAACTCTCTAGTATATCCAGAAGAGTTTATTAAAAACTACAAAAGTACAAGCTCAGAAAAGAAGAAACGCCCTGTTAAACTCTGTGGACATTTCCCACGTGATGGACTGCCAAAAACCAGGAGACCTCTTCCCTAAACTCTCCCGTAAAAAGGAACTGATATACATGAACCATCTCTTTCCTGTTATATATGTTCCCAATGAATTAGCATGAAGGTTAGCAAAGCCCTTCTCTGTCCTTCCACATACTGCCGGATGCATTTCATGGAAATGGCACCTTGTTCTTGCCTCCTTATTTTGCAATGATCGGTCTTGACACGAGTTTTCAAGGTGGGGGGAGCAGCCACGGCTACAGGCAAAAATCACAGCTTCTGAACTTCATGCTTGTCGATAGCTGTTTTAGTTTGTGTTGCCATACTAATGTGCCTTATAAATATTCCCCCGGGCTCTACACACCACCACGCTGCCGTTGTCTTATTCATCAATAGAGTCAAAACAAAAGCAGATGCTGTCAGTTAAGGTCAAGACGTGCTTCTTCCAGCTCTCGGGAGCGACAAGGCCTCAGCTGCATCACATAAAAGAAGTAAATATTCTGTATTCATTTAATAACTAGCTCTTGGGGCTCAAAGATCTCCCGTGATGACCCCAATAATTAACCTTAACTGCTGTACAGAGAGTTACCCTTCATACCGTCCTCTCGACTCTCCTGATCGTACTTGCTCTTTTTTCCTGAAGTGTTTTCAGTACTTGGCAACTGTGATGCTCTACTGTCTGCAGGCCATGCTGTGCGAGGTGGCATCTAAACAGATAGGAAATGACAGCCCAGCCTTCGTCCCAAATGAATGAGAAATCCAGTGAAAAACTGGAGTGTGAAAGGTGCGGAGAAGGAAGGTTTCTATTTATCTGCAGGATAGATGTTGCATGCAGGTGCTGTCACCTCTAGCTTTCTCCACACGGCTGCATTCTTGCATTTAAATATCCATCACTAGAGACATTTCCAAAGGTGCTTACATGATTTAGCAGACCAGTTCTTAGTTTTTGTGTTTTGTTTCTTTTTTCAAATTTTGTCCTAAAGCATCACACACACTTGGGAGCAGATTTTAAAACAAACTTCACTTCCATTAAGCCTCAAAATGCGTGCCAGCCTATACCAACAAATGCAGGACACCAATTCCCACTGCTCTTTATCTCCTTTGAAAACCTTGCTCTGAGTGTGGCACCAGAAAGCTCTGACTTTGAACATTACAGTCAGCGTGTTTTTATTTCGGTGTTGATGTGGGAACGATTCTGAAACTCGCTTCAACTACGGGCGCTGAACATGTCAAAAGATAGCCCCAGGGAAGAGCCATTTTTCACGCGGTCCTTGGCTCTTCTGCTAAGAYGGCTGATGAAGCAGACGTCTGGTATGTGTGCGGAAGTCTGCGTTACGCAAACCCGTGTCTGTGCAGAACTGGCGGCATCGCTCACACAAAACGGCGTCTCGGGCGCTGCCCTTGCGTGGCTTCATAAGGATTGCTATGGGCAACCTCTTCTCTCACTCACTGCCACAGTTATCACAACCAAACTTATTCCCGGGCAAATGGAGATATTTTTTAATGGAGAAATTCTACTGCGGTGGATTGTTGCCTGTCTTTTAATATGCTACAGCAGCTGTAAATGAGCGGTTTACCAACCATTTCACATAATATCATGTGCTCATGCTCATATCAGTAGCTCCTGCAGCATAGTTTGATGCCTTCTCATTCAAAGCACAGTGAACCTATTTATGGCCCCCTAATTGCTATCCACACATACCTAATAGATAGGCTTGCTCTTATTTTAATATTAGTCCTCTTCTGAAAGAGACATGGCATGTCAGAGGAGTAAGACAGCTGCCTACACAGCCAGCGACCCTGTGATTGTCTGAAGACTCTAATAAAAGTGAAAGCAATAGGAGAGAAGTAAAACACAGACTCCATTCCTCGTTTGACAAGATCTGTTGTCATTCAGTGAGCGTACAGGTTATGAAGAAGACGTGCGGTGCACGGCCGAGAGTGGGCAGACTTGTCTGGGGAGCAACAGGGGCTGTGGACCTCTGATAGCATGACCTGGTTCTCTTTTCATAAGAGAAGACCTGTCCTGTGCCTCTCGTGTGCAAACATGTAACCCTGATTTGATAAACCTCCCTCTTCAAGATATCAAGTTCCGTAGGAAAGAGCTTATTTAAAATTTTCCCTGTAAACTCTCATCTCCTAGGAGCTGTCTGCCACAGCCCCACTTTGGGAGGATTGTCGGGCCGTGTAAAGAAGTTTGGGACCCATCCAGATGAAAGTTTTCCCGTTATACAAATACAACATACCAGTCATTCTTATCTGAGAACAAATCTTTGTCCATTTTTGCTGCATGAAAGATATTAAAGTCATGTCCATGCCCTATCGTGCCACCTAGTTAAACCCACCCCTTTTATAAGCCGGCCTCAGCTTTCTAAAACTCTCTGGATACCTGATTGTCAACCCGCTGCCTACAGTTAACATGAAGCACTAAAAGAGCCACCAAAGCTACGTCTTCAACGGAGAGCACAMACCACGCTGTGAATGTGGGAAATGGCAATATTTAGAATTACGGTATGACAAAGGATCATCCTAAAGCCAATTCATGCAGATGTGTTTGCCTCCAAGGAAGCCTGCAAAGCTTGTGCCTAACCTAAAGAGATGCACCATGCTCCAGAAAGCAAAATGGAGCCAAAATGTGTATTTGATTTAGTATGAAAGGAGAGAGGGGAGAAGAATGTGAATCTTTCCATTGGCTCATTAAACTCTCCTTGTTAAAGTTGTTTCTGTTCAACTGAGAGACTTGCCAGTTCAGCTAAGCCGATAACTTCAGAGCCAAATGTGTTCAGTTCCAGTGCCATCAAGAAGGATAGATTATGGAGCTGCTGCTCATTTATGTGTTTGCTCTGATGAAATACAGACATTTATCTTTGTGGAACTAGTAAAACAATTGCATCATTTTCCACTGCAAATTGAATCAATGCACCCAGAAGCCGCTGAGCTAAGAGCAGAACTGAACACTGTATCTTCTGCTATGCAGCCTCTCTGTATGGTAGGATCCACTTTGTATTCATCGGCAATGCCCTCTCCTTCCCTGTTCATTCTCAAGTCCCTTTTTGAAAGCCCACACATACCGCAAAAATTTGAGCTTGTTTTCTCCCTTCACAAACCCCCCACTTGTGAGCCTGAGGGCTTTGATACTGGTGGTCCTTTGTCCAAGGATGAATTGCTGGGGACACTGTGCCCCCGCACAGAATAGAGATCCCACCTGGAATCCCTCCCAGCACTCAGAGCCTCTGGATTTTCACTCAGGTCCTCTCTCCTTACAGAGCTTCAAACAGCGCTCCATTCTCATGTCAGACCCCACACAGAGCAACCCATTTGGTCCAAAATCATAGCCGTTTATTCAAACAAAGAAGACAAGGACACTCCTTTTGAGAGCTARTGCCCTCTGGGTAAGTCTCAATGTCTGGGATCGCCTATCAGACTGTAATCACTACTGTAAACAAAAAAGACTGCTGTAGATAGTTCAGCTTTTTGTGGGGGAAGAAGCAAGTGCTATGATACATATGGTAGAATTGCCAAAAAGCTATGTAGAAAAGCAACAGATACTAATTAGAAACAGGTCCTTACCAGTATTCTCGTGATATGATCATTAATTATTATTCATATTGCTGATGTTCTTAGGGCTCCAAGCCAGACCATCCAGGTGGATTTCAGTCACCTGGGTATCTGCTTGGCTTCCACCCCAGAGGGTGGTGGGTGTCCTACAGATCCTGTGTCATAGCTATCAGGCCAAGGTGGAAGGCTCAGATACTGCTGGACATCTACAAAGGCATGAGATACTGATGTTTAGGCACCTGAATCCCACCTTGTACCTCCACAAAACCAAAAGGGGGTCCCTGCTCCCGGGGAAGTATAAGTCAAGGGGTAAGAGATGAACACAGGTAGAAGGGTGAGCACAAGGAAGTTAAGAAGCTATAGCACAGTGTGAGCATTACATCTGGCCCGTGGTTAGGACTTCTGTAGCATCCGGTGAAGAAGAGCTTCAAAAGGGATCTCAGGTGGGACTATGATGCAGCTTTGTGTGTGTTAGCGGGGGAAGTCTCCCCCAGGCATGACTGTCAGCAATGGAAGAAAGTGCAGAGGCGCCTTTTTCACAGCTAACAGGCTGGTGATGACACTGTTGACTAAAGCTGCCAGGAGCCAATACGAGGACATCCACAAATCAGGCAGGGTATGTTGCAAATCCTTTTTTTAGTAGGTCTTTCAACTTCTATTTCCATAACTCTGGACAAATTCTAGGGGAGAAAAAATAGTCCTTCTAGGAAATAGCAGCAGAGTATTTAACTATGAAAGTAAACAATACTCTGAAGAAGACCTTGGGAAATGCATTTATTTAGGCTATAAAAGATAATCAAAAAAATCTCTGGCTGGATTAGGTAGTTGTATTCTATCCACAACTTGTCTCATTCCTGAAATGTTTTTATTTTGTAATTCCTTAGTTCTGATTCTTCCTGATTTTATTTATTAAGTACATTCTTGTAGTGTCTAGAGACTCTAATCTGCATTATTGGTGCCTGCCATACAAACCTAAATAAAAGACAGTCTTTTCACTGAAGGGGAGTAGAAAAGGGGAGAAGATGCATTTATAGTATGGAATACAGCAGAAGTGAAAAGGCTGTCAGAGGAAGGATCCAAAAGAAAGCCAAGATTTGCAAAAGTGTTTGGTTGTTTATAGGGYCTCGGGGTTTAGCTGCTGCAGCTAAGATGCTTCCAAAGGGCTTTGATAATGCAAAACATTCATTGTCACRAAACGAGATTCTAGCATGTCCCAAGGTAGCCACTTACAACACCAGGAACTGAAGATCTTTTGCCTCTAAAGTATCCTCAATTTAGACTTCTGCGTATTAATCTTCGTCCTGTCCTAATGGTGCCCAGTACTGGCTTTTAAAACTTCACACATGAATAGTTCGTAGTCATGTTGCCTTCAGGTTTTTGTAGTTATTATGAGAAATACAACAAACCCTGAAGTAAAGTGGAAATAGGCTTTGAGAAAGGCAACATTTGTGGGGAGAGGTATTATCTTTTATTAGGCCGACAGATAAACTCGGAGAAAATGAACAAGCTGTTAGGCATAGGCTCACGCTTGAAACAGAAGCAGGAAAATTCAAGCTAAATTGAAGCTGAGAATAATTGTTCCAAAGTTGTATTTCCCAAATACTTTGTCTTAAGACTTTGTACTCGCAGCCCCTCAGTGCTGCCAGTAGCCACTGCTCTCTCTGCGCTCAGATGGCCGATACAACTGCCCCCAGGACTTCGATTTAAACAAGTGTATTAAATAAGGCTGATTAAAAAGTGCTGTTTTCTGTTATTCTTGTTACCTGGATCATTTCAGTGACTGTATGCACAGCACGGCCCGCAAGCAGCATTACAAAGCAGGGCGGCAGGCTCCGGAGAAGAAATAAGAAGATGGGGAGAAGAATTTCTTAAGTGGCTTTAGTGCCAAAGGCAACATACTGTGTTATTACACTCTAAAGTTTAATTAATCTGTGTTACTCAATTAGGCAGTTTAAGAGAAAAAGATTGCTAGTACCTTTGGAGCAGAGGGAGCTGCTAGCCGAGAGAGAGACGATTAGACTCACGACGGCAGAGACAGGTATTTATTTAGTTATCCGAGGCGCGAGTTTGAGGATTGCGTTGTGCTTCATCGAAAACATTCCCGCTGTTCACCTGTGTCCTGTATTGAAATATCCTTCAGAAGATAGTCCCAGGTCGTTCAGCAGCGCATCAGCGGGGCTTTGCAGCTCAGCTCTGCATATGGGCAGCAGCGTGAAACCCGCCCTGGCTGCCAAACAGCCCGTATATCAGAATTTACCTGGCTCTGCTGCTGCTGCTTTCTTTCCCCTGTAGAACGCCACGGGCTACAGACGGATGAAACAGGAAATATTATAGCCTTTCAAAAGCCCGGTGTAATTCTTCGGGGGAAATTATCCTTTGATTGTACAACAGAGATTCCTGAACACAGCTGATATTAGGAAACACCCATGTAACACTACCTTCAATAAAGAGGCACAACAAAACATAAGTGTTTCTCAAGTCAAAAGAATGAAACCTGGCAGCTTTGTAAGGCTGCTTGGCAAGGAATATGAGTACTCTAAAGTGGCTGGTTAAACACTAGAATTATAATGGGAACTGGAGATGGAAGAGTGTGGAAACCTTCTAACTTTGGAGGTTGAGCACTGTTTTCTGTTTCTCCTGGCCGATGGATAATGAGACACTACAGCTGCTCTCTGTTGCTGTTCCTTTGCATAAATACATGCCAGAAATAGGAGTAGACAGCTGCAGAAAAATCCATCAAGGGTTATTAAATGCAAAGATACCACCTCTGGCTCGAGCGGACCCAGAATAACAGATTGCTGGGATCCGGGAGGCTGCGCTGGGGAAGTGCTCCGTGCGCTCGTCCTGAGTGAGCACCCAGTTCCCAGGGTCGGATGCTGCACTGGTAACCTTCTGCGCTGGCCCAGTATGGCTCCTTGCATGTTCCTATGTTAAATGAGCATTAACAGTGCCTTTACTAAGCACATTTTCAAGCAGATCTTTTGGCAAAGTGCTCACATGAATGACTGGGGCTAGTTAAACTGGCCTTCAAAAAAGCGCACATCCCAATATATATCCGCTTTCAGTGGAACCTTCCCTTTCCATGGGCTGTTGTCTCTTTGTACCACACTGAATCTCAGTCCAAACATGGACATTCAACCAGAGACCAGATCCCACTGAAAAATACAGATCCTAAGCTACCATCCTGAGAAGTGTGAAGGTATCCGGATGTCAGGAGGAGAAAGCTCTCCCAGGTCGGCTTCTAATTGCTAGCGAACCATTTCTTCGGCTGTGCAAATTCAGGGCTCTGTTCTCATCTCTCACCCCACACTTAGCCAAGCATTTAGCCAAGTCCCTGTAGTCTGTTTGGAAAAAAAACAACAGAGCTAGCTTATTTAGACAACGCAGCACTATTTTCTTTCCTTGCTCTTCCACAGTTGAGAAAAGGCCTGAAAACAATCTGCCTCAAGTTGGGGGTGGGGGGGAGTGGTGGAAAAAAACAAGCCAAACACAGAAAGTTTCATTTGCTCCAACACTCTTCTCAGAAACTTTATCAGCAGAAAAAATATGGAGTTATAAGGAAGAGTCATCTGTAACCTGAAATGGAGCAGTGGGCCCCAAYAGAGAAATGTGGCTTAAATATTTACATGTGCACACACACACATGTATGTAATAATGTGCCAGAGTTATTCAGAAAATAAAGGGATCAATGCATAAAAATTACAAAGAGGAGCTTTAAAAYAAAATAATGGCAAAGAAAATCAGATTTTTTTTTTTATCAAGTCATCCAGGTATTTTAAAAAGCTCCCATCGTGTACCAGTCACAGCTGGTGGACATGGTCAGTTCAGCAATCCCAGAAAAGAGTATTTTGGGAAGTTCACACGCTAACAGGAGGCCTGTGAGAGACAAGCACCCCAATGGCAATGAATTTAGCTTGGATTCAGGGCACTCAAGAGCTATAAGTTCTTTTAATGTCCAACTGCAGGTGTCAGTGGCGAAAAGCTCTGGCCATTTGTTGYCTGTTTAGAAGTTTGCGTCGCCCTTTTGTCAAGCTCAGCACCATTCTCAAACTTGAATGGATAATCGAGTRCATTCGGAGACCCTCGGAGTCCCTATAGATGCTGCCATATGGGAAAAGGAAAAAAAAAAGAAAAAAAAAGAGGCCCGCTTGTGAGACAGCATGAGAAACGGCAGCTTTGCTTGGCCTGTGCCGTGCTCGTCCTCTCCTTGAAGGATTTTCAGCTTCCTGAGCTATCAATCCAAGCACTAAATTTGCCTCTTCCCCCTTTTTTTTTTCAAGAAAATCAACCAATAAATCCCCGTAGGAGTCTGTGTAACCCAGATCAGTCAGTTATTTCTCTGGCGCTCAGCAATCGCTGCTTAACTAGGCGGCTCCGGCGCTGCCCGGGCTCAGCCCTCGTTAGGCACCGACGGCCGACGGAGACAGCCTGGGAGTCGCGTTCGCGCTGCCCGTGCTCTATTTCTGTGAGTCAGCCGCGCTGTAACAGCTACCAGAATATASTTTTTGTGTAAGAACAAATGAGCAGGAAAGCCCCAAAGTAATTTGTTTTCTTTTATGTTAAGCAGGAAGATGTATGGGAGAGGGAATGCTGCTTATTAATCCCAACCAACCAGCCAGCTCCAGCTGAGCAAACTCTGCCATTTGGTGGACTGAATTTCTTAATCAGGAAAACATATGGGGAGGCAGTTTTCAGTAACTGAAACGGGAGCATTTGCAAATGCCTTCCAATTGGTACGGACCAGAAAGACAGCACAGTTTGCATAAAAAAACAGGAAATCTTTTTGTGCTTTTTTTTCTTTTTTCTTCTCCTGCGTGAGCAAATTAATGTTAAGGGAATTCAACAGCTTCCCCATRGTGTCGTGAGAGCAGCGAAATCGGTAAGATGGCTCAATTACAAAAATAAGAAAGTTGTATACAAGCTGAAAACCAAATGAAGCAAAACTAACCCATGCTTATCCACCCACTTCAGGAATGTATGTCAAGAAAACAGCTCAAAATCTGGATTCTATTGCCAGGGAAAAGAGGCAGAAAACCAGTAAAAGTAGCCCAATTTATGCCAAAAGCAAATCCTTGAGAGGAAAGCTGCTGCATTTTGCCAGCAGGTTTATTTAGCCAGTAGCATCTCTCCACGGTAGTGAAGTAGAAGTAGATGTCCAAGCATAGCATTTATGGTCACTGTACTGATGAAGAGACAGTCTCTCAGAGGACTTCAAAAAGCAATCTCTTGACTACTTCTGATCATACATGGGACCAGCATTGGGACCAGCATTAAGACCATCAGTTTCTGCCTGGGATCAAAGAGGGTAGGAGTGGATGGAGCAGATGCTGTCTTGTGTTTTGGTAGAACCTGCACTCTGTGTAGCTTAAAAGACATTATAAATGCCCAAAAACGTAAAATCAGGGAAACAAGCAAACCCTACAGGCAAATAAATGTGTGAAGAAACAGTCTGTTCATGGCAAATAGCAAGAACCAATCAACATTACCCTGTAGTACATTAAGCTGTTTAGGTATATCCAAATTCATGAAGTTGTCTGGGTGCAAAGTAGGCAGAGGGTGAGACAGTAGCTCTAATACCCCAGCATGATCTGGTCAACTGCTTTTTTTTGGATGTAAASTATCAATATTCAGTATTTCACCAGAACCACGCCTTTTCACCAGAATCACGCCTTTCGTTTCTGAAACACTTGGAATAACTGGAATATGTCCATGAAGAGGCAATGGTAGCAGGTAAACCCGCTGAGGCGTCTTGAACTCTTGGGTTTGCACAGGATGAAGCTCTGTAAGCAACATGAATTGCAATTCACTGTGGGAATTGCTCCACAGCAGCTGGATTGCTCTTTTTTACCCCAGTAGGAGAAGTTGTGTGATCCTACATTCCCGATGATCTCATTCTCTTTAGATGCTTGCTCCCTGGTAGAAAAACATACTATGCTGTAAGCAAGCTCTGTCCTGTCTCCTTTCACAAAGTGTAGGGTCAAGAGCAACCCCCTGCTGAGAAGAAACGGCCTGACACCAGACTACAAGAGAGAGGAGTGAGGCCAGACGGACAACCAGCACCACGTGGAGCTCTGAGGGCTGGAGGGAGCTGGATGACACCGGAGGAGAGAGGGCTCTGCTGATCGTGCCATGAAGTAATTGCAGGGAATTTTTCACTTTCTCGAAGCACTGCACCAACATCTGTTTGTCACTGATATTAATACAGTGGCTTCACAGTCATGACTAAATTAGAGGGCACTGTCAGGAGTTGACACAAAAGCAGTCAGGAGCAGTAGCTGGTACTGCAAAATGGTGAGGAGGAGGACGGAGAGTGTAACAGTCATCCCTAACCGTTGACAAGACAGAAGATCCCGAACAAAATGGGAGCTGTCTTCAGACAAGAATCACAAAAATGGGAGCAGAGACCCTGACAGACCCCTTCTGACAGGTTCAGAAGCGGGGAGAACACAATGGCAAACTTGGCAGCTGCTAAAATATCACACTAGCTTGGAAAATTGCAGCCTGGATGAGCGTCGTCCAGCAGTGAAGCTTCCTTTTGCTTTCATTTGCTGCAGGAACTCAAGTCACCCTCCTCAGAGGGGGTTTCTGACCATTTTAAAGCATGGATTTTAAAGGACTTTATCCACCTCAATTCAATCACAATTTTTAGACGACTACAAATTTTGTGTTTTTTGACAAGATTCATCTCTCCTGTCTTTAGACATCTACAAACTACATCTCCAAGTCTGAGACGGTCCTTTGATAATCACTTTAGAGCAAAAGAATGTGCTTCTAGGGCATGATTCATCTCATTCTAAGGTAGACATCTAAAACAGGTCGAAGAAATCACATCTGAAAAGTCTATTTTGCCCCTCCATTGACTTCAATGAGAGTTTCGCTGAGGAGCTCGCATGTAGAAAACTACACTGAAATGTCTGAAGCCGGAGGAGAAGAATCCCACCCTAGAATTCATCTCTCCCACCACTAGCAAAGCTCTTCACTGAAACTCTCTGAGGCAGGGAATTATTTAGACTGGAAAGCTTTGGGGGGTCTCTTACTATGGGCTTGAAAAGTTATTGACATATTGGAAACTCAGCTTCAGCTGGAGTCTTTGCCCACTAGAGTAATACTAACTGGTGGGAGTTTCATGTGATTCTTTCTTAAAAGAAAAAAAGAACACAATTGTTTGCTGGGTGTGAAACATAATCCTGCTCTCAAATATGCAAAATCCTATAGATATTGAGTCTGATACTCATCTAGCTCACACAATTGCGATGAGAGGTAGTACCACCAAAGTCGGTACGGTTATGTTGGACTAAACCTGACAGAAAGTAAATCCAGAATCAGGCCTATTCCATTATAAATTGATTTCTAAGCTTTTCCCATGTTCAATTCTCAAAATGTCTCAAATATTGATAGCATGCAGCAGTGAAGTCCTATAAAATGTCATCTTCAATGTTCTTTTAATTTTGTTAGTTCTGTCTTGGTACCCTCTGACTCTCATTTGCACATTTAAAACATATTTAATTCCCCCCAGTGAAATTCTCTTGCCAAAAGAGATTCACTTGTAAGATTCAATCATCGTTGTTAGCTTGGGCTCATAATTTCACCTCAGAAAAAGATAAATAAAATTACTTAAATAAATGCAGAGAGGGAATTTAACAAAACCTAATGTGAATGCAAATGCTTAAAATTGCAAAATATTTTAATAAGAATTATTTGTCCTACTTGTTTTTTTATTTCTTTGTCCTTTTAGTGGGGTTGAATTTTTTATCCTAAGTATACAAGTCTATTAAATATTTCAAAAGTAAAAAATATATAAAAMCCTGTTCATAGGCATTCTCAAAGATAATTTCTCAGAATTATTTTACCAGTTGTTTTTACAAGGAACAGCCGCCTTGTCTTTAGTGTGCAATCCACAGAGGGGTTGTCATCGCCATGCACTTGACCCTGCATAATTCAAGTTAGTAAAAGCATTTCCAAGCTCTCCTGCCTCAGGTCCCATATTGCAGTCCTTGCAGTAGTTTCTTTGTCTATAGAGCCTACGATGGGCAACCAGAAGAGCAACCCTAAACACAGCCTGTTTTGCAGCCCACCCACTTGCCCTGTGTATGGTTGCTTCATGGACCATCTGTGGACTTCCTGAAGCTCAGAGACAACCAGTGCTCCCACACTGGGAGGCACGTGGGGACATGGCATCGTGGTGGCATTGGTGGATACACAGTGGCAGTGCTGGGTCTGTGCCTGCGGAGCTGCCACCTGCACGGGCAGAGTGCCTGGTCTTTTGGGTGGCCTCAGAGTGGTCCCCAAAGAGCAAGGACCTTTAGAGGAGTGAGGGTCACCAGAGCATGGTTGCACGGCACCCTGTCTGCACTGGTCAAACACAGGAGCCGGTTTCCCTACCATTTCTCAGGTGTGAGGTAGATCTTTACAACCAGATGTGACAGTAGCTTTATGGCAGCTGTCATGGCACAGCAGGGGTGAGTGAAGCAACCAGAGATCTACTTTGCCCTAATAACTCCTCCATGATATTTTGCATCCAAATGACATATTACCATAGCGTTACAGAAGAGAGGGTGTTTACGTACTGTGAGGATGGTGGGATACAAGCTCCTAAGGCAGAARACGAAGCAGACTGTTCAACTTCAGGGTCCCGAGCTCAACACAGTGTGCTTGGGCATGTGTGCACGTGTGAACGCACACAAACACACCAGGGAGGAGGGTGGATTGGGGAAATGACATTTTCAAGAGTATTGAAAACATCCTGCTTCTAAGACTGCAAAGCACTAAATATAGCAGAGAGAAGGCACATATTTAGCAGCTCTGACTCAAAACCGACTGAGCGCTGTGAAAGGCACCTGTTGATTTCACGCTGGCTATAGATCAGGCTGTATATACCAGAATGCAATTTCTTCCATTAGAGGATCTGTTTACATTTAATTAGGAGACTGCATTTTTTTATTGTGTGTTAGTACTCTCAGTTCTTGTCATTAGGATTTTTGTTTACGGTAGCCGTGAACAGTTCAGTAGTAATAATAAAAAAATGTTTAATACAAGTTTATTAGAACTCTTTTCCTTAAGCAAAGCTAAACTAAAAACAACTACATAATTTCAAGGCCTTTAATTACACATGCTGTTCTTTCTGAGAGGCGTTTCCAGTGCAGTGACTCTAACAACTTTGTTCTACTGTTGTGACTTACATTCACAAATCCTGTGGGGTCTAAATGAAGCAGAAGGATTAATTGCATACAGATGCTTTTCTATTTTTGCTTGCCACTGGTTTTTATTATCCTTTTGTGTTTTTTTTWWAAAAAAAACAAAACCAATAAAAAGAATTTACATTATACTAAGAAAGTTAAATGCAACCTGTAAGAAGTAATTACAGGTACAAAACATATGAAAATGTCGTTTCTTGTTTTGGTTATATTTGCACATAATGTATGCAGAGCAAGTCATGATTAGCAGACAGGAAGCATGCTCTGTGATTATGCAGGATTTGGTAATYGAATTCACCAAGGATAATGATGCTGACCTTCCCATTTGAAAATAAACTAGGCATTCAAGTTTTAAGTGGTTTGCATTAATTCTAATTGCATAGACATGTCTACCCAGAGCTGCTGCTGGGAGGACATGGGACAGGTAAATAATAATTACATTAGAGTGCTTTATTAACAACAACCAGAGTAATACTGTTTACGACAACAGTGTTTGGACCATATAAAACTGAAATTTCAATATCTAGGAGCCATTGTTGTCCCTGAGATGATACACTCACAGTCATGCTGTATCAACCACAAGGAGATGTTACCCAGCAGGGTCTGTGACCACAGGGTCTAACACAAGCAATCCCATACAGAACAGAGTAGTAGTTAGTCCATTCAAGAAAACTCCTATTTCTTTCCTCATTTATTATCCTTCCATCTTTCCACACAGAGAGTAGCTGTATATCTCACTACAACTCTAAGGATTGGAAATGAAATGGCATTTGCATGGATAAAAGCAATTTTTATCCTGGAGACCTGACACAGCTTGAACTATCTATATGGAAAACTGTATCCAAACCACAAGGAGTTGGGGGTGTTTTTTTTAGTTTTAGTCTTTTTTTTTTTTTTTTTAGAGCTATTAACTTTGTTCTGCTACTGTAGTTCAGGAACGGATGCTATTTGTCATGGAGGAACAGACCACTGGCGTGTTGATTCCACGAGGCAAGGTGACACCATTCTCAAACAGTCCAGTGAACCCACCCCAAGTCTGTCCCAGATGCTCTTTCCTAAGCCCGGAAAGCAAAGTTGCCTTAACCCAAAGCCTGGGGCATAATTCTACTGACTGTGCCACCAAGTCCGTGTTTCTGAGTCTGCAGTGTGCCACGTTGGTCCAGGGGAACAGAGGAGAAAGACAAGGAGCAGTGGGCTTAGAGAAAGCTGTGTGGCCCCCTAGTTCCATTACGGAAAAAGCTTTTTGTTGATTGCAAAGTAATGGATGGGGCTTCCTAGCTACTGTTTCTGCTAGGGCTATGGTTTGTCTGGAGTAATTTTTTTTTTTTTCCTTCTGGAAAAAAAAAAAAAAGATTTTTATATCTCTCCTGGATTTCTGATGTGTGTCAGCTGCAGTCACACGTGGGATCCAGTCACCTGCTTCAGGTCTGGAAGTTACAGGCATTTCCATGGTGCTTGAACAGATCAGCTCTATGGGTGCATGCATGTAAAACAAACACATCCTCCTGGAAATGTCAGACTTACATATGCTCCATAGGCTCAGGCTGCCAGTGCAGTATGCCCAGTTCTTACAGAAAACACCAGGCACACACATGACACACATGCGCCTGTGAAGGTGTTAGCATGTGTATTTTAAGTCCAATGTGTTCTGTAATTGTTAGGTTTATTGCATGTGTTCTTTACAGTTATGCACAAATACTTATGCCTGGAAAATGACACGAAGAAATACTGAAGCTGAATTTTTGCTATCCTACCCCCTGATCCAAACAACACTAAGCTGTTGCCTGATTTCAATGGATTTTCAATCTGGCCCTTAATACTGCTGGCTGTAGAAGTAGTTCAGGGACTCAAGCACTGTATACTCTGGGAATTTGGCCCCAATCAGGATGTCTGTGATCCAGGGCTGCAAAAACATCTCTAGAGTGCCTATCCACCAGGGCAGAGCTCTGCTAGAACACACAGGTGGGAATGACCATTCATCTGCCATTGTACAGCAAGAAGGCCCCAGCAAAACAAATGCAGATGGCTGTTTTGCAGCAGAACTCTTCAGTTAAAAGGACAATGCTTATAATCCAAATTACTGAGAAACCAAATGGGAGAATTACACAAAGACTCTATCACTGCACTGGAATTAAGTTATATACTTGAATTTTGCATGTGTAATAAATTGGCAATATGGAACGCACAGGTTTTCACCTCTGGGTCACTGGCTTACTGCTCCATTATTTTTTATTCACAAACAGGAAAACATTATGCAGTCCTCATTTATAGTGTATTTATGTCTCAACAATACTCTGAAAGTATATCCAAATCCATTTTTTCAGCTCATTAGAATAACTGCAGGAGGGAACCATGATAGTCCGGGGTTTGTAAGGTGATGTGAAGGTCAAATCCATCCCAGGATCACTGTAACCAGAAGTTTTTATTAGTTACTTCCCACTCACTGCTGTCTACAGTATGGATTGATGGTCTCAGTCCAAGTCTAAGTGGTCAGATATGTCTATCATTACCGTCTGATGGTAAGTCGTTAAAGAAAGCATAAAAATCACCTCCTTGTCCAGAAAAAATAATCCTGTTCCTTTGAGCGCAGAAGTAAAGCCTTCAGTCTAGACAATGGCCCTGTGGCCTCCTAGACAGTGGGAGAGACCTTGATTGACTCCTTCTTTCACTCTCACCACATTTCCAAGCTCCCACATACAAGAAGATTTAAGAACAACACTTGGAAAAAAACAACCAACAAACCAAAAAATACAAGAGCTTATGAAACTGTATGGACATGCAGTGAGCTTGTCACTGGCTCATATCATGGTGCCTCTTGTCCCTTGCCCCTCCATGCTCTGCTTTCAAGGAATGGCAACATGGGAGGGAGGAGAGCTTGAATCCTGGGGATAAACGCGATGATGACAACAGAGGAAGTTCAGCACTAGGGTATTCCAGCTGCCTTGCTTCGCAGTGTCGGTAAAGACAGATGTGGCAAAGCCGGTGGGACAGCTCTTCTCATCCACCATTAAAGGAAGCAGGCCTGCAAACTCCATCAGCCCACTCACTTGCTATCAACCCCAGCTCCTGCTTCATGTAAAAGGCCACTGAATCTGCTATATCATCTCTAACAACAGGAAAGAGACATGAGGCGCAAGATCAGAAACGCTCCTCTTCCTTTCCCAGACTTCACGTCACTGGCTACAGAAAGATAGAAGAAATTTGAGCCATGACCTTCTTGCTTAGTCAACGACTCCCGGCATCACCTGAGTACCTTCCTGATAGAGACAGCTGTGCTCTTTTCAAGGGTGACTCGCACCCAGACGGAGGCATGCAATAGTCAAACCAGAAATGAAGAGAAAAAAGCACATGGAGCTCCCCTCCTGTCATAGATGGGCAGCACGGCGAACACGGACAGTCCTGGATCGAGCTGATAACAGCCTGTTCCTGCTCACAGACAAAGGAAAGTGAATCTCATATTACCAGACCTGTCCCTGGGTTTTGATACTATCATGCACACTGCTGCTATCGAGCCTCAAAGTCATAGCAGGGGCAAACAGTGTGGCACCAAGGAGGAGCAACTCTGTTTGTAAGAGCATATGCAGACAGATAAAAAGAAAAAGGAAAAAAAAAACCCAACAAAACACATTCATTCTTATATTCACCCTCCAGGATCACCTGTTCTTTCCTAGCTAATTTAGCATCATGAACCTTATTTTCTTACATTATCTATTCTCATGGCATACAAAATATTCCCTCATATTAATACATGCTGAACTCAGACACAAAAGCTACTGCTATTCCAGTAAATCAAAGAGGGACAGAACTTGGGCTTGAGTACTTGAGTATGACTGTCCATATTGTTTTATTTTTAGCACTCTCTCTGGTTTGGTTTTTGTCCAGAATAACAAGCAGTCTCCCAGACAAAGCCCAGACATATTTTGAGGGATATATGAGCTGGGCACACAAAGCCACAGTGATATTGTGAGGAGATGACAACAAGCACAGCAGACCTAGGGAGAGCTTGACTTCACTTTCTCATCACCAGCCAACTACCGTGCTACCTGTTCTTTCAAAAACTTGTTTTTCTAAACAACGTTAATGAGACCTTAAAGGATCTGAGCAAAAGACAATGAACTGGAACTCAGAATATTAATTATGGCTCTGACAGTGACTACTGATGAGGTCCTTAGCAAATCACAACCTCTCTCCATCTGCTAAGTAAGGAGACAACTATTACAAATCCCTACCATACATCAGGAAAAGGAGGCTTAATTAATTAATGCTCACAAAGTGCTTTGGAGATCAAACATGCAACACTTGATGTCATAAGAGCTAAATATTATTACTGAACTCAGATTCATACTTAAGAGCAGAGGTTCCCAGAAAGAGAAGCAGCAAGGACAGGAAGCAAATAATGCTCTTGTAGAAAAATACCTAATGTTACTTGTTCTGAAGCTCTTTCCCAACTGCTGTGTGATTGTTTTCCTCTAGGGACAGGGTTGAAAGCCTTCCTGTTAAAGCTCAGGAATATGACAGTGTTCAGGGATACGATATGAGCAGCAGACTTGTCCAACACAACTCTCATTAATATCAGGAGCATAGAGGTAACTAATTTATTAGGTGTAGACATCATGACGGGGAGACAGGTTTTTTTCTCTCTTTATACTCTAAAGAGCAGTCTTTGTTAGACATCTGAAGGAAAATGCATTGTTAAATCTGGCCAACAGAGACCTGGTCCGATCACTTCTTATTCTTTTGCTTTTCTGTATGATATAGTCAGAAGACTGGAAGTTAGCTCAAATGTAATGGCACTTGGACCATAAGTGAGGGTCCAGAGGGAGAGCTACCAGAGGCTAAAATGGACCTCCAACAGTCAAAGTCAACACTCCTGCCCAGAGCAAAAAGCATCCAACAATGCTTCTATTTAGTGCTTTGCATCTCCCAGTCTTTCTGGAAAATGAGATACTTCAGAAATCTCCTTCCTCGTGTGGGTCAATTTTCCCCCCAGTAGAAAASGAGGCAGTGATGTGTTACTGCATAGGTGGCCTCAGAAGAGGTCTCAGTGGGGAAAGTGGGATGAGCTGACTTAAAGGCATATATAGGAGACTATGAGGAGGCCACCAGTGAAGCTACTATGAATTTAGCTACAGAYTCTGACAAGTATAAGCAGTGTCACTATACATTGACATTCAGACATTCATAGATTTTAAAGGACAATTGCAACCATCGTTCTGTGTTCCTGCATAACTGCCTTGAACTAGATCCAATCCTTTAGGGAGCTGTCTTATCATGATTTTAGAAAACCTAATTATTTTCAGGTTTCACCACAACCCTTGAAAAGTGGTGCCTAATTTTGAGGATGAATTTGTCTATGTTCAGGTTACACCTAGAATATCTTGTTAYCTCTTTTCAACAGACTGAAGAGCCATTCACTATTTTCTGCAAAGGTATATATACAAAGGATCTACTCAAGTCTCTTTCTTTTCTTTAACTTGAACCAAATTTATGGTATTCTGAAATCTTCCACTATGTGCATGCTTCCTAGTTGCTTAATCGYTCTTGAGACCTTTGCCTGAATCATCTCCAGTTTGTTAACATCCATGTCAGTACCACATGTAATATTCTGGTAGCAATCTCATCAGCACAAAACACAAAGGTAATATGGTTATTTTTRCTCAAGATACCCCAAAAAAACTACATTACCTATTCTTGGCACTTATGTTCAATCAGTGATAAAACARGACTCCTCAAATATATCTCTGAATCACCACCTCCTAGAATAGAGTTGATCTTTGTTCCTTTGTTCCTACACATTTGATTTTACTTCTGTCTCACACCCTGCTATCAAGAAATCYGGGTTGTTCTGTATCAGTCCTATTTGTGATTTATCACTCCGCCAATATCTGTGAAATTTGAAAACTTTTTCAGTAATGAGTACAGATTCTTCCATTTTGTTGCTAGAAATATGAAACAGCAGAGGCTCGGTAAATGGTATGTGCTCGGCCCACTAGCAACAACCCTGCTAGATGTTTCCATTCACAAATACATTTTGAGATCTAATATTTAGCCAGTTTTTAAACTTTTAATAAGTTCTGGTTTGAGCTTGTATCATTCTGGTTTCTTAATCAACATGTCATGCAGCACAAAGTCAAGCCTTACAGAAGTCTAAGTCTATTACATCAAAACTATTACCTTTCTCTACCAAACTTGTAATCTCATAAAAAAAGACATTTGAATGATTTAACAAGATATATAGTTTTTTTCAGAAAACTACATTGATTGGCATTAATTACATTACCCTCCTGTATGTCTTTATTATTTGAGCCCTGCATCAGCCATTCCATTATTTTGCCTAGGATCAATGTCAAACTGACAAGACTATAATTACCTGGGTTGTTCCATTTACCCTTTTGAAACATTGGTGCAATGTTAGGTTTCTGTAAGCTTTGCTAAGGATGGAGGCTAAAGGGAAGTTTTCACGTCATCCCTGCCCATTTTGACATCTCAAGCCCATGACAGAGACTGATGCCTCTATGGGTGAAGTTTTCATGATGATAATTATTAAGTCAGGTCTTCTGTGCTTGTAAAGATTAAAAAGTTAATATTACTGTCCAGAACCCCARACTAAGACACCTGTATGAGGCGAAGCTCAGGAGCACATGAAATCTCATGTCCTGAGCATGACATTCGCCTGATACCACCTCACCCTCTCCCATCACTGTGCCTTGACTTTAGGCACAAAAGCTCACTCTGCAGTCCTTTTTCCTGCTCAYTTCTGGCAGGGCCCTGAGCCATGAGCCAGTTGTGCGTGAAGTCAGCAGGGAAAAGATGGAGAGAGGCCTCCAGCGCTGTGCTGCCAGTGATGTTATGCCTCTGAAGGGGGCCAGTGCCCAAAGAGCCTGGCCAGGAGCCTTGCTGTGGGTTTTCAGCCTTGCACCAGCACACAGAGCCGTGSTTGGCATCCCAGGTGCAGAGTCAGAGGTGGCACTGGCAGCATCCCTTGCTGGAGCAGACACCAGAACTGGTCAAGCCAAGCTCCAGCATGGGAGAGACTAGCAGGAGAGGAGTCAGGACTGAGATATCACCGAGAAGTGGTAAATCAGCATATTTCCCAGACAACTCTGCTGGGATGGCTCCTAAAAATCCCTCTCAAAGCTTCTTTCACATTGGAGAATGGATGTGATTCTGTTTACCTTTTCTGTCCTCCAGAGTACCTAAGATACTGCTGCAAACACAAGGCTGAGGTGYCTCGAGGCTGTGCTACGTCCCTGTTGGGAGGAACCAGCCTTGGGAGCTAAGAAAGGTGTCCYGCAGCACGAGGAGGCAATCTGGCCCATAAGGGCTAAAGCCGGTGTTACCTAATCTGGCTATGTCAGGCTCAATATTAAGACTGTGAGCAAGTTCCAGCTTCACAGAAACAGGCGCTACAGCAACAGCTCCGTCTACCCAAAGTTCACCTCAGCCTTTCTCCCRTTCAGGCCCTTGCACAGAGCGAAGTGGGCGGCCGCACTGTGTCTTGCTAACACACAGCAGAGGGATGTTCACTCAGACTGAGTCACGCTCACAACGAACTGTGCTCCTGAGACACAAAGTTCAAGGTGTTTCTTTAAGGTCTGCAGGAACGGGTCCTTCTTCACAGCTCTCATACCTGAAGGTTTTGCAGCATGTCGGCTGTACTCCTTAGGGAATAAGAGATTATGTCTGGCCATGACATCTGCTCTAGGCTGTAACCTAGGTCTTGGCCTTTCAGAACAGTTCTTTTCATTTTGCTCTGTTACTAGGACAAACTTGGAAACATTTGCTTTATTAATAGCTCTTTCATCCACAGGCAGTGTTTATTTCTACATGATGGTGGTCAATTCCAGAACTGCTAATTTAGGAAATACTTCTGAACTATTAGAATCTCACCAGCTTCTATAAAGCTACCAAAGAACTGGTCATCAGCAACAAGTTCAAAGGCATTACATATGCTCATGTATAAAATCCTTTTCCAGACCAAGACCACAATGCAGAGAGCACTATGTGGTGCATTATATGCGGGATAAATTTCAAGAGAGGATGGCTTAAGTTAGGATACATTCACACTGTTCACTGTGAATCTCCTTATGTTGGTATGCTCATCTTGCAGCATATTTAGACAAACACAGCACTGTGCTAAATTTTATCTGACCCCCCAAAACAAGGGACAAACTCAGTATTTTCTAGTGAATAAGGCATATTTCAGAAGTATTTCCTCTACTTGATGATGTAGAACAAGACATGTAGGAATAAAAACACCGAGAAAGCATGTAAGCATGTCCTGTGGACAATTAAATGCAGCCATACTGCATATAATTTAATTAAGACACTTTAATGTGCTCCTGTGTTCTTGTTGCCTGGTACCTGCACTCAGGCAGTGGTTAATTAAACATGCAGCTTAGCAATGGTGACTGCATCACACACTTCAGGATGGTTTGTATTAAAATTTTATTTGTGATTCAAAACAAAAAATTGTTTGTTCTGTTTCCTCATCTTGTATATCTGTGAAGAACTATAATCAGTCTGAGAATGTGCACTTTGTGGTTTTTTTTTTTTAACACTGGATGAGTCCAAAAAGAAATAAGCATATATAGAAAATAAAAGATAGCTTTTTGAGGATCAAATATGTAGGGAGAGAATAGACTCTAGTGCTATATATATATATATTTTTTGTATTTAATATAAAAGAAAAAGAAAAAGAAATGTTGAAATACGCCTAGGCTAGAAATTAAAACATCCCCTTTCTGATTCATAAATGATGAACTGAATACTTCTTCTCTTTGCCCATGGGGAATATTTTAAATACCATTTAGATTATTTGCTGTTTATTCCGTCTGGGGATTGCACATACCACCTGGTATGATTGAATATATGTAGCTGAGCTCATACTGTAAAGAAGTCCAATGACTTCTGGCAGGTCCAGCAGTACCCAATTTTCCTCCTTACTTCTACCCCATGAACAAAGAAAGAAGCAGATTCAGGTCCGATGTGATGACCTGAATCTAATATGACTCCAGTGCTCTGTAGTTTGCTTACCCTGGTGTCGAGGTTGTCATCACACCCTGCACACCTATACCGAGGAGAATCATCTTCAGATGCTTGAGTATAAAACCCTCTAGGATACTTATTGACATGCTAACATCAGGAAGACTCTTTGGAATGCATCTCATTACAATGTATAGAAAGATTATTGTGAAATGATTCACTTTGTCAGTACCTTAAGTGGCCGCATATTCAATCCCAGGCAATTAACTGCCCAACACAGTCAATTATCTAATAATAAAGCTGGACCCTTCAAGTCTTCCAACTAAATTAAAGGGTCTCCTGCAGAAGAAATGGAGTGGCCATAAAACTCTCTGCGACTTAACACTGTTAGAGGAGTCTAAACATTTCCTGAGTCCATTTGGAATATAGATTTTTTATTTTCTTCCCAAATGACCACAGGAAACAGGTTATATCATTTTAATTATTGCTGATGCTGCTCAGAGGTTCTAAGGGCAAGCCAATAATTCCGAAAACAGGTCTCTTCTAATATACAGTTCCTCTTCAGCAGACCTTCAACTCCCACACTTAAATTCTCCATCCACCTTATATGCCGCTGTTTTAAGGAAGCCTTAAATATTGTGCCTAAAACAGTTTCTTTCTCTCCCTTTTCCCTTCTCTCTTATTCCTCCCCCCATCATTAAATATAAAGTCCAGATTGTGAGACTCGCAGGCTAATGGAATGTCTAATGCAGAGCAGCTGTACATTTTTAATGCAAAAGGGGAAAAATAAAGGCAGCATATGGTTTTATGTAATCTTCCTATGAATTTTTAACTGAGCGTCCTAATTCATGTCGGACAGAAAGAGCTTTTTTACTGGTCCTTTGTGGTTAGAGCCTGCTAGCATGAAGCATGCAGTACTTTAAAGCCGCAGTGAGTGCAGGTGAGATTGCTCTGCAGTAGATGCTGCTGCGGATGGCACTTGGTTTGTATTGATGAATTTAAACATCACAATTCAGTGGCTGGAAAAATGGAAAGATGTATGAGCAGGGTGGATGAATAAGTCTTCTCCGGACATGCCTATTCTTGGGGGTTCTGTGCAGTCCTGCAGTGCTACAGCATCGTAAAAGAAATGGAAATTACTATCACAGCTTCCTCTGCTCTTGTAAAATACTCATCAGGTGCTAAAAAAAAAAAAAAGGCAGCTCACAAAGTCCTTCTTTTAGAATGATATATGCTGACTCTGCTCCCTAACCCAGTATGTGTCAATATACAGGGCACTATGGGGTATAAATCCATTCAACCCTAAGTGACATTCATCTTCCACCCACATTGCTAGTTCCAGTAGCCTAGATATACATTATACATTGCATTCTAAGTTAAGAGTGCCTATACAGGAGTAGATCATCTTGGGACTCTGCTGGTAGATTGGGTTATGTGGTACTTGGCTCTGTTCAACCAGCAGTAGGTTTCAGAGCTTGGGCCCGTCTAAGGAAGGAATTGATATGCTTGAGATGTCCTTCTAAAGAGCTGACCCCAAAATAGCACCTGGGCATCTGCTGATGTATAAGTCACCTGGATGGTAGACAAGTCTGAGCTTGGGAGCAGGCTTGAAAAACCCTTGCCTGGTTTTGAGCATTCTGTTTCAAAGAAGAGGTAGATCACCCGGAAAAGTTCCAAAAGAAAGCAGAAAAGATGAGCAAAATTTTGAGGAAAGACTGAGAAAATTGCCAGAGGAAGAGGATGCATTATAACAGCCTTGAAATGCGTAAAAGGCTGCCACAGAAAGGAAGAGAATAATTTCTCCTTCACATCCACTGGGGATGAGAGAATAAGTTACTAGCTTAAAACACAGCAAGGAAGGTTCAGATGAGGCATTAAGCAGAACTTTCTAAGGCTAAGGAAAACACTGAGATAGACTGTCCAGGGAGGCTGAGGAGTCTTCATCAAAGGAAGTCTTCAAAACAAATTAGAGAAACATGTGCCAGAAATGACAGAGATACAGCTGATCCTGCCTGGGGGTCTTTTGAGTCCCTTCCAGCCTTATGATCCTGTGATTCCTTTATTATTAACTGCCAGTGTGGATGTACCCTCTGTAGTCTCAGAGCTGATCAATACAGAATTCCTCTGTTACTTAGCTGCCACCCCTAAATGTCCTCAGATTGGACTGATCTTTCACATTCATCCATTTTCTTTCCTTTCAACTTCCCTCCTTCCCTAGATTGCCACTCACTCAATTTTTCTAATGCTGTATTTAAGAAATCACTACTCTTTTCTCTTTTCTTTTCTTTTCTTTTCTTTTCTTTTCTTTTCTTTTCTTTTCTTTTCTGCCAAAGTGGCTACCCTTCCTCTCTAACATGTCAGCTCCACTCTTCATATTCAGCTCTTTCAGCAATCAGTGGAACTCAAAAGTACTTGAGAAAGGAGGCCGTTTTACAGATGAGGAAACCAAATTAGAAACAGGGAAGTAACTTGCTAACAGCCAGAAAAGATCCCCAGCCTCCAAGCCACTTTGAAAGCCACCAGGCAATACTTCTTCGTTACTATCCGTTAAGCAAGACCTGCTCTAATTTTCTTCTCAGTCAAACAGACAGGAGAGCAAGGAAGGTGGGAAGAGGGGAAAACATAAAGAGAAGGTAAAGAGACCATTTGTGGTCTTGTTGCCATGAGGATGTGAAGATCTAATAGCGATGACCCATTCCATAATCACAATTATGGGCCAAACAAAACCCATCTTCTCTTACACACCACATTCTTCCTAAGACCAAACACCTAAACAGCACAAATTGCATCTTCAAATATGACTATTTTAATTAAAAGTGGGGGAAAAAAAGTGTTTTTCTCTGGATCTTTAATCCTTCATTCTGGAATTAGGGCATGGTTTTAAGCTAGTTTTTCACAACTAGAGAATCTGAAGACTTTTTTTCTTTTCAAATGAAGGATGAGGTCTTTGACTAATTATCTGACTCCAAACCTGAAGAATGCCAAATATGGCTGGACTTACAATAAAATTACTAGCATTTTCAACAATGAAATCATTCCTCTAAAAAGGAGGCTGGCATCACATTTTCATCTGCAAATGCTCATACTTAATAATTAGTCTTTGTCTTATCTCACATTTATCATCTTTTGCTGTGTGAATGCCTCTGGAAACACAACAGCGTTAGAGACATTTGGTCCTAATTTCCATCCAAAGGTGGGTTATCAGAAGTACTGTTTTCTAATGCTACTTAAAGGTTCCCTAATCTCATATTACACCCTCCCTCACAGGGAGAGGTTCCCTGTGAGTCCTCCAGCACAGCACTATACACCCCAAGCACCTTGCTCCTCTCCCTCATGGGGCTTTATTTGCTTT
Organism: Apteryx rowi; assembly: GCF_003343035.1. NCBI lineage: Eukaryota > Metazoa > Chordata > Aves > Apterygiformes > Apterygidae > Apteryx > Apteryx rowi. Next base: position 1,594,259 of record NW_020447209.1, on the reverse strand, counting down.
TACCATCAGAATGAAGCACAATCACATGCCAAGATCTGCACATGGGTGCTTAAATTATCAATGCATGTGAGACTGCAGCCTCATGCAATTGCGGCTGAAGACAACTACCACTGGCTTAGATAAGGGCTGGACTGCACTGCAAGGACCAAAGGGACTGCTGATTTTACAATATATGGTAATGTGCCTTAATGTGGACTCAGTTCTGTTTTGTTACAGTGGTGTAAATCTGGCGTTATGCAGTAAATCTAAATAGTCCTGAASTAATTCTGCATTTACAGCAGACCAGAATTTAGAATCCCATTTGCCCCCATTTGAGTCATGGACCTCATCTGGCCAGAGGGTGTCAAGAATTTCCAGAGACGTGCCACAAGCAGAAGCAATTAAAAGGCAGGCAGGACTCCTGCAGGGCTTGGAAGCAATCAGCATGGTTGTTCAGAGAAAGAAAATTATAACAGTCCGGTATTTCTGACTCAAAGACAGTGAAGATAAAAACCACCACAACACATCCTTTCTTTTCCTTGTCTTACATGGTTAGCAATACTTTCTCTATCTCTGACTTTAAGGTCTTATGGACAAGCCAGAATGAAACTCAGATTTTTTTAGAGCTTTTATTTTAAAGAAAGTAGAGTTGGATGGATTCTGTCCATACATTTAGGGGAAAAGGAAACCTTCTCTATCCTGGTTGGTGTAGGCACTAAGATAAAAGGATTCAATCTCAGTTATCACACATACGCATGAGAGTGTTCATCATTGCAAAGTCAACCTTTGGCAAAACATCACACATGTACTGAAATCTGAAAAAATAGATTTTCTCTGTCTAGAGACAGCACTTTATTTCTCCTCCCAAACCAGCTTTGTCATATACACTGTGCAAAAATGCATCTCCTGTTCTGTAAGACAAGGCTGTAAGCTCAGCTCTGCTATGTATTCTCTGCCACTCACTAACTTTTCTGGTTATTTCACCTTACTATGCCATCCTTTCTCTCATATGAAATGAACTGTTATTCTTTATTCACATCAAAAGCACTTTGAGAACCTTTATTTAAATGCGGTTTGAGCGTAAGAGAGGTATGCAGCAGCATTAACAACGGAGTCACAGCAGTAGGTAAATAAAGCTTTTTATGTGATTTTTAGGTTTGATGCAATATCATTTATTGCGAAATGTGCTTTCCTTACTCACCTCCCTCCTGCACTGAAAATGCTCCTTTTCAAACCCTCTCTCCAGATCATTCTGCAAATCTCTCCTCTGTGGTACGTCCTTCCACTGCAAATATTGTTTCACACATGGCTTTCCCACTGCTGGCCATGTGAGCAGATGACTATGTGCCACAGAGATTGGAAAGCTACAGGATGCAGGGCATATCAGAGTGGAAAACTTTGCCTATTAGACTGTAACAAAAAGCATTAGAAATAATAATAAAAAAGGATTATTTGGAAAACCCTAATTATAATGAAAGTTGCCATTATGTTTTCTTTGGAATGATAATCATGTTGGGATTATGCTCAAAATGCTCCTTGTCTAAGATTAAAGTGGAATCATTTTACAGGCTGTGAGTATGATAGTTTACTGATTGTGCATCTTTATCTTCTGGATCAGTGAGTAATTGGTTCAAGCTATGGCAGGAGCTCATTCATCCTTTCCATCTGAATGAGTAAGAGCTGAAAAACTCCAAAGATTTCCTGCACAAAGTGAGCCTCTTCTCCCAGGACTACAAGCTATATTTGTCTGATTTTTGCTGTCTATTTTCAACCCTGCTCTGATCCACAGAAGATCCTGAGGAGCACAGCTTTCTGGGACTATTGCTGAAGGTAGGTCAAAACATCAGGGGTTCATTAAAAGTGGTCACTGTGATAGCGTTTTACTCGCAGGAACGTATAGGGATTGACTAATGAGGAAAGATTTCCTGAGGTAAATATACAGAATAAGGCTATATGATAGCAAAGAAGGTGTCTGATGGCTTGCAGACTTTGGGAGATGTCAACATCTAGGAGGGGAGGGTACTATTTAAAATGTCACAAACGCATGGAGCTTGGAAATATATTTAAGAAATGGAAGTGCTAGGGCTTTCGGGGAGGAAGCCATCAAAATACTGATGATAAAGTGATTAATCCAAGATAGGTGCCTTGTCAGTAGATTCAACTTAAACTACTCAGGATACACTGATAGAGAACAGAATAGAGAGTAACACTCTCTTTATTAGGGAGGTCTGTCTGGCTTTCCATCTTTAAATCATAGACAATATAATTCAACTACAGCATCCAGCTAGGTTTACAAAGATTTCCTAATTTTTTTTCCTTCATTTGTATTTGTTTGCTAACTGTGCTTTCAACAGCAGCACAGAGATCCTGACGCACACCCACATGACATTAGCCAAACATTCCTTTGCTAGTGCTAAACGTACGTCTTCAGCTTCATTAACAACATTCCTCCATCCTGCTACTTTCAGTGGTCAGTAGGAAGACTGGAAAGGTATAACCTAGGAGCCAGGAAAAGAGCACGAAACTTATTTTCGCTATTCGTTTCAAATATCCCTTGAGCCCAGGAGCCTTGAATCCCTGGTGGAACTCACTGCTGCAGGAAATCACATAAGACAGGAATCCAGTGTGTTGGAAACAGGAAAAATATGAAAACATATTTTTATAAGAATATTGAAATTAGCATTGCTGTTGACTCTATAAGGAAAAGGTTGCCAACAAATACCCTCATATACACTACAGTCGTCTTAAGCCCAAGCATCTAAAAAAGCATGAACAAGGTCCTCAAATATCATGAGCGGCTTAAAAAAAATCTTTATTGTCCTTCTGGATTTTTAATCATTTCACCTGAATTTAGGCCATGTTTTCCGGCTAATCTGGCCCAGTAACATAATTTATTTTTGTTAGAACTGATGAGACAATGAATTTGGGGCTGTGAAAGGCATGCCAGCTCTATGGTTTGGGTTTCTTTTGAAGCATCTAGTGCTGTTCACTCTTAGAGTCAGGAGAGTTAAAGGGATTAACTGGGGAAATTGCCCCTCAACATTCTCTAGCAATATATTTTATTCAATTTTTGCATGCATGTATATATTGGGAAAAGGGAGACTGCAGGTAACAGGAGAGCCTTTTTCACCTTTCAGTCACTCAGTCAGTACTGTTTATAGGTCTGGGCAAGACACTTGTAAGTAGATATTGCTCTGTCCACAGGACTCAGCTCAAGTCCAGATCAAAAAGTGTGACTACGCTGGCAAGGCCACAAGTCTGAGCTAATCACAGAATCACAGAATCACAGCACGGTTGAGGTTGGAAGGGACCTCTGGAGATCATCTAGTCCAACCCCCCTGCTCAAGCACGGTCACCTAGAGCATGTTGCACAGGATCGCGTCCAAGTGGATTTTGAATATCTCCAGAGAAGGAGACTCCACAACCTGTCTGGGCAACCTGTTCCAGTGCTCTGTCACCCTCACAATGAAGAAGTTTTTCCTCATAATACAGTTTTTCCTGATAATATATCCCATCAATGCAGGGCTTATTAACACGGGCTTGGCCACATGATATGTGGTCACCCAACTTCTGCTTGGCTTGGAAATGAGGCCCCAGGAGCTCATGTCTGCCCCCAAATTTCAGTAATGGCCTTTTCCATCCCTCAGCAGAACTGGCACTTAAGCATATAGAAAGCCTTAAGCTTCCCAAATGTCAGGAACAACCTCTTTTACATACAGAGAACTGCAGGAGGCCCAGTATAACACGCAATGATGGGCACTCATCCCTTTGGAAAAGACAGAATCTAATAGGGACTGTTTCCAAAATCAAGAAAGCAATTAAGAGAAGAGCAAAATCAAAGAGGATCTCACAGGTTCACAAGTCTAGGTGAATATGTTTGTGTTTATTCACTCGCTGTGTGGCTTAAATGGCCTGCGACATGGCAATATGTCCAACTGGCACGTCGCTGAACATCAGGCTTGTGTGCTGGCTGCCGGACACACAGATTTCTTTGCAGGATTTTTATCTGTTCAGTTGGAAGGCTGTTCCTGTGCATATTTCAAGCAACCCAAACTTTTTCAAACCGCAGATAGTAAATCATACAGATACCATTTCAAGCCTGAGAAGGCTAGAGGTTATTTTTGGCTTTTTTTTGGCTGTTCAGAGAGAAAAAATTATGATTTTCCCTGAATTGGCATACATCCCTGTAACAACTCCTAGTGCTTTTTCTTGATGAACTGGACTGTGACCCTCGGAGACAGTATTTTGTGTTTAGAAACGCACAGAAAATGGTCTGCGTAATGCTGCAAAGAGTTTGGAAATTACAGATTGTTATCAATAATTAGTATGATTTTTGCCATTTACTTAACAAAAAGACAGAGAAAGGCTGGGTCAGTGGCAGTGGTTCAGGCTTGTCACTCTTCATCAGCTTAAGTGCTGAGAGCAGATGTGAATCGGGTTACAGCTAAAAGCTTTATATACCAGTGTTCACAGCCAAGAGTGCATCAGCCGTGAGCATTTGGTTAACTTTTATATGTTATGATTCCTAAAAGGGGAAGGTTCTTGATGACTAAGAATCCATTTGAGGTAATGAGAGCTCACTTGGCGCTAACGGGCTCAACTTCGTTAAGTAGTGCATGCAAATAACCTGCATTCGGCTTGCAGGCTACACAGAAAACTCAGTAGCACCCGATACGCAAATCCACAGACTACAGCAAACTTCAACCCACAGCCTCACACAGCTCGAGTGAGCATTTCTATCCCTTTTTTAATGAAGATAAGACATTTGCTGATATTAATATCCACTAGATGACTATCAAATATATTTAACACTCAGAAGAAGCCATGTATAATTGGGGAGGTGGTGGAATATTTCTTAAAATAGACTCCTCGCTTCTCTTTCCAAGCTGGCTCTTACAAATTTCCTGTCTCCATCTAACTGCTCAGTTAGCTGAAAACAAGCAAGCATATTAAGAAGATAAAGCCTTTTTGTGGCTGCTGGGATGCGATCTCCCATTTTGCCTTAGACCTGCTTGTTTCCTCGGGTTTCAGAGTTTGCATTTAGGAGTATTTGGAGACGGGATGGCTGAACATATATCTGCCGGCTTGTCTGAGCAAAAGGAGCTCAGCACCTTTCATTAAAGTCTTCTGCGTCATTCCCCTAAGTTTGCTGCACTATAGTGAGGTGGCAGAGAGGCACTAGCAAAAACATCTTGAGTTTTAGTTAATGAGCTGCCCTAATTTTTGACCGTTTTATGACATGGGGAGCTATGATATGTAAATCAGGGGTCTGCCTAACACAGCAATGCTGAACTTCTTTATCAACAAGTTAAGCATCAAGATTTCAGCCAAGTAGCACATCTAAAGCACCAGTCCAAAATATATCATCATGTTTCAAGGTGATTCAAGATAAATGAGGCCCTTGGCCTGGGAAGATGTTGTGGGAGGGAAGCCAGATCAGCTCAATAAGTACTTTTTTGTTGTCTGTTATATCCTTATAACCATAACAGCAGGAATCATCTGAGCTGTGCACAGCCTTGCAGAAGGATTTGAAACAAATATGATTTTTTCCTGTGTAAAACAATATGCACTCTGTATTAGCAGCCACATTTCAGCATGTTCCTGACTGCAGCTGTCAGGCAAGAAATGCAAATAACAACTCTACACTGGTTTAAAAGCAACAGCTTTCTAAAATCCTGTTGTCTATATGGTTTCCATGTTTCTTGACTTTTAGTAACTCTACCCTACCATAAGAAAAATGTCAATTGTGTTCCTGTGCAAATCTAGGATTAATGATGTAGTGAGCAGACGCACAGCAGAAGCAACAGACAGTAACATTTTTTGCTTAATATAATAAGTTCTAGGTAAGGCTTGAGATCATGAGTAAAATGTACAGGAGAAGTACAGATGAGGTTTTAAGAAACAGCCCTAGTGGTTCACAGTCTTTTCTCCCCACCGTATTAAAACCTGGAAAATGGTAAAGGCACACATGTACGTGCATGAATGCACACACACAAACCCAAAGAAATAAAATAGATGAAGCTGTTGTAAAACTGCCAACCAGAGAACAACCAAAGGAAGTCATCATCCATGATCAAAGCCTGATTGTCTACTCCAGCTGCCAATTGCTGGACCAGTTGCAGCTGGTACCCAAATCCTATTCTCAAATCTGCTATTACAGTAGAAGAGCTTAGAGCAGAAGCACATCTCAGGCAATCTGAATGTGAGCAAAGGCAGAGGTGGTTATTCCTCATTTCCTAAGGCAGGAAAGCTGCAGCCGAAAAAGGAAGGGCTAACAGACTCAAAGGGTAATTTTCAGATAAATCAGAACTTTGAGAAGCTATAAAAACCTCAGAGCTGAACCATTAAACTATATGGTAAAAAAAAGACTGTTTGCATCCTCAACAAGACCTTGTCCATGGGAACAATTTCAGAATACATGTTCTGTAGAAGCATGAAATCAGTGTTTTTAAAATAAAACCCTCTACTCCGTAAATAGAGGCACCACAGAGATATCATAGCAAGTATTTTGTAGCTGGCAATATAAAAACCTCTGACGCATACATGAATATGAACAGCACCTGGAGAATAATCAGGTAATGATGAAAGCTGAAAATCACTGATCTTCATGGTTCAGATAGCACACTGACCACCAGGGGGAGTCAGGAAGAAATAGAGGGGTCATCATGATGTAAAAATCATTATATTTTCTTCCAAAATGCGCAGCTTTTGTTGTTGAAGCTCTGATAGAGCAAGGGTAGGGTTAAGGTCCAGATTCAGACACCTAAAATTAGACTACTACATGAGAGGCAGGTGTCTGTCTACACTTCAATTATAGTCAAAGGAGACCTAATCAGCACAGGCAGTGGAGTCTAGAAAGCCATTTGGCTGGTCAAACGCAGGTGTCTACTTCAGGCTCACATAAATAGCTCTCTGGACTCCATTGATTGCATTGACTAGATCAAGTATGAAGGGAGCTTTGATATCTCGCTTACATGTAGATGCACACTCTGTTGAGGACACTAATATTCACGTTGTTGAATGTGGAGATGAATCTCACTCCCTGGATTTGGCAGTGCTTTTTTTTTTTTTTTTTTTTTGATGTGCAATTTTCAGGTCATCTGCATGCACGTGTGTGTTAAAATGAACTAGTTCAGGCCCAGCATGCTTAAGACATTTAGCTAGTGCAGCATTCTCACTGTGGTATCGCAGATGCCTATACTGATATTACAAGGCAGTCAAAAACTACGCACTGCCCTGATCGCTGTGCAACTGCAGGTTTCCAGGAAGATAATAAGCAGCACATTTTTCCCAAACTGAAACACACAAACGATTTTCCCCATTTCAACATCCCCCTCATTCTGATAAAACTCTCTCCTTCAAACTCATCCTCCAGCTTATCACACTTTAATGAAATTCCTCCCATGCATACTTACAAATATATAGATCTGAGATAGTAAACGAAGGACACTGCAATTAAAGTGGAGTACTGAAATACAAGTACCTCTCAAAAACTTGTAGCAAACATGTAACGCAATCAATAAACCCCACCTTAGAACAATCTAAACACTTTTTATTGTATATTAAGGGCTGTTCTATTCTGTTGCCTTTTTTTTTTTTCAGAGAAATCTCTTTGTAAAGAACAAAAAGCAGCAACTGCTGCCAAACAAATATTATTCAAAATAACCTGTACTTACAGCTTTTCATCTTTTCTCACATTGAATCAGAAAAATCTCAAGTGAGAGCATGTGATGCCCAACCAGACTGCAAGACCTCCTCTGGAACAGTACATCAGAAGGAAATGAATAGAAATTGTCTTTAGCCTTCATAAAAGTTTATGCTGTCCTTGAACAAAGTGCTAGCAGGGAAGCTTTATGCTCAATGAAATTGTTTACTTCTGCAGACTCTCCAGGCCAACACATTTTGTCACTGATTACAAGGAATCAAAGGCAGCATTTTTACCAAAGACAAAAAGGACGTAATTTGGGCCAAAACTGGTCATTGGATTGACATTTAAAATCATGAGGTGTGCCAAACTCTTTGCAACCATCAAAACTGCATAATGAATCCCCACAACTACCCCGTTTTGATCGAAGTAGCACCTCCAAGCCCCATCCCGTTGTTACAGACTGGGAACAAATATAGTAAGTGACAGAGAGAGATTAAATCTCAAGAACTCCTTCAGCCAAACCTGCATTCAAATCACTAGAAAAAAAAAAATTGCCTTCCTCAACTGATCATTTCTGTGTCCAATTTCTTCTCGTGTACTTTTAGGAAGAAGGTCAAATACACCCCTTTAGATACGAGATGGAGCCTGTTAACAGCTACGAGTTTTAAAAGAACAGCAGCGACATTGTGTTAGCTCTAGTACTGAACTTGCAAAACTCAGCTTTCTTTGCACCATCAGTTTCAATGGCTTTAAAAACCTTGTTGAGTTTCCACTGACGTCAGGGTATGCTGGGAGGGGGGGTCCAAAAAAAAAGGCACAAGTGGGCAAAGTTAGCTCTGCTTTGTAGAATAGCACCACAGAGTATAAGATACTGCACCACGTCTCTACGACTAGGTAATTTTGCACCTGTCACAGGAGAGAGTCAAATCTAACGTTTAAATCTTTGATATACCCTGAGGTTCCATCATTTCATCTCTCCTGAAAGACCAAATTGTTCATTTCTCATTAATTGTCCTTTATACAGAATGTTTTCAATTAAATTGGGAGTAGTGCTACACTCCTCACTTTGTGGTATTAGCCCCCAAAGATTAATAGATTGCTCGTAATTTCTGAATTGCCGTCTGTGTTCTATTATACTCTCGTCATTCGTTCTGGTTATGAAACCAAAACAGAAAGTCTCTCACAGAGAGTGGCGGTAGCCATCTGGATCCCTGTGGGAGCTGTTTTGGTGGAAAGAATGGCCAACTCCGTTTGAGTGCAATGACAAATCTAAATGATCGCAAAGAAGCCTGCAGCTCCATGGAGGATGCCATCCAAATCTCAGTTCAATTTATTAATTCCTGTATGATGCAATCCAGGTGTCTTTCTGTATTTAGCCACTTTGTGTGCTTCAGAGTTTCTGAGTTTTTTTTTTTTTTTTTGTGGTCTTTAAGAAGATGGCTGGAAAGAAAAAGGGCCTTATTATTTTAGGGGAAAAGAAATGATTTTCAAAGCTGAGACTTCTGATCTGTAGAGATAATAATAGTAAACAAATCAAGTTGAAAATATTTTCTTAAAGGAGGCATCTGGAACTTAGTACCATGCTTTTATCATTCTTATTTAATATTTACATTAAATAAATACCACGTAGAAGTCCTAAGCCGTATGCTAAGATTAGATAAGTAACCTCACATTTTGCAGGATTCAGAAAAGAATTATGTGTTTACATTCACAGTTCTGTCACAAAAAATAAACTTCACTTGGGATGTTCGTGAAGATAAGCCAATTTCTAACAGCTTTAGATTTGAAAATAATTCCAACTATACCGGGAATAATCCATATTAATAGCATTACATTTTCCAAAGCAGCATTTGGGAATGGTGCATACCCCAAGATGTGGAACAAGACTTATTGAGCCTGACCTAGAAATCCCTGTTACTTAAAACGGGACTGAATACCTATGAGCAAGAAAGAACTAAACAACCGAACCCCTGAAAGCTCACCTAAATGAAATAGGCCCTGCTCTTCACACCTCAGCGCTTTCTATGCCACATACCTCCTTACATAAAAAGCACAAGAAATCATAAATTGCCTGAATGTGAGCATTTAACATCCAGCCTTTGGCTGTAGGTTCAGCTACTGCTCGGTCCAGTGATATTTCCAGATAGATGGACAGTAAGTGGCAGGTAGCTCTTCTTCTGCTGTGGTTTCATCAGCTATTGCAGTCCCAATAATGTCCAACACAGCCAGTAGTCATCTGCAAGGCCCTGCAAGGCCCTAGTCATCTGTCATAGTTCCTGATCACTTATGTTCTTCATAATATATCTCTATTTCTTTTCTAACAAGAAAGTGGTTTACTTTTGGCAAGCCACCTACTTTTTGATATCATCGTTGAACAGTTAAATTCCACTACAGAAAGCCTCCGCTTGAACAGCTTTTTCAAAGTTACKTTGACATCACACTTGATGGCCAGCTCAGATGCTAGCATTGGTTAACCACGTGGTCTGAATGTAATACATAATTACATAGTGCATAATATGTAATATCCAGCTTCAGAAACATAAAACTTGTGTTGCTCTGTGAGAAGAAATGCAGAAGAAGCACCCTAAATCTGATTAGAAGCACAGTCTCATCCACGTTGTTCTGCTAAACTGTGTTACAGCTGATTCTGCCCCAGTGCTCTTTAAGCCAAACTTTAGCTATGTGTTTATCACACATAGCCACAGTTACAGGGCTTTCTGTCAAAAATATAGCTGCCATTTAATAGGCCCATATGGGATTCTGATGCAAATTCTGCAGCTGTATTTAATTACTTGGGATCTTAGATGACAAGAGTACTCTCTACTGCTCTAGCTCCATAGGAATATCCTTTATTATTGCAAGGTCTTCAGATCATCACTTTTGCAAGGGAATAAAAACTTTGCACCATTCTGAGCATTTTTCTGAGTCTTTCCAGTCTTCCATGGAAACATTTTGGCAAGGGACAGACTCTTCATTTCACGCAGTGACACCAGAAATGCTCTTCCACTCTCAACCCATGAGTAGAGGGCCAAGATACACAACAGTTTTATGTTTCTGTAACTGTAGGAACAGGTCTTGAAAAACGCCAAGACAGGACAGCATGAAGAAATCTAGCCATAAGCCAGATTCAGTGTAAATCAGCCAGAGTGGGTGTTACTAGATGCAGAAGTGATAGATCACAAGGTAGAAATAGAGCCTCCCTGTTTCTGTCTGATCTGGCCATCCAATGTTTTTTTAATGGTTAGAGACTGAAACATGAATAAGGACCAGTCCAGATTTGACAGAGGGACTAAGAGGTCAGAGGAAGATATAGCAAATGTTAGACTTCTATTTTTTAATAAAACCATGTGCTGTCCATTTATTACTTCCGTTCATCATCTGAAAATAGTATAGGATGCCTTGCTACTGTGAAACGATCATGCAGCAGACGTGACAAGGTCATCGCTTTTATTATCCATCTAACAAGAAGAATTCACCCATATTTTTTTCCAATGTTGTTATCTCTTCAGGCTGCAATGACCTCCTGACCTGAAAGACTAGAGTGATGACCCTCCAGTTCATTATTTCCAGGTGGACCCTGGTGTTTTTATCATGTCTTGAGCAGGTTAATGCAATCCTGTATAATCACAGCAAAACCAGGACCTGGACTGTGGAAGTGTGAGATTGCACCCTAAAATAGGCCAGAGAATGGAAGCTGTTGGAAAAAGGGAAAGGTTGCTCATTACCTGGTGCCAGACCATTTTAATCTGTATGTTTTTCAGTTGGAATTCACTGTGCTGGGTTCCTTTGACAATGGTGGTCCATGAAAGAGCTTAGATAAAGTTCTCCAAGAAAAACTGCCTGTCAAGATAACTTTTCTGAGGATGAACTAGCTTTGAAATTTCCATCTCAGTCTTAATTATTCCAAACAGGCTGGCTTTTAGGTCAAGTCTCAAATGTTTTGTCCTTTCATTTGAGAATAATGGATATGATCAGGGCTAGCATTTATGTGTAAGGTAGGAKATATCTGAGGGACTGATTTCATTTATAGGTTGACTATTTGCTAGATGAGGGGGAAAAGACAGTGTTAACCGTATATGTTAAGTGGCCATTTTCGAAATGTATGGGTCATCATATATTTCAAGAAGTCCTTTTTGGAGTATGATGCTTCCAGGCAAGCAAATAAAATAAATATGTGCAGAATTTGGATGATATGAAAAAGAGATCTTGGTATAATGCTATATATACTGTGGCCAGAAGGTTTCTGAACTTCAGCACAGTCGCAGGATGTAACTAATACTTCATGACAAACTGCATGTCCTATGTATATCTAGCAGAAACAGACATACAGTAAATGCTGAAAGGAAATTCACACATCAGCTGAGGGAACAGGCATGCAGACTTTTTATTTCTGATATTTTAAGTTTTGGCCCATCTCAATTAAAATCGGTTAGAAGCCAATTTCACAGCTGTTGGTTTTTAAGATCTCACAAAAATGATAATTCACTGCCAGGCAATAATTTACTTCAGTGCAGCCATTCTCAGGGTAAAGCTGACGCATTTTAAGTCTCTCCCTCTCTCTTTTTCTCTCTCCCTCCTGCCATCACATCCATCCCTCTGCAAGCCAGGGTTGGGAAAGGACAATGATCATTTTTCTTTAAAAGGATGGGGAGGAAGAAGAATTTTACAGATCTGTTCAGCTCACCCACACCATCATCTCACTGACATTATTTCTAGGTTTGAGGTGAATAAGAGCTGTTCTTGCCTTGTCCACTGACATCTGAACCCTGCTTGCACTTAGCTTTGCATATACTGAATATTCCCAGTAAGGGCATGCCATGAGAAGATGAATCTGAATGCAAGTCATTCCAAGGTTGGGGCTTGAGAGTTTGTTATAAAGAAATCTCCTTTTTCTTGATTAAAATACTTGAACATACATTTTGAAACCTATCCTAACCACCCTCCTGAGGGAGCAGAGCAAGATCGCTCATTTGGTAGAAGTTGTTTTTTAAGCAAAGGTTGAAAAAATTGTGCTGGAAACTTTAGACACATTTTCAAGTGGATAATTAAACCAGACTTTTCACAAGGGGGATGGCCTTTAGTTCAGGTTTGGTTGCCAGGACATGTCTATTTAATAGATTGCATGCTATTTCTTTCAGGTTTATTTGGCTTGTGTTTGAGTGCATGGAATTGAAAGTAAATTGGATAAATAGCATTATTTAAAGTTACATGGGTTTGGATTGTTGATGTGGGAAAATGACAGGGCAGAGGGTACCCAAGCCTGAATCGCCAAGTCCAGCAAGGGGCTGCCTCTGGACATTACATTTAAGAGCGTGCACRTATAGCATCTCCGAAATGCAGCTACGAGAGATATGCCTTAAGGTTGGTTCGCTTCTGTGGGACACGGGGAAGCTTTGCCCAGGTCTAGTGGGCTTCATACATTTTTGCAGAGAAAATGTAAGTCCAGTATTACAAACCCTGAGCACTAAGTATCTTAACTTGCTGTGTATATTACTGACTTCTAATAAGTCTTAAGCCTATCTTTTCTTTGGGACAAAATTCACTCCATTTGTATAGTACCTAGCAAAATGATGCCTCAATCTCAATTACATGCTTATTTTATATAAATGTTCCTATTTAATAACCAGAGTCTAAGAAGGCCTGACAAAGGGTCAGGTAAAACAGAATCTGGATTTAGCTCATTGATGTTAAAGGTATGTTTCCAAGACCAGGACTAACGTTATTCAAGTTTCCTTGCCTTCTCCTAAGGACCATGTTTTCAGCAGCAATGAATTAACACAGCTTGCCCAAAGCCAATGGAATGACACATGTAAGGAATTCACTCAGTATTTCAAGCACATCCATTTTCTTCAGCATTATTTCCACATATTTTCCCCTATGACTGTCTTCCACTTATTTTTACCAAAGTTATTAAAACAGATCATATGCCATCTGCCTTCAGCCTTACTTTGCATTACCTAAGTTTGACATGGTTATGTTTGGAGAGGTCTACAACTGTAATTAGTGTATTCCCAGTAATCTACCCCAAATGGAAGCAGCCTTTGTTTTATTATGTACAGCATTATGTGCATCAGAGTAAGTTTTGATGCAAGTTACTAATTACTGTATCCCAGTGTATCACTTGCAAAGCACTTTTAGATGGTGAGATATGAATAGTGCTGTAGAAACACTTCTTATTTATTCCTGATGTGGATGAACATGCCTCAGTTGTAGACCATGGTTAAAATAATAATTAAAAAATGCTTTTCAAAGAGTCAAACATCTGCCCAATTCCAAGGGGCAGCATCAGAGCACTTAAACAAAAACACAGCAGGGAATTTAATCATGAGAAAACTGAAGTGAAAGAAGATTTTGTATGGGCACAGCTAGTTTTAGTTCTTTCATGGCAAAAATAAAGGGGTCAGAGAGATCAAGAGGTCACCCATTCATGGGTTAAAAAAAAAACAAAAAGGACTTTTCTATAGTCCACTATGCAGTGTTAGGAAATGTCCAGATCAGGGTCTCCCCACCCTGCATTCTACCCACCTTGAAGAATAAAGAAAACAAAATCCTCGGGCTTCAACCTCCCAGCCAGCTTTTATCATAATCCATATTATTCGCAAAATAGACTGGAGGTGACTTATGTGGTGACCTCTCACCACAATTCAAAACCAGTCTTAATGAACTAGGGTAATTCATTCCTCCAGCAGAGCTTATGAGATAAGGCAAGACCGCGCTGGTGGGCTCAGCAGACTGAAATGTTAATCTTTTGTAGTCTCTGCTCTGGAGGACCCTCAGGTCAAATCCTGGTGCTGCCGAGAAGTAGCAGCCTCATTGTTTGGAGCTGGAGAAGCATGGGTCTTGATTTCAGTGTTGCCATTCACTTTGCAGAATGGAGTGTGTGTGTAAGGAAAAACAACCCATAAAGTTATTTATAACCGTACAACAAAACTATGCTGAAAGACAGAGAACAAAGACTTAAAAAAAAAAAGAAAAAAAGAAAAAAGAGGAGAGAGTTTAATAAGASAGCCTGAAATAAAAAAGACAATGACACCGTGCTCCCAACCAGCATTTGTGGCCATTGTCCTCCTCTCTGTGTCGTTAAAACCTGTGGTGCCAATGCTTCAAGAGTTAGTTGGAAGGAAACCCCAAGTGAACTGGCTTTGACTAGTCATTACAAAGCAAAAATGTGTGCATTTTCATCCTCCGATGTCAGCGAAATGTATGATTTACCTTATCAAATGTGATGGCACGTAAACACCTAGCTGCCTCCCCTGCTCCTAGACAAGGTAGCTGCCTCTATACTCCAGGGTTTAGATGAAGCACTGATATTCCTTAATTAATATTTCAAGAAAAAAAGATGTTAAGGAAAGAAAAGGATGTGTTTACAGTTGCAGTGAAAAATGTGGAGAAGGGAACTGAACCTATGTCCCCAAATCCCAAGTTCCTACTGTAATCTTCCGGCTTGTACCTTTCTTTTTCTTGGCCCTGGCAGTGCTTGCTGGGCAGCAAAAAACAGTGAGAAAGTCCTTGGGTCTCTGRTAAAAAAACAGGAGGGCAAAAAGAAGAGTTGGAAACTGTGGGCTTTGCTCTAAATAGCTTGCCGTTCTCTATTGCTTTTTGGGGAAAGTAGTGGGGTAGATGTACACAGGCAACTGAGCCTATGGAATAAGGTAACAGCAGGCAACAGCCTGCTGGAAAATGGTGTTTGGGTGAGGAGGACAGGTACATCTAGGCACTGTTGCTAGTCATCCTGACCTCAACAACTCCATCCTGAATGTGGCATGTTGGTGGTCAACACAGCCCAGCCTGCTGGCCAGACCAAGGGCTTGAGACAGAAGATCAGACAAAAATCTTGGTTTCTCTTAGGTCACTACTGAAACTCTCTTAGACCTCGGTAGGGTTGGGATGTTGGGCTGTAGATTGTCCCCAGTAAGGATGGCTCTGTGTGACAAGAGACACTTCCCACTACTGTGGTATTATCTGAATTTACTGGGAAATAATAGTGGCATAGATAACTACTGTGGGACGTGTGCATCTCTCTCAAGGATGATAGTATTGTCTTGTTTTGGGGAACTGTTTTGAGATCCTTCCCTTAGTAGTAAGCTTGCATGTTCATTTTGACTATGAGCAGAGGTGGCTGGAGTGCCCATGTGCTGATTACTGCTGCCAAATACAGGATTTGGAGATCTGACTAAAGTGCTTGTTTTCGAAACTGGCCCCACAGCCATTGTGAAATACTTGAAGAGGGTTGGTTTTTTTTTTTTAGTTTTTAGGATGAAAGGTTTATTTAATGCCAAATTTTATGGAAGTACAAGATGATTAACATATTTTTTTTTGCTCCCCCAGAGTGGGTTTCTTAGGCTTAATTAAGTAAATGTTTTAAATTGGTTGGAGACCCTCAAATAAAGGCCATTAACACAAGGACAGAACAATAGTCCTGTGTATATTTCTATCTTAGGAAATCTTTTATCAGAGCAATTTTGAATTTCCTCAGAAGAGAAGTGCCTGTGAAAGAAGATGCAGAAGACTGCTTTGGAGACCCTCTCAGTATGCACTGTGTTAAGCCTTACTTATTTTTCTGCTTCTACTCTTCCTGTGTTGAACTTGAGACCTTCTGGATGATGAACAGCACTAAACACCATTAACTGCCATGGAAACTATTCAGTTTTCAGCTGAATATGGTCAACTCACCTGAACATTATTATTATTATTATTATTTTTAGAAGTAGAATCTGACTAATGCACCTCTGTGTGTGTTATGTTATACAGAACGGAAAGAACAATTTTCCCCTTGGTTTCAGTTATAATGTCATTTCCCTCCATCCCCCCCTCAAGTTAATGACTGCAAAGGGATAAGGAGAGGATTCTGGGATGGATCTCAGGCAGGGTTACATGCCGTGCCGAGTACATCACTCCAGCGAGTCCAGGGGGTCTGTTCCTCTCAGTGGAAAYCGTGGTGAATAATCATGATCTCCCACACAGGTGCTTGGATTGGGTAGCTAGGATAGTCGGTATAAGGATCATGACAGAGGCCGAAAGGCACCGGCCTCCAGAAAAAAATTCCCACAAGATTTAACGTTGAAAGTCAGTCCATCCTGCGGACAYGCTGTTCCCTCGCACACACCGTGGGAGACAGTGAGAGCTGTGCGTGCCAGTGGCAAGCAGGACCAAGACTGTATTTTATCATCTCTTTCTTTTTTTCCCCTCTTATATTCCTCTTTGTATTCATCTGCTTAGATRCAAACTTTTTCCTAGGCCTGATCCTACAACCATTCCATGAGCAGAAACCCTGGCAGAACTGGAAATTGCACTTGAGTGGGTGTATTAAGAAGGCTCCTCCCTTTGCTTCTGGATAATTAAGGCTACTTATGGTTAGATTTTGTGCAGCAACAAGGAGGCATGGTCTCGACAAGTTGACAATTATTTTCATTCGCAGCCAAGCATTTGAAGAATATTTCCACTATGAAAGCACTCATGTCAATGCAAGTCAGTGACTTGAGTTTGAAGAATACCTCTGCTCCAAAGGCTACATTCCTATAAAATTATAGAGAAAGAATTTTCTTCTTCTCTTTTTTTTTTATTACCTTCCTTAAATTGGATCTGTAATGACTTTTACAAAAAAAGARGGAGAGGAGAAGAAAGAAGAATTTGTACTGTGGAGCAATATACTTGGAGAGCTCAAATAAAATATACAACTATGTTATCTCGGAGTAATACCCTATAATTATATCCATTCTTTTATTTCCTACAAGTTTGTATACTGCAGTCCACTAAAGCAAAAGGCCAGATCACTCAGCTACCTAGATCCCATGCAGTATACTACGCCAAGGGTGAAATTAATTGAAATTCAATGATGATATGCTGATTTACAAGCCGAGGATCTTTCTCAGAGTACCATAAAAGTCTCTTTTGCTTTTGAATGGATGAGTGCTTAGATTTAGATTAGAGAACTTATATGAAAACAAAAAGATAAACAGTTCCCATAGCTTTTTCTCAGATCATAAAAATAATCAGATGCAGGGTTAGCCTTCTAAGAAGAACAATCTACAGAAGAAAAAAATAAAGGCGCATCTTAAGCTTCTGTCACAGGGTTGAGAAGTGCCAACACAATAGGTTCACTTCAGAGTGAAACCAGTTCTCCTTTTGGTTCATTTGATGACATTGTCTGACGGGCAGCTTTACTCTTTGCAAATAACAGTTCAGAAACCCGAACTGAAAGGTTCAGAGCTGAATGGAGAAGCTATTCGTTTATCTGTTCCACRACCACAAAATTTGGGCTCTGGTGTGGTTTCCGTGCAAGCAGCRACACTGAAAACCAGGATGTGTGGAGGGCTGCTTGCTCCCAGCACAAGCGTCTGAGCTTGTCCCCCAGAAGTATTTAACTAGAAATTTGCCTAAAGGTCTTGTTGCCATTTGTCTTTTCTGGTTCCCCCTCTCTCTCTGAAAGGGAATCTTTCTGATGAATGATTGCTATCTGTCACCATTCCCCTTAAGGTGAGCCTTTATGCCTTTTCAACAGCATTGACTGACAATCAGAAAGTAAAAGAAAGAAGAGGGAGAAAACTTCTGGCAGGAAGTGCTGGATGTTCAGTTATTGAGGAACATGAGACCAGSCACTTAAACACTCCTGAAACATCACATTTGACCTATTCTGGAGTAGCATATGAAGGCAGATGCCAGAATAGTTGCCATCTTGTCAGGGAGGTATTTGTGACCTGAGGAGCAGGTGTCTCCAGAGACCAGGTTTTTGTGTGAGCAAAGGCCTCTCCACAGCTGAATATTCTGGTTGCTGAACCAAGTAAGGTGCTGTCTGAGCCCATGTGCCCACCCGGATATTCCCCCGTGCTCGGGTGGCATGATGCGCTGTGCTGCCCCTGGTGCCAGCGTGGTGCGGATGTGGGGGACTCAGACCACAGTGATCTTGAAGGGAGGTCAGGTCAAAGTGCTGTTGTCATCGAAGACGTGAGCATTAAATCCATGCTGCTATTCATAGCTAAGGTCTTTTCTCAGTCAAAAAAAAAGTGAGGTTTCCCTTGACTGAAGGCTAATAAAGAGAAACGTAAGGCCAGCAGGACTTGGCCTAAAGTGTCCCATTGACTGACCTCACTAGCAAAATCAAGTTTCATCCACTATCAGCATTGCAGAGATCAGGTGAGAATGATGATCTAGGAGCCAAACATTTCACGAAATGCCAGCATCATGTAAAACTGTATTTTCACTACAGAACCTCTATAAGAAAGAACTGGGCCTTCCTGCTGGGTGTTTGATTGCAGRTAGACTTATTAAGCATTCGTATTTTTAATTCACAGACCCAGGCTATGTTTGAGCTGGAGCAATTGAAACGATGGTGTATCACTGCACTCCGTAGAAACAGCATAACCAGCACAAAATGTTCCTTCCTCCTTCAAGCCCCCCTCCCACCGGATTGAGGAGCCAGTCCAGTACGTTTCCTTGCTCACTAAATTGCCACTTAGAGGAAGACACTGTTAAACATAGTCACCTCTGGTGATCTGCCTTGTGCACAGTGATGAAGTCACCAGGGGGCCACTAGATAAGCCTGCTAAAGAGGGTCAAGAAGGCTGTCCTCTACTTGATAGCAGCATCTTAATAGCTTTCTAAAAACAGTGGGCCATCAAGTACCCAGACAATTTAATTTCACTTCGCAGCTGGAAAATAAGTACAGTAGTTGCATTCATTCAGAAAAGAGATGATAAGGAGAACTCCTCTGCCCATTGAGTCATTTGTTCTTTGGTTGCCTTTGTTTACTTTGACACACTGCAAGCTGCAAACTTTCAGAAAACTTTCTAAGCTGATGCACGATGACCATCTCCTTGGCCATCAGTACTTTCCTTGATACTTTTTTAAGCTCTTAGGCTGCTCAGTTATCTTGTGATGCCATAGAACACACCTAGATAATATTCAAAGACAATATTTGTTGCATGACTGTATTTCTGCTATTCTGCCTAATAATGATACAGTTAATAATGTTGGCCTATTCAAACTGGGCACCTGTGTCTCCTCAAGCCTTATAAAAGTCCCATCCTGAATTAGTTTTAAAATTTGACGTAYACTGCAAAAAAGCAAGAGCAACTCATATTCTTTCAGAATTACTTGAAGACTCAGGCAGACATGGACTGAATCTATATGACACAGGCAGTCACACAGACTCACCGATAAAACATTTTCTGTAGTGGGTGATTAAACAAAAATCTGGGAATGATCCAGCTTTTCCAGGCTTCTTCATAAATGGTCCAAGTCAGACATACCTTCATTTTGTCATTAACTGGTTTGAAATTACATTTTATTATCCAAGCAATGGCGTTGGGAGCTTTGTATAGATTTTTGTACAACTATTAGGAAGTTGCCAAATGACCTATATGAAGCAGAAATTTTCTTTTTGCTTTGTTCAGTGTTCATCAAAATGGGTCTGGAGTCCCAGAGTGCAACCACAGTAAACAACCCAGCCACAAGACTCCTACTGCAAAGCCACTGCTAACTATGAAATTAATATGGATTGGCACCAGAGCAAGAGACAGTCTGGACTGGCAAGAGCAAACCTGTAGTTTATGTGCCCAAATTGGCATGTAGTGCATATAGTGGCATATAGCAGTTTTTGTAAAATTTTTTGCTCCCGTGATGCACTTCAGGTGCAGAGCTTCAGTGTATCTACAGCTCTTCAGCCCTGTACCCTAGATCTGATAAGTTGAAGACAAACTCCAAGACTGCCTTGAGGACAGTGAAACATGTTTTTGCTATGGGAAGAGAAAAGATGGGGGCTTCTTGATCTTCTTCACTCAAGCTAAGGAGAAAACAGGTAAACATTTTGGGGACATGACATAATAAAGATTCACTCCTTCCAGACAAGTCAACCAAGAAATGTTGGCTTCTGCATTACCTAGGAGGTCAGATGAGACAGTCATAATGGTATTTTTTGGCTTATATGTCCATAACAATGAAAATGACTCCATCAGTGCTAGGCATACATATGGCATTTAACCACAAGAAATAATAGTTCTTATTCACCTTAATGGAACTGTTTTGACTAATCAGCGAACGCTTGTGAAGTAATCTAACAATTTAAATGGCTAAATATTATTATTAATTATTAGGGTGATCAGAATTGTCCCTTCCAGCTTTCTAATCTACAATACATGCCTTTGTAAGTGTCTACATGTGAATGCTTTCAAATGAGTAAAGAATGTGTGAAAATCCTTTAAAATGCTCCCACCAATGTCATACTGGCAGAGTCTTTTATATTCTGTGCAACTTTGCAGGCAGAAATCTCATCAAGGTACCAAATTAAACTGTCATGCTGCTCTGTGACTCCTGAACTACTGGCACGCCCCAGCTGTAGTGCATGTTATTAATAACACCAAGTTGTCGGGAAAACAGTTTCCAGGTCATATCGTAAAGGCATCTAATTGGCAACAATAAATGACAGATTCCCTTTAAAGTTCAGGAAATAACTGGATATGCCACACAATGATGCAAAATGCAGAGATGGCCAAGCCAAAGAGATAGTTTTGGCACAGCCGTACATCACAGATACCTTTCTCAAAAAACAAACTGAAGTATTTGCAGAGAATCTCCAGCATCAAAATGTTTCTCTTTCAAGGCAGGATCAGTTGCATGCAGCATAGCAAGTGAACGAATAAATAATGCATGTCACGGTGGATTATTATTGCTAATCTATACTAACTAGCTAACCAAACATAAAGTAAAGGTTAAATTTCCAGAGGTGCTAAGATGATATCGATAGATTCATGCAACAAAATTAAGACTACCAAACATAGACTCTAGATTCCCTCTTTAACCACTGGAGAAACAGAGACACTGATGAGAGATGATTCATCACACCTTAAAGGCGACATCTGAAATAGCTCAGACCAATCACTCCCTTAGCAGTGCCTCTTTCTTACCACTGAGGATAAATAGAGGCCAACTTAGATGAAAACATCTAAACTTAGGTGAGATGAGTCCCAGTCCTTAAGAATAAAGGCAGAGAGGAGAGTGGAAGGATGCACTGCACATACACCAGGTGGATAATTTTGATAGCCGAACTGTCCCACCTCTCTCTCAGTGGTCACTGCTTCAAGAGCGGTGTTAACCAAAAAAACCACATAAAGAACCGCTTGTATTACTGCTGCTTATGGCTCAGCTTATTAAATGAATCTGATAGCAATTCTGCCTGGTAGGTGCCACCTACAGCCATGTGGAACCTGCCTCAGGCAGTCTCCAGGGCCAAGGCAGACTCTTGGGATTAGAGCCACAGCTCCTGGGACAAGCACCAAGCAGGGTGTCTACATCCTGTAAGTATAACATCAGCTGTGGTTCGAGCACATAAAAGGATTTAAGCAGTACACAGACCTAGCAGTATCGCTCTGCAACAGGGCGAATTTCACCCCCAGTGCCTCAGCTCATCATCTGTAAGATGATTCATAGATGCACAGGCTCTAAGGCCAGAGGGATCTCTCATCAGCCCTTCTCAACACACAGACAAAACAGCTATTCCCAGGAGGTGGATTAAGTCTTTTAGAAAGATAGCTAATCTTGTTTTAAGGAATCGGAATGATGATGAGTCTGCCACCTCTCCTGGTAAGGTGTTGCAATGCTTAATTACCCTCACTGCTAGAAAATTGCACATTCCTTCAAGGTTGAATTTGTTTAACTTTGTCTTGCAGCCAGTGAATCTTGTTGTGCCTTAGTCTGCAAGATCAAAAACGGTCTCCCTGTCTGAAAGTTTATCTGTGCATAGGTGTCAGCGCATTGAAACCAAGTCCCTCTCAACCTGCGCTTTGAGAAACCGCAGACAGTGAACTCGTGAGCCTCCACATCCCATAGTCTGCTTTTCTGGATCGTTTTGAGATTCCTCTCAATTCTCTGAATTTCTCCCCTATCGTTCTTCATCTGCAGGCATGAGTTCTGGACCCGCTAGCCCAGCTGCCTCCTGGGAACAGCTGCGAAGAGGAACATGCATGTAGCGAGTCTTCTCCATGCTCAGCGAGGACAGGATGATCGCAGGGCACACCAGCCTTGGGACTCACATGGGCATCGCATGGATCTGGCAGCGTTTCTGACTGCTTGGCCCTCTACGTGCAGAACGGGCAACACTTGGCTGCTGGCTTTCACTTGCTGTCTTAACAACTGTTCTGCATCTGCGCCCAAGCCTCCCCAGGACCTGCCCCAGGCCTCTCGCTGAATCACACAGCCCTGTCTGCTTGAGGGTGGATGTTATGCTCTCCTAAAAAATCTCTAATATTTTGCTGCTTCTTTCTCAAATTTTAACCTTACATATGTTATTTTCTTCTAGGAGATCCTCAAGTCGAATGGTGTACTGTATGAAAAAAAAAAAAATCTATTTATCAGGCTTAAATTTCCTGCCACATGGTTTTATTGTATAACTTATTTGTCTTTTTTGTTAATCTGGTTCCTGCCAGATTAAATGGAAGTGCCTGATTCATTTTCTCAGTACGAATCTTTTTCTACACAAATCTAACTAATCTTGCTCATTTTCTTTCTSAATCACACAGTTTCAATCTTCTTTCTCTTATGTGGAAAGTCTCTCCTCAATTGTAGCCTTTTTCATCATTTCTCTACTACTTCTGCTGTATCTCTCCAAAGTTAATACTGAACACATTGAAAACTATATTATGATTTCACTTTATTTTAACTATTATTTACTATCTTTCGCAAGCATGCAATGTAATATTTTGCCTGTCTTTTTGATTGCCATTGATCCATAGTGTATAGAAGTTTTCACTCAACTTCATGTAACCATAATCAATGCTTTTTTAAAGGAGGCACATGCTTATAGGTAGTACAGATGTGAGCAATCACCCCTAGTTAATAAATCAGGACCACTCAGAAACCATTCAAAACCATAAGCCTCACTGAAGTAAAATTGCGATCAGTTTTCTCTGATCCACTTTTATTAATACTTGTTTAAGAGTTTTGAAGTTAGGATTGGTTACAACTAAAATTATAAAAGCTGGAGGCAGCAGGGATGAAGAAATGATGCATCCCAGAGTGAACACCAGTATGAGTTGACAGGGGAAATACAGCTGGATTTTGCATAATAAGGGGATGTCCATTCTACCTTGTATTTTTGCCACTCACCTGAGCAGGGTGAAAGAAAAGAGAGAGGGAAAAAAGAAAAAAAAAAAAGCCCTGAAGAATTATTCATCAGCTCAGGTGAGATTGCATCTGCAAAATCTGCACAGTAGCAATTTCCCCGGGAACACCGGCAGTGACACACAACCGACGGGGGCCGTGCAACTCTCATCGGCTTCGCGACGCTGTGGGCAACGCCGTGAAAGCCGTGCCTTGCAGGAGCAAAGCCGCGATCACAGTGATGGATGGTGGCCCAGCTGCTGCTGCGGGCACTGCAAGAAGGAAACACGGCCTGGGGAGGGGACCGGTGGAAAAGGAGACAATAGATAAATATATACGTGAAACCTGAGGAAGGCAGGCAGAGGGACTGATAACCAAGCGGGGTTACAGGTTGTAACTGGTCAAGGAATGCTTCCAAGTCGGGACTTGAAGAGATACCTATGTACAAAGTGGAAGAGGAAAGAGGAGGAGGAGAAAATTAGGTTGGCTATGAGGAGGAGGAAATGAAGAATATTAGGAAATAAATACTTGGGCAGTGGAAAGGGCRATGTTTCTGAAAAAGACACCACTACAGAAAATTCATGGGCAAACAGTAAAAATCATGTTCCCAAATTCTAGATATCTAGGTTTGGTAAAATAGCTTCATTCCCTTTAGAAAAGTGAGAAACTAAAGGCAGGTGGAAAAGGTATATTTAGGAATAAGATCTAGGCAAGCTATTTTAATATAGTGAGTCTCAATTCTCTTTTGCACAAAAGAGAACAGTGTCAGGCACACCAAGCAGTTTATAGACATTATTTATGTCTACACAGCATCATTTTGAAAGCACTGTATAGTTATGTGATAATTRAGCATCACAACAGTACTGTGAATTAACTGTATCTCTTTCATTTTAAAAAAGAGGAAAGTAAAGCAAAAGATAAGAATTTTGGCACCTATGCACATGGTAAACTCAATAGTCCAAGGCTCCTAATTTAGACTGGTTGCCTGACCGTTCAATGTTTCATTGCAATAGTGTAGGAACAGGATTTCCTTATAGCAGGATCCTTGCTCTAATTTAAAGACTGCCAAGTAAGTAAAATGGTAACTACTTTAAATCTAATGCAAGTGATTATAGCCTGACACTGCATCTTTCTTAGTGCCTTCAGTGCCCAACGCTTTCCCCAGAGGCTAAAACAGCTTGTTTTTCAGCTGCGAGCCTCTCCCCGGTATTGCCACAGCTCTCCAGCCTCCGTGATCCCAAAAGCCAGCACTTTATGTCCAGATTATCCATATATTCCATGTCCTTGCCAGTGTCATGGAGCTCTTATGAGCAGATCTGGGCCGTCTCATCTGCCCTGAGCCTTTTTGCTTGTATTCCTGTTGGCATAGATGGCACAGTGGATGCTCTGGACCGTGCGCAGAATGACAAAACCCACCTCTCAGCGGAGGTGCGAGCCCTCTTGCATGTGCTCGAAAGCACAGAGAGCTCAACATGGGTCACCTAACYTAGGTCAGATGTGTTTTATGGTGTCACCTTGCCACCCAGAATGCCAGGTTGCTAAAACATGGTGTCTGATTTAGCTCGCTCTGCATGCTAGTGCATGACGGAAAGACACCGAGCAGGCAGTTAAACAGAGATCCTAATTACGAGCACAGGGGTATCATCTCTAATCAAGCAGGCAGTAAATGGCCTCCCTTTGTCTTGCCACTCACTGCACTCCGAATACCCGCCTTTGTGTACACACACACGGGCACCACTTGTCTTAATGACACAAATGACGAAAACTTACACTGTGCTCAAGTAACGTGCACTAAAAAAGGTTTTATCTGCTGCAAATAAATGGTATGTTACCATCTTCTTAAGTATTTTAAAAAGTTCTTCCATAAAAAAGACATAGGCTTGATTTACTGGCATTAAATAAAGAAAAAATCTAGAGAAGCATCTATCTATCCTTCCATCCATCCATCATTAGATGTAATTTAATACTTAATGACATTTGTGATCATCATGCCATGCTTGTAATTGAAAATGAATAATTGAAATTCCAATTACTACAGGGGTCAACGTAAGGGGAATTCGTATAGTAACTTGCTAGGCAATAGCCTAAATTTGCAGTCATGTTAGGACTGCAAACAATGTGTCTCATTCTTTAATTATTTATTGGGAAATGTCGTCTTAATTTCTCTTAGCTATTCCTGCAAAACAGTCAGGGCATTGTCCTGCAAGACAGAAAATCTAGACATGCTTGTGCTTATTCAGCATCTAGCTGGACAGTCCTGGATCAGCACTTTAGTGGGGCTCCCCGTTATATCTATCCTTACCAGAGCAACTGAAGATAGCACCAGCAGACCAAATGCATTTAAATGCTGGCCGTACGTCTTTCAGCATGGGGGAAATAGCAGGCAAGCATAGAGCCTCACAAGACCAAGAATAGACGTTTCCAATGGAGCTAGCCCTAAATAATCGATTCTGGGCTTCAAACAACATCCAGTGGCAAATCATCAACATAACAAAAGAGACTCATTTTCAGCCCATTAGCTGCTTGCTGTACAAGGAACTTTTCTGGCTTTCTCAGAAATTTGATCCCCTAATGACTGCAGAAAGGGCATCAGGACAGAAAATAATTACAGTCTGTCAGACAGTCTGGCATTCAACCTTCCACATGGTCCAGCAGACGGTGTCAAAGATTTGACCTCAAGGGGTTTTAAAGCACACTGTCAGAAAATACTCATCTAAATGGTCTACAGAGCATCCTACAGCTGATCAATGTCTTAAGTGAGCAATACTTAGCAGCTGGAATGTGTTTGATTAGTACATCTAACCCCTGATTGATTGGTATTCTAAATAATTAATTGCCTTGTTCGTGGGGGAACAAAATAAAACTTTAATAAGTGACAAGGATCTCAGTRTCTCTGTAGCAGGCTACAAGGATGTCAACTCTGCTTTTCACAGGTTGCCTTAAAATTTGCTTATCAAAACCACCTGTATTTCCATACAGAGTTGCAGAATTTCACCACTTTCCTAGCACAAGGCTTAAAAACAATAATTTGACTCAGTGGCCATTTCCCTTAAATCTTTTTACTTGCAGGAATTTTACGTATTACTTTTGCTTATCTTTTAATCCAGCTGATCATTTTAGAAAGGTACAATGGTTTCAGGCTCTAACTCCCGAAGCCATGTCTTTAAAAAGAACTATGAATACAACATATATTCATATTGTTATTTTGAATAGGCTGACAATCACCTCACATTAGGCATCTGAGTATGAGCTAGTCTCCCTTGACTTTCTTCATGGTCAGGAGAGATAGGCACCTCCAGAAGGCAACTGATCTGATCTGTTTTAGATCCCTTTCTTTTAGGTGCCTGGGTTTGTGCAGTGACTCCTACCCAGAGCATGAGGCTTTACATGCCTGAATTAATCATGTGGTGTCCTAGTTCAAGAGACTGGGGAGTGATTCTGACAACCCACAGCAGATCCAGGCTCATATGTAGAAAGAGATATGCTGCCTATGTGAAACAACTCCAGCAGGAGGTTGGTATACTGTCCTTGGTTAATAAAACCCAGAATGTCTGATTCTTTCTGCAACCACTGAAATGTGTGCACAGCCTCACATCAAATGCAAACAAGCTGGAGCAGAACAAGTTACATCCCCTTTTACAAAGATACTGGGCACAGCCCAGGCTTTAGGGCAATAGAGRATCAGGCCACCATCCTCACTGATCCCATATTGTCCTTCAGGGCTTGTCCAATAGAGAGTAAGAGCCACTTTTCCCAGAAGGAAAAAGGAATGGAAGATACTGAATATTTTGAGGGAGTGAGCTGGGAAGGGCACAGCTGACCACAAGAGAAATCCCCAGAAATCCCCTGCCTGTGATGAAAGCTGGCCTCCTCCCCTTCCTCACCCAGCTGTGTGTCAGGTTGATTGGGTTCCCCCAACTCCAACCTCAGTCCATCGTGAACTTTCTCACTAAGACCTGGTTTTATCAGTATAGTGCTGCACTCCAGCACATACACTATGGCTCTTCCCCAAATTGCACACCCCTCTGTCTGGCCACACCGTTTTTCTTTGACAAAGTCTGGGTCACTCTGCAGGACTGGTCCTCCAGCTCCAAGATGCCGAAGGGCCAGCCGCTCCACCAGTGCACTCTGGTCCTGGCATTTCAAAGACAATTAAACATTTAATGGAATTTGCCCTGAGGTACTTCTCACTGAAACGCACATAACTCACTCTCCAAAAGGGTGGTCATCTGTTTCTTTCTCTCTCCCAGGGCTTAAGAAAGCCGCTAGTGATAATTCACACCCCCCTACCTTTTTTTCCCAGCCTAGGAGAATGCAGCAACTTCCATTCCTAGAGGTGATTAGAAGTATCACCCAGATGCTTTTCCTTCTGTCCTCTCCAAAGAACTTGTCTTTCACATGACTCATGCAGATGGATTTTTCTTTGGATGAAGAGGAATAGGCCTTTAAAAATTCCATGTACGTCCCTTATCTATAGGGAAACCAATGCCACAGCAGAAGACAAATTTTCCCCTTGGATTCTGTTATAATGTTATTTTTTTCCTCTCAAGTTAATTTCTGCAAAGGGGCAAGGAGAGACAAGTTTCCTCTTATAGCCAGTGKAGGATTCTGGGATGGACCTGCCCATGATAAGCCAGCCCTTCCACTGCAAGTCCATGGCATGGAAGAAGTAGTTTTGCTRTATTACAAACTCAGCTTTGAAATCCCTTTGTGAATAAATGTAAATGTGTTAAAATGATCTTCATGTTGTTCGAGTCTCTGCTTTTATGGTCAACACTGCCACATTGCCGGGCAGGTCACAATGTTGTTATTAGCATCAGATTTATAAGGACCATCATCATTGACTTTTAGTGAGTGAAGTGTCCTTGGAGAGGCTTTTTAAACAAACCCRACTCCAGCTCATGGAATCAGACCATCATTATGTCTCTCACCAGCCAAAGAATGTGTGTTTACACAAGAGGAGGCCACAGGGCAGAGACAGAGAGCAGAAGCACAGACAGTGCAAATCAATATTTTTTAGATAGTTTACTGTTAAATAAACCAAAAGACCAGGTCCAGCTGGCTTGAATCAGCTTCACCGCACTTGGTATCAACGCAACAACGACCGCTTACTCATATTAGAGTTATGGGTCTCAGCACAGTTATCGTGACATACTTCTGGCTGGTAAACCTCACAGCTTCAGAGAGTAATTAGTTATTAATTCATAGTATGGGAGAAAGATCCAGCTTTTTGGCTTACAAATAAAGCAAACTAATTCAGAATCAGGGTGAGACCAGTGATTTTAAGTTCTTAGACCTATTGTGTAATCCGGGACTAGTGGYTGTCAGACAGTTCATGGGACTAGARGGGTCTCCATTCTGGTCAAGAACAGCAGCTYCTAGATCTCCTGACTCTCAACCCAGGGTCCTGTCCCCCRTGTGACAGCAGAGTCCCAGCACTCCTATGCACAGCAAAGGCCAAAATGCAAACAAATTGAGAGCAGAGAAACAGAAACAGATGGCATCCCATTACTCAACAACTTTAGGAGGCCTTTTCCTGCATTACTAAAGGCTAGTTGTAATGGCACGGTGCTGTGGAAAARAGCTGCCTGCAAACGAAAAAGAGGGCAAAAGGAATACAATCTGGCCATAGGAAATATTACACGGAACAACGTTCCTGTCAGGCTTGGCAGCAATAGCATCAGGGTTGTTCACCTGTCTTCTTGTGAGTCACATCCAACTTTTGGACATGCATTTCCATGCGTATCCAGCGCAACCTGAGGTGGGAAATAATGAGAGGCCRGTTTTTGACATGTGTTGATACACACAGCACAGTTGCCTAGCGCAGATGCTGCTTTGCACGTACTTCTCYGTGCTGGATTTGTAAGTCAACAGGGCTTCTGGCTCAGCAACACTCACTTGGGAGCTCCCCACTCCAGGCTCTGAATTCTGCCAATACCCTGCACAGCTTTCATGAATACATTAAATACCTATAGATCATCTACCTTCTGGGAGGATTACCATAAGCCTCGTCTGATAACATAGCCAAAGAATTACAAAAATTCAATTTTTTTAACCAGTGAAGCTTACAGAAAAGCTTTTTTTTTTGACCTCTGAGCTATCATGTCTTCTTCCTCCCTTCTCAGCGTTCACATATTGCTTTGTAAAGTTTAACCTTTCATTTACTTTTTTACTCGTTGAAATAGTCAGGATTGATTTTGCTTACTAATTAAGACACAGAAACTCAAAGAAATATTCAAGTTAACTGAAGGCTAAGTAATATATATTCTTCTCTCCTTTCCCTTGAAAGACCAAACATTTTTATTTTTAATATTCTTTCAAATCGTGGTGGTAAATGTTGATTCAGAAGCTATATTAAATATCACTCCAGTGAGAATTTGATTAAATCATCTCACTTCAAAAAAATCTGCCCTGGATGTGTGCCTAACAGTTGTTTTTTAATGATTATTATTAGGATAATRTATTTATGGTATGGTAGCATAGAAAATTCCAAGTGGCAATTACTATTATTACTACTTTGCTGCAGCAAATTATTACTACTCCTGCAGCAAACATTCTCCATATCCATGTACAGTAAGACATAGTTCTACACCACTTGGTTGACTTTAATAATCAAATTTATTCCATAGCTGACATGTTATTCAGTTCTGCTCTGCCATCATTCCTGCCTTTGCTTCATTGCTGTCTCCATTACCTTTTCACTTCCCAGGTTTCTATGTTTCCAGGGGCAATATTCCAATACAGAGCACCTGGTTCAGGTGGTCACTCCAGCCAGCATAAGTTCATGCATGGAGATGCATTTCAGCTCAAATTTAAAGTAAAACAGGAATTTACTTTGTTACACCAAAAACTTACAAGATTATTAAAAAAGAGCAAACACTAACATTAATGTTTGAATTTACCTCAYTAATACTTATTTTGGGCACTGGCTTATGCTACTAACTGATAGAATTTTGCAAGACTCYGGCTTCACTTCACTTTTTTGGTTCACAAGCTGAACCACAAGAATCAAAAGGAGCAACAGTATCTTGTGTTGACCTAAATGAGCTTTCTAGCTGTTCTTTTTCTTTTCACTAATAAAGTGGCTGCAAAATTGAAAAAGGATACAAAAAAGGAGTGGGATCAACTGAAACATTTTGCTTGGACTGAAATATCATGTTTTCCTTTGTGGAGGCTGGAGCTTTCCTTTTTTCTTTTACATTTTTATTTCTTTAGGTCAATAGGCTTAAACCAACTGTTTCTAACAAGCCACTGAAATCGCTCATGTYACTGTTTTTCCTAATTTTCATTCTTCCTTCTTTGGGGAAGAGAGCTACTGAAATATATGGATGTCACAGTGCATTATACGGTAAATAAACCACTCTGAAATATTTTATCCAGCTCTACTTAYATGGCAATTTTACCATAAGATCTGGACATACCACTGTCCTTAGCAAGGAACTAAAACTCACGCAGACTCAGTACAAATTCATCCTGTCTACCTTTTGGCAGAGAAAGGATGAGTTTATGGTAAGAGAGTAGTTTCCTTACATTTCCTCCTCAACAGTGATTTTAAATCTTTACTCTCTTGTGACCCCCCTATGAATTCTTCACTGGGGCAAGGACCTGAGTGTAGTGTCTAAAAGCCCACTAAAAATGGACACATTTTTTTCTTTGATACCTTTCAAGTTAATGCACAGAATTAATGACAGAGTCCCARTCRTCTTCAGACTGCACATGAAAGACCACTAACCTGTTGTYGATGGAGAAAAAMCAGGMATKTCTACAATTCAGTCTATGCAAGAGYGGAATCACCTTCTCTGCTGACTAAAGAGAGACAGTATTTTGAAATACACTGACCTTGGGCACCTGATTTGGGTACCTACATTGGGTGGGATGAACCTTGTTCTAAAGCAGCTCAGGCAACATGATTTAACAGCCTGGGACACCACAAATTCTCTTCTCTGTCACCCAGGGTGGAACCCATTTTTCCTGGTGCTATAAGCACCTTCTTAAGGTGTGGGGGAAAATCGAGTAGGTTGGACTGGGTTCCCAGAAAGCCAAAAAAATGAGAGAAAAAGAGACAGTAGAGGATATCGCTAATGAGAAGTATGTTACTCAGGCTCCCACTGCATTCATGGCTTGGGAACTGAAGTTCTTCAGTTCATCTCAACTTGAGATTCATAGATTGATAAGCCCTCCTCAAAYTGGGTGCTAAAACCTTTCAAAAACTCTCTTACTGTTCTTTCAAGACACAGACAGTGATGCATCAACCTGTTCACTATGCTTTTATGCAGTATTGTATYGACCTGAACTTTCACAAAGAGAAATGGGAGATCTAGGTTCAAAACATACTTCTGCCAGCGGAGGAGAGAAGAGATTTCTACTAACACAGGAGTTAACCTCTTCCCCGTTGAGACATCTCAGAACCAGTTCAAAGGCTGTGTGGAAGGGGACGCTCTCTCTCCTTTTGGTTGAAGTGTTTCACCTTTGAGGGCAAGAAGGCAAGACTGCTAAGCTAACTGAAGGATGGCGATCGTGACTTTGTAACCTCCCAGTTAGACCAYTCCTCTGAAGACCTGATTTCTGCTCCAAGGAAATGTGTCTTTTCRGCACAGTGGAACAGTCCCAACACAAGTGGCAGAGAGAGATCCCATGCAGACAGGGAGAACCTCATGTAGCTTTAGTCATCCACATGCAAGCCCTTTTTCTGATCACTGGAGCAAAGCAGATATTCTTAGGGCACACAGTATTTTTATTATATGTATCTCTCTTAAAATTAAAGATTGCACCCTAGAAGTGCCTGTTTCTCTCAACTGGCTATAAAGATAGTCTGTGGTGAATGCCCCAGCTGCAGACATTTATATTTGATCAGATGCACCTACTCCAAACTATTTTTCTATGTACGTTGTCATCTCCTTTTCAACCCAAAACTTGGATTTCATTAAGAAATTTCCTTCACACTATCTCAGAAACAARTTTTATAAAATCCAGGATGAAAAAGAAAGAAAGAAAGAAAAAAAAAACAAATGAAAACCTCCTGTTTTCAGACATTCATGTCCCAGAATAGACCCTGAAATCTAACCACGACTATTTGGGCAGCCAGAGGGTGAAACAGACTATAAACAAAACTGAAACAGATTTTATTGATTTTTCCCCATGCAGGCTAAGCTGYCTGCAAAATCCAAATCAAACAAAAGAATATCAATAACTAACGACAAGTCAAGTGCATTTTCAAATGACTTCCCTCTCTGTGGTCTAAGGCATTCTTGCAATAYGATAGGTTAAGAAAAATATTTACAAATTATGGTTTGAAGTGGATTATGTCCCTTGAAGGATTCATTTCAATGTTTTCACACTGATGACTTCAAAGGAGTAAAGAAAGTTATAGTACCCCAAAGCTAGTCAGGTACATTTCTCTATTGCCTGCAGAACATAAAAGTAAAAATCAAAGTGTTTTCTCTTCACCGAAAGAGCTACCACAGGGCTCTTGTTCTTGCTCTGAAGCTAAATTCCTTGTCTCTGAGCCATGTGTACAGGTTTCCAGCTTACTGAGCTGCCACAGATCACCTGAGCTTTGGTACCCCACCACCCTGAGCCTCCRACTCCAACAGAGCAAAACCACAAATATGGTTTAATCTAGCAAGTTTTGGCTGCAACTGAGGGCAGACCAAGGAGATACATGCAGACACTTATTTTGGCTTACTCAGCMCATAGGGTGCAATTCATCTCCCATAAAACTTTAGACATCTGTAATGGCAGTGTGTTCGTGTGAGCTAGCCACCCTCAGTTCCTTGTATTGGAGAGAAATTACTACTMCTGACTACTTCCAGATGAGATGAATCCCCGCCTCGGATTGTCTCTTATGATAGAGGCTAATACAAGTCATGAATTGCTGCAACATGACTATCTTGTGCTGCTAATACCTTCTGTCCATGCAAGAAGGTGGTGATACTGCAGCACGACTCCTCTCACATGAACTGGCTTGCTGAAGAATGGTTAACTCTGAATAACCCAAGTTCATGTTGTAATGAAGACACAGCCTACATCTACAGCGGCTGAACCACAGGTCCTTCCCAAACTGCCAGGATGGAAAACCTCTGAAGTATTTTATTGCAGTCACAGAGTCTGTATACAGTTCCAACTGAATTGCTTATTTATCTTGCATTTTAAATTCCCTGAGATTTTTCATACAAATAAATATCATACGGGAAGAACAATTCAATTTATATTCAGGGGGGTTCTAAAGTCACTGTAATTGAATGATAATTTGCCGTGAAGCACAAATGTCAGTCCTCATGTTTGCCTCTTGACCTGAAAGGATACGGCTAGTGAAAACGTCTAGCAGATAATTACTACTAGGCTAACCCTGAAGGCTTGGCTATTATTCACAGGTCAATCTCTCTAAGATAATTCCCAGGATAATATTACTGAGGAACACATTCCCCCTGCATAATGCAACACCTGCCTCTGTCATGAGGACCCAGGGATGGGCAGCTGAGCTTTGCCTCTGCTTTGGTCTCTTTTTTAAGCTTTCTTGTAAGACAGAGGATGGAAACAGCAAAAGGGGGGAATAAGGGAAATATCACCTTGCAGTAGAGAACCTGGRGAGACTTTACTTTCATTATTTATCAGGGCTAAGACTTCTCACAGAGTCTGTACAGATGGGGGGCACACAAATTCTCATGTTCCTCAACAGGATCAGGTGTTGCTGTTGGAAAAGGCATGAGACTGGTCTGAATAGACAAATGGCTGCTAGACAAAAAGCACTAATAAATGCTTTCCTAGAGCAGATCATCCTCTTCTGTGCATATGAATACGTACATCTTTCACCATTAAAGCGAACGTCCCTGTTAGTGCATTTACAACACTTGAGAAGTGATATGTGGGTTTTCTTGTTTCTCTTTGTAACCCATCAGTTCAAATGCCTGGAAACCTTTTTTTTTTTTTTTTTAAATATATATATATATATAAATTCTATTGCAGATGAACAAGAGGAGAAATAAACCAGTTGAAACATCTCAGAGGATCACTTAACATCATTCCTGGTCCTTTCTTCGTCAAGACAAATATACTTCCAGGACCCGGGTATAGCAGTCGGCTATGATGTGCTGTATTTTAGGCAGGGTCAGTATATTCCCTCTGCTTCTATAAAACCGCAAGGCACGTGAGCACGCACAGAAGACAAATCAGGCTGTAACAGCATACTGGGGTTAGCCCCAGTCTGCTTCCTTCCCCTCTGGATCATAGAAATTTAGGGCCAGAGAAGATCTCAAGGGGTCATGCAGTCCATCCCCTCGCCCCAAGGCAGGCTTAGCTACAGGGAGGTCAGGCTTGACAGACGTTTGTTTAACTGGTTCTCAGAAACGTCTCATGATGGAAACCCTACAGCCGCTGCAGACAGTCTGCGCCTGGTCTCCACTCTTCTCTTCCCCATGTTATAATCCCACCCGTTCTGTTGTAAGACAAGAAGCAGGACAGAGCAACATCCAGAAAAGGTATGACGGGGAAAAAAAATGTAATGTCCTAGGGAGAAAATGGGGGGAAAAAAATAAAACAATCTACAAGAGTCCCATAGGTTGTTTAGGATTTTGCAACTCTGAAAGTAGCACTGGAGGATGGAGTTCAGTGGGCAGAGTGCCCAGTAAGAATAATAATTAATAATAATTACACATCTGGTCAAAGGTGAATGGTGTAGTGAGGTTGCATGATTAGTCTGGACAGCAGCATAGAGAAGGGAATGTGTAAAGGTATATAAGGGTCTTAATTAATGCCACTTATWATGCTATTAATAATGTATGATTAACTATTTAAATATTAATACCTTTTATTACTTTCTCTTATTTTGCCACATTGCACAGAAGGAAAAAGGATGATCTCTGCCTATACTATATTACATATAAAAGTTACCGGTAGATTTTCAATCTTATATTGGAAGACACATAGGCCCTGATTTTCTGATTCAAATGTTTATAAATCTCTTTAATTTCATTTGTATTAAGTTATGCCTTTCAGCAGTATAACTAATAGAACTGGAAACATCATGCTTACTTACTACTCTAATTAGTAGATTTTAAATATTGATTTTTTGCTTTACTTCCAATTTTTCGTAGAAAATGTGGATAAATAGACTAGTTTGTACTAGAGTAGCAGCATAGTTTGGAACAACTCCAAAAGATACTGGTTTAAATTGGAAATAGTTGGGAAAGGGGAAATCAGTTATCAGTCTCGAGTTGCTACTGCTGTAACTGGAAACAACTTTAAAAGTATATTTGGATAATTCATATTATTTTGCCAACACTTTGAAGTTACACTTTCCTCCCTCATTTCTTAAGTCAGCAAGAAACGGTTATTAAAGACATCTCTTAAAAAAAAAAATAGTGAAACTGTCAAGATGTGGCTTTGAAATCTTTGAAAAGACGCCTGCAACGTATAATGTGCTATAAGCACATCTATTAAATCACGGCTCTTGTGGTTCTAACGCAGAAATACCAGAAAAGAATTCTTTTCACACAGGATCAGTAGCTAGACAATAATGGGAAACACTTGGGCAGAAGGTAAAAGTTGGCTAAAGCAAGCTCCTTTCCATCTGCTTGTTATCAGCACTTATAGGAGCAAGGCAGATGACCCATAATTTTTTTTTTTTTTAAATGACAGACTTTTGTTTGTGACTGTGCCATGATGAAGGATCTCGTTTTAACTTTGTTGAGATATTGTCCAGGAGTTCAAAATTAAAGAGCAGCTATTAGTAAAGAAAAGAGGGGAGCTGGGAGAAACTGGAATGATTTTGCCATATTACAAAAAAAGAAAAAAAAATGTTTGAAAAGAGGGTCCCCAGAGTTTGCCAGCCATTGTTCTGCTAGAAAATGAAAAGCAGACTGAAATCAATAGGAGAATTGACCAAGTCACTTCCCCTGTCCCAGGTAAATGAAATGCAAAGAAAAATGAAAAGCACTGGAAAGACAGTCGAGAGAAAAGCTTATTAGGGTGTACAGGTAAGTCCAAGAGGAAGAACGAGACCCTGAAACACACGCTATTTAGTACGGGAAGGCACAAACCGAGGATTGGAAGGTACAGCTAAAAAACCCACAAAAAGGCGCAAATATTTAACCGTGAACGCACTTRGCCACTTAAGCATATTAGTGATAGGCGTGGTGGGATCTTTATCTCCAAACGCCCTCGGTGCATCTCTGGAAGATAAGATTTACCCACACAGAAGTTGCTGGGCTCCAACTGGGAATGAATGAAATTGTATCACCCCCCATTAAACAGGAGGTCAAGGTGGAAGAGCTAATGCTTTCTCTGACCTCAGAAATCTCCGAAATTATGAAACGATTAGATTAGGTTGCTGAGCTAATTGTTTGGATCTCTTGGAATTTTTCTGTATAGACTTTTTAATGCCTCGTTTATGAATTACTGTATTTGGGATAGATACAATAATTGACATTTAGTTATTTTCCAAGACATAGATTTTCTGCAAAGAAGCTTTTTTGTAGAATTTAAGTACTGATTGGCATTCACTAACTACGATGTGACAAAAACCTTTGAAATCCCTTAAAGCCATTCTCTACTCTGCATCTTCTAAATATTTTGTCAAGAACACTACTGAATTGTTAAATCAATTAAATATTTGTTAATTAACTACAATAAAGAAAAAGCTTATGTAATTATAAGTGAATTAAAAAATAGAATTATTATTAATACTAAAGATTGGCACTGTTCCCAGAGCTGTAAGTTTAATTTTATTTGCCTTTTTAAAGCTAAATTCCTTCTCTGCAATCCATCCAGCAAATTTCTTGATGCCTGTTTTGTCACCAGGGGTTCTGCAGTTGTAGGAAAAGTAAAGTGCTCTTGCAGAGATATGCGGCGTAGCCCAGCCAGGAAAATGCAATGATTTGAAATTCTTTAATGATCAGTCTCTAGGATAGACGTTTCACAACAACAACAAAGGAAAAACTGAACTAACACAACTCTTTAAGAAATCTAAGAAAGTCAGGACAGATTTCACATGAGATTATATTCACAGATGGCCTACTGAATCTCTTGGCCAAATCTGGCTGTATATAAGTTTTTGCACTAAAGTTAACAATGAGACCAACCTATAAAGTTAAGACTTTGAGCTAGAATTTGAGACTGCTTAGTTACAGGGTTTCAATCCATCTGATCAAACAGATCAGACCAAACSAAATTGGTTTTCTTGACTGTCCAGACTAGTTCACCTTCAAGGCTGATGTCTCATATGGTCTCAATGAGAAATGAGAGGGAACTCCACTTTTGCGTTGCCCTTGACATTTAGAGGAGTCAAAGGGTTTGAGTAACTATTAATTATTGGCAAAGGATTTTAATTCATTCTTCTATGGAGCCTCATCCTCGGTAACTGTATTGGGAGTAATTTTAAGGACTGAAATATCACAGTTTGGCTTAGCCCTCAGTAAGAGAACTTCCCACGTTTTGACAGGGAAATGAGATTCAGAAAAGTGCAGACAGGGTGCACTAGACCAGATGGGTGAATAATTGAGCGTGCCTAGGTAGGACTATTTCAGGACATTTTTAAAGCTTGCCTCTCTCTTGAGGGGGAGTGGAGAGTGGGGGAACTGATTTGTCGGCATGAAATGAAAGCATGATGAGACCAAGTAAACTGACTGCTTCGTTATGCTGCATGACAAAGCAGTGCCTGATTTCTCAATATTTTCTTTTCAAGCTGGCATGTTGCACATTTTAGTGATGGCCCATACACACCTTCTATTGCTAATGCTACCAAAGTGGTTCCTCGCCTTCCCAAAGGAAGGGCTGCAGGCAGCCAAAGGAGCAAGATGTTGGGTCCAAAGAACAGCGATTAGTCAGTGGTGCAGAGGAAAAGGTTAACCACCTGAGCTGCTGGGCTTAACACAGGTGTAACCAAAGAGCTCCRGTT
Organism: Apteryx rowi; assembly: GCF_003343035.1. Classification (NCBI taxonomy): domain Eukaryota; kingdom Metazoa; phylum Chordata; class Aves; order Apterygiformes; family Apterygidae; genus Apteryx; species Apteryx rowi. The sequence goes on along the minus strand of NW_020447209.1, from coordinate 1,555,647 downwards.
ATGCTGAGGGTGAAAGTAAGGTGATGTAGCACTTTGTTTTGGCATAATCTGTGCATTTATTAATTGAAAAGCAGATGGAGAATGTGGGAAGAAATTCAGCTGCTCTCTTCCTTCTGCCCCCACATTCAGGCTCTCGTGGTACCTGGCGTCTCCTTATGTTCTCCCTCATTTCAATGCCGGCGTTGTTCTCCCTGCTCTGTTTCCTTCTCTTTTGGTTGCTTTCTGCCTTCTCTCTCGCCCTGCTTTTCTGTGCTGACCCTGACCCTTATTCTGCCCCTTCTTGCTCAGATCTACTTTTTCATTTTTTATTTTATAACTTCAGTTCTCTCGAGCCTCCCTTCCTGAATTTCTGGAGGCCAGCAGTGCTGGAAGTGCTGGAGATCTGGTGCCTTTCACTTTGCTCCCTGTCTGTCTGCAGTATTAGTGTATGAATCTTGATGAAATAAAAACAAGAAAACCTGATGATAGGCCATAACGGGCCATGACTTGATGCAATTAATTACTAATTCTGATTCAGATTTGTGATGGTTTCCAACCAATAAAATCCCAAGGCCACTTTGTCCTTTAGACATAGTCATGTAGTGCTCTTCTTAACAACAGAAAAAGCACGTGGCTGCATGTATTTCCTTAACAAAAGATATCTTGTCTTGCTAAAAGCATCTTGGTCTCATGGGGGCTTTGCTAGGAAACCTCTCTACAGCCCAAATATTCATCCTCAGCCCAGCACTTTTTTGCTAAAACAATTGGTTGGCTGTGGCTTAAATTATTATAAAAAGGATCTGGAGCTGAAACTCCCAGATGAGATGGTAGGGATGTTTATTCCCATCATTGCTTTCATACAGCATGCAGAGCTGTTGTTTCAGACTTTCACAGACCAAGACTATGTTTCTTTGTATATATAAAGATATAGATACACCTTGGTCAACTGAGAAGACCAGTAGTTACCCATATTCTTAAACTGATACAGCACCCAGTTTTCAATTAAACTCATTTAAAATGTCATAACTCACTGCACCTTATTTCCCTTAAAACAGAGAAAGAACAGCAACAGCACCATAAGGCATATTTATGCAGGTAGCCAGTTATTTCCACAAGGAAGAGAGTCGTATCTTCACCAACAAGGATACAATGAAAGCACTGCACCTCTGAAGTGCAGAGAAGCCTGCGGTCAGGAAGCACTAACCTCAGTCACACCTGGAAGTTTTTCTGCTCAAACCATAAAGGAATCATCCGCTTATTTTACAAAGTATAAACTTCATCAGAAATTGCTAGGGCCACCATGACCACGCTAGTCTCAGCTGCACCTCCACTGGCTTGGTATCAAGAAGTTGAACACATGAGTGACTGTTACAGAAAAATGTGTTCTAGTTTTCACTCTGAAACCCAAACCCATGATAAATTCCCCAACTTAATCTTTTCTCACAAACTTTGACTCTAGCTGTTTTTTTTGTTTTTATTTTCTTTCTCCCCTTGACTCTCTTGAGCAAACAGGAGACTGAAAATTCATTGTTATCTACCTCTGCTCATGCTTAAACCTGATGAAATTTTAAGCTTTTACATTTTCTTGATTTGGGTGTGCTTGTGTGTATTTGTGTGTATCTTTAAAGACCTACATTTGGCTTTGAGACATCATGTTCATTCACATCTCAACTCAAGAASAAGGAGAAGAGGAAAAATTGAGCTAAGAACCTCCCAGCAAAATGCCTGTCTGGACTTTGATATGCAACTTTACATTGCTGCAAAACACATGCAGGCTTTATGCGTGAGGAGCCCATCCTTCAGCCTGGCTCACTGGGCATCAATATCGCAGCAAACACAGCACGCCATATATCACTACACAGATCCTGAAGAACGACACCTGTTCGATATCAGTGTTCAATCTCCTGAGTTAAAAACGTATTCAGGGAGTTATTATTATTTCATAAATATGGCTTATTAATCCGGCTGGCTGTAATGTTTGAATTTAAAATGAATCCCTCTATCTTGCATGAGTATTGATGGAAAACGCCATCATAAAAGGTTCCATTGCACAGGCTGGTAAGAAAATTGTTTTCTTGTGCATGATAATTATTCTGCTAGAGGAGATATTCAGCAATCCTTTGGACTGTCTTAATTGCTGACGGACATGCCCACACTTCCACAACAGCCTGTTGGATTTACTTAAGCGACATCTTTATGAACACCTACTTTTTTTTGAGTTTACCAGTGATTTTGCATGCCAGCTAAAACCAGGATGCAGCATAAGGAGGCCCTGATGATTATACCATACCTGCAGTTTTTCTGTTTACAGGAACACCTCCAAATATAAAATAACATAGATTCACGTTTCATAATACAGTGAAATGGAAATGAATGACAAAATCAGTGGGAAAGATTGCTGTAGACTTTTATGCATGTTTTAAGCCTGATTATTGGAATCTAATATACATATAACCAAAACCTTTCTGCCAAATCCTTGAAGATTGCTAACAAGACTATAGCTGTTTAACAGAAAGAGAACTTGGAGTGTCCAAAGGTCAAATATCTGGTTATTTTGAGTTTGAAGCATTGCAGAGAATACGCACATTAATTGTCCCATGATTCTAGAGTCTGCAGAATCTTGCATATGTTTTGATAACACCTTAATAATAAGGCAAATATGATTCCGAAAAGTGTCCTCACAAAATACTCCAGGATCTTTTTGCACACCCTTCTGCGATCTTTTATCTTGCTTTTGCCCCTTGTACCCATTAATGTAGATTTTGCAATTTTTTTTTCATTTTTATCATCCAAGAAACTCAAAGATCGAAAAAGCACAGTTCCACAATATCCTAGTGAAGATACCAGCTTGGGATTTGTTTGTGTCCCTCCAGACAGATGCCAATTAAAAAAAAAAAAAAAAAAAAAGGACTGACTGACAAGTGCTCTCAAACAAGATTTCTTCAGATTATTTTATGAAAAGGACACTGGATTTCATTAAATTCTGTTTCAAAAGCCATCTCCATTGAAGAGAATGCATTCAGAGGAATTAACTGTTTCTGTCCTGCAGATCACGTACCCAAATTATGAGTTCACCTTCTTGTGGCAGGTGGCCTCTTTCCCTATTGCCCTATCTGCAGCAGGAAGATAAGAGGCAAGTGGAAAGGTCTTGCATCCTTATTATATGCAAAGAATAAAGGCATTCGTACAGAGCTGGATGCTTTTTTAAGGACCAGCTTAAAATGTATAATTGCTTTATCTGCTGATACAACGAGCATCGTGCTATCTAGGCTACACAGGTGGGGGAAAAAAAAGAAAGTGCTCAGAAAACTGCTTAAAAAATCTTTATATTTTGCAAACTCCACAGTGAGCCRTCTCACAATGGAAACTTCCTTAACCATTTCTAATGACATGACACTTTAAATCACTCCTACCAGCYGGAGGCCACCAAAGTGCAACAAAAGTTGACACCTCAAAAGATTGTGGCTCAGACACGTCTGCTGTAAACACTCTTCACCCCAAATCTGTGGAATACGTTCTCTACCTTTGACTCGAATGTGGTGATCTGACTCAAACAGCAAGAATGGATTTGGAGGGGACGAGCCACCAAAAYTGGCACGGATGTAGATACAAAGAGGACTCTTCTGTGTGCCAATCTTTTCAGAAGAGTGGCCCAGAGAAGGCCTATCCGGCCACCTCGATCCAACTCCAGTAAAACCTAAGGAGAAAATGTCTGCAGCTACAGAGATGTCTTTGGATGATGATGAAGATGGCATTCCCACATTTTTGTATGCACTTTCTTCTTTGGTCCTCTCCCTTCCTCATCATTTTCTCTCACTACTGCCTCCTCTTTTCCTAATTCTTAGAATAATCAATATCTGATAACCTTCAGGTTGAAAAAGTTCAAACAATCTGTTTGGCCTTTTTTTTTTTTTAACCATCTTCCACCTTTTATACAATTTATATATTCAAAGACTGGTAATGACAGGGACTTCAAACCTCGTGCTATCACAGCTGCAACTTTGCTAATTCCATTACAAATATTCCATTTCTAAAGACATTTTTATTTTGTAGGAGAACTCTATGGCTCAGTCTACATAATGTAGTAACCCTGACAGCTTTATATCTGAGGAAAAGAATTACTGTGCACATCAGCAAATTAGTTTTTTCTTGTCCCAACTGTAAAAACAGCATCAGCTTTATTTGCCAGTTTTGTGGCATCCTATGTCTTCCCCAAGTCCTTCTGATAAATTATCACTCATGTCAACCATGCACTATAGAAATGATCCATGGCTGATGAAACAGGTAGTGTACTTTAATATTTTCAGCTAAGGACAGGGTGCTGGAAATCAATGTATATAGCAGAGACTGCAAAGGTCTGAGTATATCACTTTTTCCCATCCTGGGCCCATTCTCTGGAAAGAATGTATCATGAAAAAATAATAATTACTAATAAAAGCATGCAACTCTTAAAGGGTATTTTTCATCTGCTTATCTCATTGTGCTTTACAGATATTGGTCAGTCTCATTAATTTTGTTGTGTAGGTGGGCACGATAGAGCAAAATAATTTTTCAAAGCCCCCCTTGTAAATCTGAAGTAGATGTAGGATTACCAAATCCCTTCCCTGCGGTCTCTGCACTAGGCCACACGACCTCCCTTAATTCAGCTGCAGAGCAGAATCCACAGCTGAGATGTGCTTATAGAGAGAATAAGTCATCTGGGATACAACGTGTGAACTGTGTAAGGGCATGGTTGGATGATCTCCGATCATTTCCTCTGTGCCCCTTTTTCATAGCAATAACTGTTGATCCTGACACGCAGCAATAAATAGCTTTATTTTTGCAGTGCATTAATCTAGCAGTCTGGATACCATGAATTACCACGTCTCAGGTGACGGGATGGTAACTGACAGTAGAAGAAGGAACTGCTGGGTTTTTTAGTAGGAACTAAGAAAAATGTGTTAACCAGTGATCATCGGACCACTCCTTAATACAAGGAACCAAAACACTTCCAATGAACATAGCTTGTACTGGCTTCCTACCTAGACGTGCTCTGTCTCCTCACTGAAATTCAACAGTGCCAAGGGCTCCAACAGCTTTAGAAGCACTGTTAATAAAAACGATCAGTTGCTGCCGCTGTTTCTTGCCTTTGTGAACCCCCCACTTGTAGTAAGCAAAACAGATTTCACTTTTACAGAAGGTCTTTCAACCTCGAGGTCTTTGAGGACCTGGCACCAGCAGAACAATAGGCTTGATTCAGTGGATGCCCTACAGGGGTYCCCTGTGTGTTTATTATGGAAGTTCAATGTGCCCAGTATGCAACTGAAGATTATTTTTCTTCCAAAGGCCAGGCTTGCATGGAATTCTGTTAATTAAAAGGCACTGCAGAAATGTCAGCTATTACTCTGTTACTACATAGCATCCTTTGTCCTTCACATAATGATTTTAAAGTGTTTTGCAGACATCATTTGATAGAATAATAAGGTATTATTATTGAGTCTTTATGTCTCCTATTGTTCCAGGAGCGTTGACCTTGCTTCTCCAGTACAGAGGTCTGTCTACCAGGCTAATCATGACGATATCTGAGTACCTCAGAGGAGATCCTTATGTGGCAACATTTCTGCAGGAACTCAGAACCAGCCAGACTTACTGATAAGATCCATTTATTACCCTTGTGCATTTCTGCAAGGTTATAAACCAATTCCTATTTCACATTTAAATCCCATCCTGGCAGTGTGTGGGGAGATGTGTGGTTCTGATAACCCAAATTTCCCCAAGTTCTTGGAGCTGGTGTGATTTGCTATCAGATAGTGTAACCGTGGAGAATCAGAATGAATGGGTCCTCCAGTCACTCTTTTCCAGCAGATACATAGTACTGATTAATCTTTTTGAACTACTGAATCGCTATGGGAATAGCTCTTCGTTTATGCCCTTCACTTTCATTTGCCAGTACAATGTATTAACAGCCTATGTTTTAGCCATGGACAACCTGTTATTAGCACATCTTCTCATAAATAATTTTTTTCCTTGACTGGATGTGTATTATAGACATATCTATAAATATCCACACACTCAGCAGGGTATATACAATACATCTGGCAGGGAATGGTTACCCCCAGCACAATACCAATTTTTAATACAACCTTGGCTTATTTCCATAGCTGTCAGAAAGTCTAGGTTAGGTTGATAAGCTTCCTAAAAGGGAAAAATACAGTTTGTGGCAACTGAGTTTTGTCCCTCTTGTTGCTAGTCCTGCTACTTATGAGGGCTTTATCTTCCCGGGAGTGGGATATTTTAAGAGCTGCTGAATGACTTATGATGCAAAAGCTCGTTTTTGGATATATGGAGATATTTCACAAAATCGTCAATATCCTTTGTGAATCTGAATGTCCGAGAGGTAGGCCAACTGCTCCGTTTTACACCTCACATGCTTTTCATTACTTTTGCAAAAGAAAATCAGATCATCCCACTATTACCTTGCCACACTTTTCTTTTGTCCTGAAAAACCTTATTTCCCCCATCTAAGCCCATATGCCTGGGCTGGTTACATGGATGCCTAAGCTGTAGATTCTTTTATTGAAACATCTCCAGGAATGCCAAAAGGAAAAAGAAGAAAAAAAATGTTTGATATAATGACATTATTGCTCTACCCATCTCTCCTGAATCAATCAGTTACAATGGGAGATCTAAACAATATTTAAAACCCATTTATGTTAATAAAGACATATCAACAACAGTCTCTCTGTCTCTCTGTTACAATGTGTGTGCTCAAATCTGCAAGAATTCAGACTAGTCTCATTACTATATAAATGCCATAAGCTGAAATACATAATTTCAGCTCGGACCAACGGAAGAATACAAGCATACACTTATTGTTTGAAATGAAGAGACAATCAGTACATACTTGAAATGCACATATTTTGAAGTCTTATCTGAAAAAAGGTATTTTCCTATGCTGGACTTAAAAAACAAAAATTGTATAAGAATCTTAGCCCAGTCCTTACAAGTCAGGCCATTCTAGGTCTTTTTTGTTGCTGCTGTTGATTTGTTTCTACACTTTTAAGTGTGGAACTTCTGACTGGAAGTTCTACTAGTAAACTTAACTGTGTTTCTGAACCTTTTTATATGGTTTATTAAAGTCTTGCTATATGTAGCATTTTAAGACCATTTCAAATTTCTATTTTTTTTTGTCCTTTTTGAAATACTTCACCATGTGCACTCATTTGGAATACTGAGGTACAGTACTCTGTGGCTGACAGGTTTTATTTGCTATTTGTTAAGCACAAATAAGGAGAAAATGCAGTTCTATGAGGTGTCTTATACAGAGTCATTAGATGAGTCAGAAGTAGCAGATCCACATGATATTGGTAAAATCAGTGGTGATTGTGCTCATTCAGCAAGAGTGTTGGTGGAAGTACAGATAAATTTGTCAATTTGGAAGTCAAAATACAGTCTGTACTTGCTGGGAAAAAAGAAGTGTTATTTTTGTACTAGGAGTGTGGAAAAGTAAAAGGATGAATTTTGATGGGTATTGCATGAGCTGGAAATGTTGGTGAGGCACAGAGATCAGAGGCTCTGTAGTCAAGAATAAATTAGGCTAAGCGGTATATGAGCTTCCATGAAATTATATGTGGGTTATTTCTTACACTTTAAATGAATTTCCACAACAGCAAATTAACATGACAATGTCATTCATTCAAGGTTTATGAACCTGGGAGCATTTCTGGTCTTAATTCAATCATTTTCATTAAATCTGTTGTTAACAATACAGAAAATATATGTATATATTTCGAATGATAACTATTTATTAGACAAAAAAATTAAAATGACATTGGAAATATGGCTTCACAATTTTTGCTCTGTTTATTCCTTTAAAGAACAGCAAGGACAGAATCACAAGAACAAAAATAATGCTTTATAATATCACAGGAAATACTTAGATTTGTCAACTCCATCTACGTATAAATGTACACTGAAAGCAAATGATAAATATATGTCCAATACCCATAATGGATTAATAGTTTTATTTTTTTTCTCTCATTTTTGCAGAAAAATAAGTCTAAAAAATGGTAATATACTTACATATTTCAGATCCTCGTTTGTCTAAGAATAGAAAGCACTCATGTCATGTGTCAGAATAACTCTGGCGGTCTCTTCGCAATCCCCTTTTTGTGTTCACCATCCACAAAAATCAGTGTGCCACTGCAGTGGTCCAGCCATTCTCACTACAGAAAAGGAGCCAGGTGTTGCGTGTCAGAAAAGACTGGCAGGGATTTGTTAAGGTTATTTGCATGGCGGCTGTCAGGATATTCCTCGCAGGATCCTTCCTAAGTCCAAAGACCCAGAGAGATTCCCCCTAATCGTGAGCACTTAACCAAAAGCACCTACATTAGCAGCAAATTCTCCCCAGGCTACTGTCTCAACAGGCAGAAACTGGTATCTAGCTCTGTGTCCACACTGATATGCAGAAATGGATATCTATCTCCATATCTACAAGACACCCATGTCGAAGCTGCCTTCCCATGCTTTCATTTCCATGGGAAGAAAATCGGGGCAACCAGATAAGAGTTATGGCATGTTGCAGGCACGGTCTTATCCCAGATGCTCCAGGATCAGCACATAGGGCATGCCACCACCCATGCCTGACTGCATGGTCTAAACATGGCCTCAAAGGCTGCATAAGAAGCTACTGTACACTTAATCTGAGTTGCCTAAAGTTGAGTGCAATGAAATTGAACCTAAGTTAACATGCAGACTATGGAGAAATAGAAAATACTTTTTTCCATGGGACAAAACTAATAATAAATGGTTACTTTTATTTCCTCTCCTCCTTTCCAGCTTATTTACTTATTTTAAGACATTACCAACATTGTAGTTTTTATAAACTTATATTGGCCTTGTTTAAAAAATAGAGGAGAAAGAGTGCCCTGAGCTGGACACCTGGATAAGTCCAACAGCTTCAACATACCCAAACAAATGACTAACTCAGTCCCACGGTCCACATCCTTCAGGCACTTTCCTATGTAATTTTGTAACTTCCTGAACATTTTATTAGCAACTCTGTATTTAGTGGGGAATTGAACACAACTCTCTCAATTTCATAGACACTTGAACGTATATATAATTTTACTGTGAGGCATGTTTGGGCAATGTCACTCAGTTTAGTGACAGCACTCATGGGTGTAATACGTTGCACAGTGGTGAAATTGAGCCAGTATATGACCTTGCTAAAGGCCACCAGCTTCTGACAGGTCACAGTTAACATGCCCTTCAGTGCTATCAAACAATAACTTGAAAAAATGTGGCTGCAGATGTAAGACACAGCTCAGTTCAATTTCCCCCTCAACAAACATCTAGTGCCACTGGAGATGCCCTTGTTATCCCGACAGTCCTCCAGATGCTACTCAAGACATGGGTTTCCTGCAGATCCTCTATCTTCTTCAGTTTGGACATCTCAAGTGGCTCTAGATGTATTACAAAATGAAATCAAGCACTAAATAAATCACAGATTATATATGGGGCGCTGAGTTCCCAAACCCACGACATTACCACTCCCCATATATAATGCCCACGCACCATCCCTTCCCATAAATACTGCTTTAGGGAGTGGATAGTTACCAGGATATCTACATTTCCATTTTGAGCACTGCTCAGGCATATGCATGAGTGTTGGATCAGGGCTCACGTGTCTTTTAAATAATATCCTTGTCTTTTTTTTTTTTTTTTTTGTAAAAATTAGAGCAACAGCAATTCCAAAAAGCTGTTATGTTTTGATTGTTAGGAGCTGCCATAAATGGATTCCAGTAGAGATAATGCTGTAAATGTTGATCATATTACAGGTTGGCCCACCTACTGTCACTTCAGGAAGCAGAAGTTTAAATATAAATCACCTATTTTTAACTGGGTTAATATTAGAACTGAAGGAGGAGATGTTCAGCTGGGGTAAATAGTAGCTTCACTGCTGTAGGTGGCATTATGCTGATTTAGAGCGGCTAGGGAGCTGAAACAATATATTGTTTTTTCACCAGCAGCTCCACTAATGTATTTAGAATATTAACTCAATAAGGAAAAGAAAAATGAGGAAAAAAAAAAAAACAAAAAAACCCCCAAAGGCTGAGACTTTTCAAGGTATTTGGTGAGTTCTGACAAACTTCTGTGGTTAAATGAGTGGAATGTGCGTCTTTGCCCATTAGACTGCTTCAAATCCCAGAACTAAAATTTGCATGTTAATAACTATGCATTTTGTTTACAATGAGCATATTCCAGATGTAATTAAAACCAAGAAGATTGTTACTGGGTACCTCTTGATGATACAAAATTTATATATAAAAAAAAAGGCATGAGACATTAGATCAAAGTACTTTTATATACGCCAAGCAGTAATTTATGTTTTCTTCTTGAAGCTGCAGCTCCTGGAGTACTGTGATTAAGTAAGATAATTATTAAAAATAGAAGCAGAACTGTCAGATCTTGTTACTAGAAAGGAAATAGGAGCTCCATATTTGAAAGAAAAATAAAGAGAACAAAAATGCTGTAATGTTTAAAACTCATGATTCTAAGCAGCTTAAGCTATCTTAAGTTATTGAATATTCCTGAGTTGGGTATTCATTTTGGGTGCCTACTCCATAACGCTTCAGTGCTTGGACTTTGTAACACTATATAAACAAAATTACAAAATCTAATAAGTTTAACTCAAGGAGAACCTTACTTTTTCTCCAAAAATCCAAGTAAAGGAGCCAAAGTTGTGTTTTCTTTTTATATGACTTTCTCGATCTTTAGCTTAGGTGTTTAAAGACTCCATAAAGAAGCATAGCACAGAGTAAAGCATAAGAGGTCTAAGACTACGGGCTTTGGGGAGATTAAGGACTGCATAGCTGCTCACTTTTTGTTACGTTAACCTGTCCCRGGAAAGCAATTCCCTCCGCAGCCCCCCATGCCCAAGCCCCATAAGCCGAGACATATGGCAGTTCTGTGATACAGATAGCACATTGCGGCAGTTTTATTGATGCTGGGACTGCTCCTTAGCTAAAATAAGTCTTCTCAGCTCTGCTACGAATTGATCCCATCGACTCTTGGCGAAGGGAGAGCAGTCATAAAGGTTAATATTACCCTTACAGTCAGATGCCTGTTCTGAATTGCCCTCTGGAGGTGCCTCCCTCCACTGACTTTGGGGAGATTAGATGATTAAAATTAGGCTAAAGCTAGCTTCTGTGCCTCTGCCAGTTCACTGGGACTGATTTATCGTAGCTGTGCAGCGGTCTTTATGAACCCGTGGCCCATAGTGCTCAGACATGACTGTAAGAAAGACCATCAGAGGGAGCAACAAGAGTGGTACAAATTGAGGATGGCCACCACTGCCTTCTCCTCTGCTCCTCCTTCTGCACGTTCAGCTCTGCAGAGCCACCCATCGCCTTCGCCGGCCTCTCTCTGCCCTGCAGGAGGGAGCGGCGGCAGGAGGCAGCATTATTCCCGCAGGCTGCGAAGAGCGCTCACCAGCAGAGCAGAGCCATCTGCCTGGGAGACTCAGCAAAGGTTCATGCACCGGGGCTAAAAACATGCTATTTTCCTTCCGGCTCCCTCTTGGCTAACCACGGATGGTAACCGTTAAAACAACTCAACGTCCAGATCTCAATGTTTGCACATGGAATTAACGCGAAATTGTTAATTAACATGAATTCCCCTAAATGAGACAACCACTCGGCGTCTTGCRATGCGCTTTAGTACCAAGGGCCTTTCAAAGGGTTTTCGGCTCAGATTCCTGGCCCAGGCACAAAAAGCCTCGGTTATATAACACGGCATCGCAAGAGCGCAGACATGCAGAGATCGTTTCGTATTCACTGCTTCCCTCCCCAGATGTCTCCACCCCACCCACCAGTTTCTCTCCCAGCCTTGGAACTGCAGGGCATTTCATTGCAGCTTCACTGGCTTGTGTTTCCCTCAAAGCAGAACTGCAGGACCTCAGCTTCTCCCTCGAAATTTTGTCTCCTCGGGTCACTTTATTATACCCTCTCTGGCCTCAGAGCCCATCTTGCAATTGCAGACCCGCTGCAAATTGCAGTTTCAAATGAGCTGTTAATTCATGAAGGCTAACCAGGCTGGACCCACCAATGTTCCTTAGACACATTTCCTTTTTGTTCTGTCCCGGACTTTGGTTCTTCCTCAATCAGGTTTCAGCCCATTTTACAGAGCTTAACACCACCTGCATCCTTTTTTTTTTTTTTTTTTTAATCTCCAGCTTTCTGCTGCAGGTTGCTATTTACCTAATCCATCTTCCTTGAAGAATTATGATCATCTCTAAAAGCTGAAATGTTAGCTATTGAAACCCTTGGGTATATCCACAAATGATTATGTAAGGCTGGAGGCGCTATGCCAGATAAACTGACGATAGAGCCATTTATCATTAGCAGGAACAGGCACATAAATCGGCTACAATATCAGTATCATCCTCCAGCATTGACAAAATTCTTGTTGATCCTGAATGTACCACTAGAACATCCTTTATTAAATGAGATGAATAATACTGAGGCCAAGGGTCACCCTGCTTCAGCTGAGAAAGCTCAATTATTTATGGACACTTCACTCATTAAGACACCTATATGTTGCCAAGCCTGGTAAAGAGAGCTTTTTGGTCTACTGAATAAAGGTTATTATCCTACACATACAAATCTTCTGTATCAAGAAATCAACAACAGAGAAATGAAAACATTTGAGCTCTGCAAAGCTTCTGGAGGGTCCTCAAACACTGGACTAGGTTGTCGAGAGATGTAGTGGAGTCTCCACTCTTGGGAATATTCAAAAAATGACTGGACACAGCCCTGGCCAACCCGCTCTAGCTGACCCTACCTTGAGCAGTGGGGTTGGACCCAATGATCTCCAAAGGTCTTTTCCAACCTCAATTATTCTCTGATTCTGAGTCCTTAAGGAAAAGCCAAGCACGTGAATTTCCAGGATTCTGTCCCTGGCTCTTCCACATATTCACACAAAAGCTAAAATATTCATGATTGACCCCTGCTGCCCGCTGCCTCACCTTGGGAAGAGGAAACTCAGCTTGAGAAACTTTGATGCTGATTTTCTTAGATACTCAGGAACTGGTTACGTGCAAAAGGGGAGTTTGCTACTCCATTGCTTAATATTTTACCCTCAAAATCCACTGTAGTTCTCTGTAGTTCTCTTCAATTCATTGAAGTTCTCTGTAAAAGGGGAACTGCCTGACCTCTTTGGACAGGTTTTATAATGTGTGCATCAGACTGTACAGCTGCTAGGTAAACATCGTGCATTATTTCTGGCACAGTTGAGTAATGGCTTTGTGTGACACCTTTGTCACCTTGGTTGGTCCAGATGCAGTGATACAGTCTGATAGTTCTGCGTCAGGATGAGGAAAGTAAAACACTGGTAAGTTTACTAGAATATCTACCATACATTTCAAGTAGTGAAAACAAACTATTTCTTTCAAATGTGATTTTCATCTACTTTTACTTCGGTCAGCAATAAATGGTTGTGACCCATTTCAGTGGAGGAAGAGCTCAAAAGTACTACTCCTAATATCTCCCAGGGCACCAAAAAGCCCAGTGTATCAGAACTGGGTCAGGTCCATTTTGCCAAAGTCAATGAATTTTTGCAGGAGCACTCAACCGAATCGTACATTTCTACTCGGTTTCCATGTGTTGCTACCATGGTTGCACTTGACACACAAGGAGTTTGGGGTTATCAGCCCCTCCCTCCAAATGATTTGTTGACTAATTATGTACTGATTCTCTCAAAAATGGCATTCTTCTCCTCACTTTATCACCTGATCTTTTAATATTAGCAAGAAAAAACTTTATTGCTTTTTCTCTCTCCCCAGGGGGCACTTTGGGGACTTTTTCTTGGAATGCTAGAAAACTTCCTCCGAATTTGGAAAGAAGCATTTTGTTTGCACACACACTGCTTGGGTATTTTCAATGCTGACACTATATCAGGTTGGCAAGAATGCTTTATACCTGTGCAGCCAAAAGAACCGGCAGATGGTTGGTGACAAAAAAGAGCATACCATGGAGCTGCAGGAGAATCATTTCAACAGATCTGGGATTTCAGAGCCTGAAAGGCACAGTGCAACAGCCAAACCTTAGCGTTGCTCAACTTTCAGCCAGAAACAAGGCAGGTGCTTGAAGCATTTGCCAAGATTCACTGACTCAAAAGGGCTTAGTCTCCAAGCCAGAAGTAGATCCGACAAATGTGTTTGGGAGGCTCTCACAAAGAGATCTGAGGGCGACCTCTTGGTGTAGGACAGCACCTCCAGCCTGGGCTCTGTGGTTCTTTGATAGTGAGAGGACAGGACTCTCCAGTTTTTTTTTTCTATCACAACAGGCAGCAGGGCAGCCTGTGAGTACAAGGGGGAGCAGTGAGCACCCAGTGTCACCTGCAGTGGTAGGTGGAAGCGGAGGAGATGTGCTACCCAGCAGGGCTCCTTTGAGCACGGGTCCCCAGGAGGTGGCACATCCCCAACCGCAGCACCCACCAGCCAGCTGAATTTGGTGCTGGGGGCCATATAATAGGAGAGAAGCCGCAGTGCTGCAAAAACACATGAGACATAACTCTAGCTGGAGGGGATGGGGAGGAGGGAGACAAGATAGTTGGGTTCAGGATGTTAGATCTGTCAGATCTGGATTGGTCCTGTTCCCTGCCTGACAGCTTCATATTTCATGTCACCCTACCTCTAGCAGGCAAGTGACATACTTAGAGCTTTGTCTACCATCTGAACTTCTTAAAGAAAAATGTTGTTTTCCGTATCTTTCCTTCTTCCAGTTGCTGGAAGAGAGAGGAGGAAAAATACAAGTCTTTGCTCCTCACTGTTAATTTCTTTTCTTGAATCTTCTTCCCTTGTGAACATTTCCAGTACCTGCCTCTGCTGCTGCTCAAAATTTCCCAGGCTTCAACGACAACGTATTGACCCGAATCACAGTTCCTGTTAAGCAATAGTGAAACCATCCCGGATATGTTGAGCTTCCTTTTGCTACAAAAGAAATGAACTCTAGCAAAGATCACTGCAGCTAATCTGTCTTCAGGCTCAGGAAGATTCTTCTTCACCTCTGCATTTCAGAAGACGACCTTTATCAGATGTAAGGCCTACAAATAAGTTCTGACTGTGTAGGGCACACTACGGATATAGGATTTGATACACAAATGTAACAGCTCTTCTGCTACCATACATCAGCCAGCACATCACTGATTCAATGTCACGGAAAGAAAAGCATAAAGGAGAGAGAATAAACAGAAGAACTAGCTCATAACTAGCAAATGGGGAAGAGGAGCCCAAGTAAAACAGTGTATGCTGAGGGGCCAACGGAGTACTGTGGAGTTAGTCTCCCTAGAGGAGGTGACGGAAGCCAGAGGAAATATTATGTCTCTAAACGCAAACATCGTCCGAGAGAGATGTTGCTGCTGTGCTCAGGCCAGGAAGAACAACAAAGCTCTTTGCTGGGTAAAGGACCGGGATTGCTGGTGTAGGAAGCGCTGTGCACCCTGATGCCCCAGGGTATCAAAGTCATGATCAGGAGACGCTGAGACCCGCTCCAGCTGACCCTTCCCATAATGGGGGCACCGAGCGCATGAATCAAACCTGAGATTTTAGGTCTCAGAGTTCAAAAAAGCTACCGGAGGTGAAATCATTCCCCTCCTTCCTCTGCTTCACATCCCCTCCAAGAACAACGCCACAATATTTTTTCTTTCTGTTTTACTGAAATCACCTGGGGGTCAATTATCTTTCTAGGATGGAAACCATATGCCATTTCACATTCTTGCATAAGGCTAAGCCGCATATGATGAAACGGATCAATTATTTCTTGAGGGAAAGAGAGGAGAGGGTGAAATCTAGCCAGAAGTTAACTTTCTCATTTGATGACAATCTAATCCAAGATATCAGACACATGCAGAAATTTGCATGCCCACAAGGAACGCGAGAGAAAATGCTGCTTTTGTCATTACAAACTGAAGCTGCATGGGGAGCATTAATGTAAACAAGCAGAAAAGTGCCCTATCTAACACTGGTAAGACTTTTACTATGGGAAGGCTGAATTATTTCAGTGTTCCATGTGATTTTTTTTGTTTGCAGCTTGCAGACTGCTTTAAACACAGGAGATACCCCGTTGATATAAAATATGGCCTGCTGTGTGGATTTATAATTCTCACTTCACTTCAGTGCAGGAATATGCCCCTCAAATGTTGGGCTGAATTTGTAAGCTATCTGGCATATGAGGTTGGTTCTTATGACCGTGAATGGTTTTCCTTCAAGCTAGAATCTGAGTGTTTTATGCTGATCTGGCAGGGACAAAAGAGAAGAAGGAAAAACAGACATGGAATCACTCTGTTGATTCTCACACTGGTAAAATTCCATGCAAACAGAAACTGCAAGCGGAAATAAGAGCTACAGCCACAGGCAAATGGCTGTAGGGAAAGCACAACTCAAGCTGAGACCTGTTTACAGATAAATTCTTGGTAACTCCTAAACCAATAACTTTGTTGCCTGTATCATTTCCTTTCCTTGTCAAAGAGCAACTTTCTTTTTGGCAGTGAAAAAGAATAACTCTGAGAACACTCAATCCACAGCTTTGAAGAGCTTAGCTTGTACCTAGAGTTATATTTCAATACAGCTATACTTCCCCACCATCTAGCATTTGGAAAGCGTATTGCTGAGAAGAAATAGGCACGCAAACACACACACACACACACACACACACACACACACACACACACATAGATGTCTACTGTTCTGGCTTCAAATAACCCTTGCAGAGAAAGAGGGGTGTATATGTATGGGTGTGCACGTGTGTGGGCATGCATGGGAAAGCAAAGTCAGCTTTATTTTAACTCTGAATCCCACCTAAACAAAGATCCTAATGTTAGCCGCTGGAATGAGGTAAGAAACATGATCATTCGGCCCCAAGACCTGCCCGAAACTGCAGTTTCTGCAGCCCTGAATGAGTAGCAGCCAAAGTGAGGGCGATCAGATGAACTGCATTTAGAAGTGATGCAGTGAACTGGTACAAGTGGAAAGTGCTTTTAGTGATCAATATGAAAACGGGGGCTTTCATCTAACCACAGGGAGAATGGCACAGGAGAATTTGGGCAATATAATATGGGATAAAAGGGCAGATAGCTTCTTATTTTAATCTAGAGACTTAATGATGCTTATTAAAGGGCTGTTACTTGCTTTCGTAAAAGAATTATGGCCTTAAGCACTTCTTTCCCTAGAATGAATGGCCTCATGGGGAAAGACACCTTTTTTTTCTTTTTTTTTTTTTAAGTTCCCAGTCCCTGTTAAGGAGGTGTTCCTTTGTGTTCTGTATAACTTTCACCAAAACTCACCAACTCATGCAACAAGAAACTCACGTGCATGTTTTATATTTGAAGTCCGCTGCCTCTTGCCATGGGCAATGAAATTCATTGAGCAGCACATTCGCGCAACAGCACTCAGGTAATAAGCTGTTATGATTTGATTCACATAACAATTGTTAAGATTCGCAACAAGTTGTCCGGTGCTTGAGAGCTCCAAAATAGCACACTGGCTGTATGTTTAAGAAAATGCATTGGGCCAAAGTGAAGTCTGGAGGAGATGCACTGAAGTCAATGAATTTCCACCAGGAGTGAGCCGGGCTGCACGTGTCTGCTGGGGAAATCTTTATACCGCTGCGGCACTTCATTATAGCTGTCATTTTGTCTACGAATTATTGCTTCCTTGTCAGATATACCTCCTCTACTACTTGAAAACAGTCGTCTGGGGAGTAGGCCAGCAGCAAAACAAAACCTCCTGGAGGTTAATGTAGCAACAACAACAAGAAAAGGAGCTGGCCCACCTCTTAAACAAGGGGGCAGAACCACATGGTACTCATTCAGCTACAGAAATCAAATCTGTCTGTATCTGAATACAGCAGGCAGCACTTTTTTCTGGCACTGGAAATCAACACTGTCTTTTGAACTCGGTGTTACTAGTTTTTTTAGACTACGTAGTGTGTTTCACAGCCTTATAGTTCTGCAGCAGTAATCAACACAGACAATTCAGAAGAATTAGTGTCTTATAAAAGAAAATCTATTCACTTGCTTTTCAACTATTGTTAAGAAATCCCGTGTGGCATTTGAATATAAGTATACAAGGTGCTGATTTCCCTACAGTTCAATAAAGAGACATGGTGCAGAGATATGCCCTGGGAGACAGAAGTCCAGAGCACCAAGCTGCCCTTCTTCTTGTTAGATGATTTCATTCCACTAGGATAAATCGGCCTTTTGTGGGGAAAAAAGACCTATTCTTATGCTTACTGTAAAATAAACCATAGAGCATTAATTTAGATATAGTTATAATCATATAGTTATAATAGTTATAAATATGTGAGTAACAATTTAGATATAGTTATAACAGTTAAAATAATAAATAAAATGGGCCAAATCTATGTTGCTCCTGTATTGCTCTTTAAAGTGTATGTCTTACATGTGCAGATATAACTTCTGTGCTAAACCTAACTTGCATCCRGAGGGAGCCAAGCAGTTTAATATGTAGATTTACATATCTTTACAACTGTAAAATGGGGGAAATGTTGTGAGGTTAAGTATTTTGAGACATGCTTAATGCAACAACATTCTTATAGGAATTAACGCGGCTTGGAATCAAGTGATGATCAAATGAATTAAATTAAAGAGCCTTCCCTCTGCTGCCTTCCCTGAAGAGTCATTTATGAAACAGAAAATAAACACAAAAACAATCTAAAATCATGACCAATCACCCCAGGAAAAGTTTTACACTCACTTCACAGTACTAAGTGGCTAAAAATCCAGAGCAACTGCAACAGAAAATCAGATCCAACTTTACTGGAACGAATTGTACTTTGAATTATGTTGGTGCAGTGCCACAGAAGTCAATGGGATATGACCTTCGGAACTAATGAAAGAGGTCCACTACATTTGTCCTAGTCGGCTTGGCTGCAGAGCCGCTCTGCACAGCCTCTTGTTCCCTCTGTTAGGATAAGTGCAATTTGTTTGTTTAAAATTTAAGCTGATGAATGTGAGAGGCACCCTTTAACAGTTAAATCTTCCTGGTAATAAACACACTGGAAAATGTAGATCAGAAAAAATGAAAAATGATGTAACTTGAGGAACACCGGTCCTTCCTCTTTGAGATCTCTATTTAATGGGACAGATTCAGCAGGCGGTGTAGGAGGTGGGCAACTGTTTTAGAGCCAGTAGCATTGCCCAGTCGGGCCCTAGTTMCTGCATATGTGACTTTAGAGCAGCCATGCAGCAAATCCATATCCTTTCCCTTCTTCCCATCCAGATCATGTCTGATCTGCCCTGCACATCAGAGTCGGGTGAAGAAATTACTGAGTTTCTGACACAGAAAGTGGCGTGTGAGAAACACATCCACATGACGATGCTTTCAAACAGTAACTTTCAAACACACATTTGGGAAATGCCTACAGAAATGAGTTTGTTTATTCTTCACGAAACCAACGTGGTTAACAAGAGGATGAGCTGGGAGGGAGTGAGAAAAAATAATGGGAAATTAATATAACTATCATTATCCATAAATATTAAAGCAGATTAACAGATTAGGACATAAAACAGCAAATGGAGCTTCCATAGCTTAAGGTTCTAATAGCATTAAGGTTCTATTTCCTGTCAACTGGTTATAAGCTAATTGCCATTAATTTTTCATTGCTAAATAGAGGAAGAAATGAGAGTCCTGTATTATTGGCCATATACTCGAGCTGTGAAGGGAGTCCAATGCAAAGTGGTGAAAAACACTCATCACAAGATAATTGAAATTATGGCTGGAAAAGATTTATTAATCCATCCCCTCGTCAATGCAAATTCTCTTCTACTATGGAGCACCTGATGGAGTAATCTACTCAAACAAGGTTTAAAAGTGACTAGGTGACTTAATTTTTTTGTAATTAATTAACTAAATTATTTTTTAATGAAACTTCTGAGCAAGTAAGTAATCCTGTAAGTACCGTATACTGTATGCACGTATACACGTATACAGTGTATACATGAATAATCTCCACCTTAAAGTATAAGAGTGTTTCTATCCTCCTGATGGTCATCAGAAAGACATCTGAGCTCAGTCCAAGTGATGGGGCTTATCCTTTCTTTTCAAGGCACCAGCTAACTGCTTCCTTCTCACTTTTGTCGTAGATGCTATTTGTTCAGTAAATACTGAGGAGCTCATTCAGACCACCTTCTTTAGGTGTCTGACTTTAATATCTTGAGTACTTTTCCCCATTGACTGTCTTTGGAGTTTCAGGGTCTGGTAGACCCAGGTGGGAAAGTGACCTAAACCATTCCTTCCTATCCTGATCTTGATGTCACAACAAATACATTATGGGTTCTGGTATTCACAAAGTGGTTTATCCATCCAAAGCTTTTTTTGGAAGTCTGTTTCACTATATCACCAAGAAGACAGCAAGGATGCTGGCCTTCCACAGTCTGGATACCAGGTAAAAAACACTTATGCAGTGGCCAGATAAATACTTAACCCATGATATAAAAGTGTGCACATGTATTGCCTTAACCCAAAGGTTGTGGCCAATTCATAAACCTCTATGTTGTACTACCAGCAGGTGACCGAAAATCACAAGGACTTAATGTTAATGCTTATACCCCAGAGTAGTTCAGGAAAATAACTTCATGCAAGATCATCGTGGTATGTGTATACAGCTAACAATAAATCAGTGACACTTTGCATGCCATCAAATGCACAAACTGAAAACTTAGATTACTGAATCTCATTTCCTTTAATTTTAATAATGACAAAAGTTACTTGTAAAATATGCTAGAACAAATTAAAGTCAGATTAACTTTTTAATGTTTGCATCCCTTTTTAATTACCTGAAATGTCTTCCATCATATACTTTGGAAAATTCCCTAAGTCACACTGCAACAGGAATTTCTCCCTGCTTTGCAGTCCAAATTTTCTCTTTCCTTTCCTTTCCTTTCCTTTCCTTTCCTTTCCTTTCCTTTCCTTTCCTTTCCTTTTCTTTTCTTTTCTTTTCTTTTCTTTTCTTTTCTTTAATATAATCCCATCATGCCCATCTTTGTCACCTTGGGAAAACAGAAACAATAATTTCCCCTTTTCCTCTGAGTGCACGACTTTCTTTTTCCTACGAAGTCAGGTTGTTCAGCCCCTTAATGATTTTTGCTGCTGTTCACGGAATTCCCTTCAATTTGTCAACATCCATCACTAGATTCAAGGTGCAATCTTATCACTGCCGTATAGCAAGAAAATCACCTCCCTGTGGACAAAGAAATGAAGACTCTGCACGTACAGACCAAATCACACCAGCCCCTTTTGTCATCCTCTAGCATTCCAGCTTACATATATATTATTTGCTGTCTGCTAAAACCCCAAGGTCTCCTTTGACATTTTTGCTTTCCAGGTATCTTTGTCTAATGTAATAACTGTGCTTTAGATTATTTCCCTCTCAGATTTATTAGCCTACATTTTTCTAGGTCAAATCTCATTTTGTTACTTGAAGCACATATATCTGATATCTCCCATTCTCCTTGCGCTATTTCCTGGTGATCAGTCATTAGACATTATAATTTTGAGGCAGAAACTGGAAGATCCTTGTTAAGATATGGATGGGAATTGCTTAGAGAAGTTCAGCTTTTTTATCCCTTTATGTCTTGTCCTGATCCTACCAAGTGCTGCATCCCTTGTTTACTGCTAGGACACTAATTTTTCTCAGTATCACCAACTGTACAGACACCAAAAGAAGTTCCTGAAACTCTCTCAAGCCTGCTTACTGGCCAGGAAGAAAACAGCAACCACCAGCCCCCTTCAAGGGACAGCAGTTATCCCTGGAAGTATGCACTTGGAATATACTGAAAGGATTTCTAGCTGGTGCAAATGCAACAAGGTCCCTTTGCAACTTCCTCTTCCACCAGCCTGGGTAGGATCTTGCTCTTAGTATTTAGTTGAAAATGCAAGTAACATGCTCTTTAAAACGATCAGGGAAGGCAATAAATGCAGCTGTGAGAAAACAGATTCCAGTCGCGTATCAGTGGAGACTTTCCCACAACAGGGATGCATTTCTTTTTAGTCATTCAGCAAGTCTTTCAGATGAGTTGCTGCCTGTAGGGCAAGCCCACCTCCATGCAAACAAGAACCTTAATGCTATCTTTCACTGCAATTTCTGTAGATTTCTAATGGAGACAAAAGGTGGGATTGGTTTTATCTAGCTTTTGGTACCTACAGTGTAGACAATCCACACCTGAGCCAGCCACTTTTGGCTCTCCTATTATCAGTGGAATAAAGAAATGGACATATTCAGGATACAACTAATCTCATCCTGAAATAGGCATCAAAATTATGTCTTAGGAATTACAGCCTAGAAGTGCTTATGTCATTTCATTGGCGATGGAGGCCATTGAATGGCCGGAATCTCTTTTCTTCAATCTAATAAATGCATCCTGCTGTGTTTTGGGTGCCTGTTCATTTGGGCTCACCAGGTTCATGATTCACACTTCCAATTTTTTTCATAGTACTAAGATGTAAAACCATAATGGCTTCTTTAGATTCTGTTCTCTTTTTTTCCACATCATAAAGTTTTTCCTCYGTGTAACTTAGGAGCATCTTTGATGATCCATGTTTAACAGTGCTTTTTACCCAACAGATGTCTAAGCAGTTAAAGCTCCACAGGAATACAATATCCTGTATCCAGTTTTTGAATACCTTGTCCAAGGAATTTATATTTTCTTTCATTTCAAGGCCTGCAACAGATGCCTACTGTTGTCTTTCGCCCTTTGTAATTTAATCCAAAGTATTCCGCCATTCTGCTGTTCAGTATCAAATTGTATCTCACTGACACTGCAAGCACGCAAAGTTATTCATGATTCCAGTGAATAGTGATAATGAGACAAATAGAAACAATACAAATAAATAAACCAGCTCTCACGTGCATTTATTGCCTTAAAATGTTTCTGCAGAGTACGGTTCCTTCGACTCTGAGGTCTATCCAATAGCCTTCAAATGTTGCAAACATAACTTCAAGAACAGGTCAGATAGATTAGCACAACTGTAACTGCAGCAGTCAACAGTTCCCCAAATTTTCAATGTAATTAATCTATTCCAAACTTAAGAGGTAAACGTGAAATTCAGATTACAAGCTGGCTTCTTGAATGCTACCATGGCATAGTCCCTGAATCCCGTTAAACCTGCCAAATATGAAGATACTTGCCCACCATATGATACTGTACATTAATTTTACTTCAATGAGAGAAATCTATTTAAGTTTTATTATAGGAATAACTGTCAATTTTATTGTTTGTTTAACAACATGGAACTTTTCATAAAGATCAGAGACCTTAATTACAGTCCTGTACCTAATCCTCTGGGCAATTCATTGGAGTAGCTTTTAAATCCTTTTCCAGGTTCTAGGCATGGCTTTTCCGTTATGCGCTGTTATTTTCCACCCATCCTTTTAGAAGGAATCAAATTCAATGCATTGAGTAGCTCTACAAGCCAATGGGATTCTGTTTTCACACAGGTTTTCGTCTCAGGAATTTATGTTTACAAGGTAAATTGCATATTTTTTAACATCTCATACATTTGTGTAGAAGTTATGGCACTAGCAACAAATAGCTTAGCAATATGCGGGGCTAAAATGAACAATGACTATGCAGAAAACAATGCCTTTTCAGCAGGTTTATTCCCTCTTATTCTACCTTCTTCCTATTGATTTCAGTGATATTGTCTAGCTGCCCTTGCAATTCCAACGTACATGTAAACTAGACTCTGTTCCTGTTATGCCTTCTCAAGGTAACTTAAGTTCTAAACAACTGTGCCAGTATAAACCAATCATCTGAAGCACATATATCAATGAGCACATCATTTCAAGAGGAAGTATTTATCCAAGGATAACTGGGGGGGAGGGGGGGAAGCCTTTTAAAGCATCTCCCATTCAAAAGGAGTGGAAGAACCCTGCCTGACTCTCAAACACTCTGCTGAGTTTGAAAGAAATCACTGTGATGGACCAGGACATGCATCTGCATTGGACTGACCTTCAAACAGGAGGTGCAGAACCAAAAGAAAACAGTGATCTCCATGTTGTGTGTTTAATTGCAACTGCAAAGCAATATTAAGGACAGACCAAGGCATCATGAGGCAGGTCAGGGCATTTCCTCAAACCAATTAATAATTAGAATTGCTGGTAGTATAAAAGGATCAATGATTTTGCTACTGGGAATGACCATGCTGTAGGAAATGACCTTACTAGTTCAAAATTTGCAGTGTGAGAGAGAATCCCAGAACCTCTCCATTAACTTCACTGGTCAGTCAGCCTTATGGAAACCTTATTAAAGGGAAGAGTTTTTCCAGACTTTGTTTTTTTCCCACTGCCTGAGCATCACTGGAGGACAGAAGAAAAACAGGATGGCCCCTACACCTGAGACAGGCTGCATTCATGGAGGGGATAGACACAGAGGAGCGTATTTGCATCCTGATCTTGTGCGACTGAAACACTCAACAACGTCACTGTGAAAAGTGAGATATTCTCTCACAGAAAAATGGAATTTGGATGAAATTGCTGACATGGGAAGCCAACAGGATTCAAGGGAGTGTTTCAGAAGTAAGTATAGAAGGCAGAGATGCTTCAGTGCTTTTAAAATTAGAATAATTAAACAGAATAATGTTCTTGCATTCCTTTTGTTAGACAGCAAGTCATGCTCATTATTTGTAGCATTCTGTTTAAAAAAATAATTTATATGTAGACAATATTTTTCTCTCAGATATGAAATATAAATCTAAATACAATTGATCTTGAATATTCAAGATTAGAGAATATTCTTGAATACTGATAAACAGAAGCCTGAGCTAATCTTTATGAGTTGTTCTAGGAAGCTCTGAAGCCATGGCTGTACAGTTGAAAATGTTTTTAATTCAGATCTTCACTAACATGGTTTCCTCATATAACAAGAAATTTCTTCTTCCAAGAAATGGTTTCTCAGTTTTTAAATGATGAGTTAACCAAAATGATTTCTTTTCCCAAAAGAACATGACAAAGCATAGATGGCTCTGGATGGAGCACAGCAGCTGTTTAGCAGTACATAACAGTATGGGGCAATAAATAAAGAATACTATACCCAGTTAAAAGTGGGAATGAAAGCAGAGGGAT
The DNA here is from genome assembly GCF_003343035.1 of Apteryx rowi. Lineage (NCBI taxonomy): Eukaryota > Metazoa > Chordata > Aves > Apterygiformes > Apterygidae > Apteryx > Apteryx rowi. Next base: position 1,530,547 of record NW_020447209.1, on the reverse strand, counting down.
AGATACTGCAAGTGTTTGAATGTCTCCACCTCACACATTAAAAATAGAATTGGATTAAAACTGCATTCTGTTTTCCAACTATATTTCATAAAAATGAGTAATTTTTCAATATTTATTGCAATTTTTCATGGCTTTCCCAGGCAACCAAAAAAAAGAACGAACGAAAGAATGAAAGAATGAAAGAACAAAAGAAAAAAAAAACCCACNNNNAAGGAATGCCAACCAATAAAACCAATAATGTAAGTAATTATTTTAACAGACATGACAAAGCAGATTTGCAAGTGGGTGTCTGTTGCCATTTCAAAAACACAAAAAAGTAAGCTGCCAATACTGCTAAACGAGGGGAAACAAATACACATGCAACCTCTCAGCACAGAAAAGTAACTGGTATTTATTGCATTTAAGCTCATTTTATTTGACTTTTCATTTAATTTTACTTTGCTTCTCATGGAGTGCATTATATTAAATATTTACTATCTTGGTTAGGATGTCAAGGCACACTTTACTGTCTTATTAGATTACCGAACAGTAGTTCATGGAGGAATTATTTAGGGTTGCTTGAGGGTGGAGAATTAAATGTGATGGGGTGAAATTAGAAAAGGAAGACGCATAGGCAGTTAATCCGGTCATATCCAGAAAACTGTAGACTGTTTCTGAGGAATGAACTAGATCTTCCCTTCCTTCAGGTTTTTTTCAAATAGACTGGGTGGACTGACAACAGCTGTTAAATAATAAATACCCCTGCAGTCACAGAGAGAAGAACTCATTGGCTTTATTTTCTTGGTAGCATTATGGTCTCCTGGCTTGAGTATGAGAGTCAGAAGACCTTTTTCCCAGCTCTGCCACCTTGGTGGAGCCACCTCAGCTTTTTCACTTTTACTTGAGTCTATTTGAATTAGAGGCCATGAGATAGAGGTCTCTTGCAGTATCTTAAGCCTCTCAAAATGAGGTTTAATTCTAAGTGGGGTCTGTCATTGCTACCGTAATGCAAATAATAAATAAATGGAATATTTTCTAGCAAAGATTGCATTCTCTATTTTGTACCACCTTCTATTTCTTCTTTTCTGTTAAACTGTGGCAGCATATAAAGAGACTCAATCACCTGCAGAGCTTTATGCCCCTGGAAAACAGTCTTAACATCCAGAAGTGAAAAGTCCACCAACATACATCAATCTTCTCTTTTGCCCCAGTCCTTCAACTCATCAGTCACTAGGCTTCTTCTATCAGCAAACATTGAGAAGTGCTTCCAGAAAATGATTTTCTTTCTCTCTCTCCTTTAACTATGGAGGGAGCCCAAGTGATACCCTTAGAAATGGCTGTACTGGGTTGGACCAATGGTCCATCAAGCCAAATGATCAAACATGGGTTTCTAGAAAAGAGCACAAGGATGGGCAAGCACGCTGTGAGTTAAGTCCCCAGAATATCCACCTGGATACCAATAACTGTGGCTCAGGGACCTCCTCAGTCAGAAGTAGAGTTGTTGTGATTAATAGCTTTCAGTGGCTGTTTTTCTATGAAGCTGTTTAAAACATCCAAAGCAACTAGCTAAAGCGATATAACTAGTCTTTAGAAGGCTAAAGTTAGTAAGAAGAAGCCCACCCAGAACCCCCTGTATTTTATCATTGTTTCAATGATAATCAATTTTGCTTTCTTTTAGCTCTGGTGGCATTTCATAGTCTCTTTTAGCTCTGGTGGCACTTCATGGAGAAGAAAGCCACAGCGGCACAAGAACCATGAGCCTGAAAACCATTTAGTGCTCTCTGGAAGGCAGGGGTTGGACGTCTCCCAGGGAGACATTAGATCTGGTGGTCAAATTACTTGCAGGGACAGCACAGSAACTGAAGATTACAGGCTCTAGGAGGGACTGAGGGATAGGGGGGAAAAAAAAAAAAAGTCATCCTTTTCCAGCCAGCAAACAACTGTACCTTCGAGGTGCAGCTTGGAGCCAGGGCTTGGTTCCAAGTGCACCTCTGCAAGAACTCAGTCCACCACGCTTTCCAGGAGGTCAATCACATTAAACTACTCCTAATGTTTTATTGAAAATTCGTAGCTTGTTCTGCTAATCTATAAATTCCTACTCCACGTTGTGTCTGTCTTTTAAATCATGGGTTGGAGGCTTTCCCAATTTTCAACTTCTAAAATCTACCCAGTTATCATATAATTACTATTTTCTCCCACACTTGCTTACAATAGCCCTGTTTTATGCTTGTTTATTTTGCTGCTGTGGATTTATTTTGATCCCAATGGATCACTGTTGTGGCATGAGTAATATCTTTAAAACAGCAAACAAACTCTCGTCTATCATCATGAAAACTCTCAGAAAACTCTTGGATGCCATATTCAGCATCGCTTTTACTGTGATTATAGGAAAACAATCGGAAAACACTGCTGGAGAAAGAGAGGATGGATGGATCTTTAGCGTCAATAAACATTCAAAATTACATGATTAAGATCCCAACTATGTGACCCGCCCTGTGCATTTGGTAGAGTTATTTTGGGGGAGAGGGATGAAAAGGGATTTTCTATAATGAACTTCTTTTTTTCCTTTCCTATTTCATATCAGGTTTCATGTCAATCAATAGAAAATGTGTCCTTAGCTTGTAACAGAAGAAGGGATCTCCATCACTACGCTCTTGAGCAAGATGCCTGATCAGCTATTAGTTTTCTCATACGWAAATATATACCAAACAAGGGAATGCTCACTAAAATTAAAAATAGAGTATTTCAGAAGGGAATTTCAGAAGAAAAGGACTCTTTAAGATTCAGGGTTAGATTATGGAACTGACAGCCACAAGAAATTGTTGGAGCCCGGGAGCTGGCTAGAGTCAAGTTAAGCCTGAATGTGTATTTGGGTGTCAAGATGGTTTCTACTCTAATTATACTAAATTGTGAAATCAAATTAAATTTAATATTACCAGAGTGTATCAGAACATAAAAAACAGACAAAAAAAGTTTACAAAGACAGCAGTCTAACATTTGCCTAGAGTACGGTGCTTAAGCCAATAGCATGGTGTTTAAATGTAATTTAATTAAGAAAGTACTGTTAAACATGCAATCCTCCTAGACTTTCCCTGTGCCAAGACAGAAGACCCTCCAGAAGGCAATGCATCCCGTTTTAGACCTGACCTGTCTCCTGCAGTGCCATTCTCCCTCTACTGTCTACCCAGAGAGTCAAGAGTGACTCGGCATCTCATTTTGATGCCTCACTTGTGTTCCCAAAATAAGTGAGATGAAGCTGGGGTTAAATTAGCTTTCAGGCATGTGTGTTCAACTGTCCTGCTGAACTAGGTAGCCCTGATAAAACATGGCAGATCCTATGTGGGTTGTATCTGTTTTCATTCTTCCTTATTAGTGCATTATTTGTGCTGAAAACTGGGAGATCCTGGGTGAAATGACCTGCAGAGCCATGCACTTGGGAGGACCAGGCCCTGCAGTCCTTGCACCAAAGACATCTGGAAGGGTCTTGAGATGAGAGACTGAATATAACCGGTTGGGCTTGGTCTTGCAATCTTGATGCAGAGTCATGATCTCCTTGGCCAATGTGCCTGCTCAATAGGATGAACTCTGAGCAGGGTGAGGGTCTTAGTGGCACCCACCAAGAATATCCCTACTTCTGCTGTCTAATAATTCTGGGGAAAGCACTGATGTGAAGGTAAAGGACAAGGCACACTGAGGAGGCTGCAATGAAGCAGTAGATGGTACTGGTGGGGGAAAAAGTGAGAAGCCAAGGGAAAGAAAAAAACACAGTGGCTTTCAGCTATCAAAATGCCCAATCAGCTGTGGTTTGTGGCTCTGCTGGATGCTTTAAATCCACTTCCTAGTGTCRAAGCTGAAGTAGATCTGTTCAGTGCTCAGCATTACTTTTCCTTAAAGAAAGTGGCTGTTGGGAGTACAAGCTGCAGGCAGGCTTTGGGGGAGAAGATGAGGGGGGGAGAGGATCAAGGAAATCTCAGAAAGAGAAGGGACTAGGAAAAAAAAAACCCCAGACTTGATTTTCCTCTCATTTAAAGCAGTTTTACATGTTAAAAGTCTGATGATTTCAGGAGAGCTGTCCCTCATTTACCCCTGTATTGTACCAAGTGCGTACCAGGGAAAGGTTTCATAACATGCACCATCCTTGTATTCTTTTTCCTGCTTTTTTTTCTGACTTTCTTACTAGCAACCTTTTTCAGAGTTGCCACCAAAATAAAATGAGTAAAATAAATATGTTGCTTTATAAATATATATGTATATGAAAACAAAACAAATAATGTGTTTTCTCGGAATTTGCCTTCACAGACCACTTATAATATGCTGGTATAATACAGGCTTCTGAGTTTGGACCAGTGTTATATATATATAGGTGCTGACAGATGCTAACAGGTATATCCATTAATCGGATCCCCTAAAACCCACTAATTCTCACCTTAATATAGACAGAGTGGTTGTTAAACTTTCTCATTTTGCCTTATCTAATGAGAAATCTCTCAGTATTTGTGTTAGAGACGCCCAGGGAATATCATAAATGCTGAGGTAAATGTCATAAGGTCAGATAACCCTACGAAAGCATTTTTAAGGTCAAACATTTTGCACGATGCTTGCTTACTGAGTAACCAAGTTCTCAGCAATCTTAAAGCAGGTTCTGTTTACATGAGAAAGCATGAAAATGACTATGAGGAAAAAAATATATAAACACTGTGTTGCCTGGCCCTTGACAGTTGAGGCTACGGACAATATATTACACACAGATGTACATTTTGTAATGCTTTCATTTAAAAGGTTTAAGCTGTTTCCAAGGGGACTGCTCCAACTCCCAGACAAACGGTCGCTTGACAGCTCTCCTAGTGCTCAAAGCTCTCATGCAATTTTGTTCAATACACAAAGTGCCAGACTGAAGGAAATTGCTGTTCCTCATCTGATGTTAAGTGATTGGCTTTCTATCTTCATTAAATGTGTGCTACTCGATGCCTCAAAGACATTTTACCTTGTCCTAGAACACGAACTTTAGCAGCTTTGTGAAATACCCAGAAGGGCTCCATGGAAATAAGAAGAAAATCTTAAGTCCTGCCTGCCTACGCCCTTGCCCCTGTTAAATCGATTAGAGATTGGACAGATCAGATGCTGTCTCACTAGATGTCCTGAGTTACTCTTAAAGTTGGTTTCTGAATTCAAATGAGATTTTAATCCCAAGGATCCAGATCTTATTTGCAAAGATGAATTAAGGACAGAGGAAAAGGAAGAAGGGGAAAGGATTGAGGGGAAAAAAGAAATATGTTGGCTTTCAGGGGCATTTAGGTATGAATGATTACTAAATTAATGTAGTTAGCAGGGAAGCACTGGTGCTGCTGGATGTCGATAACCTTCTCTGCTCTAGTTAAAGTACCCGGTGCTCTGCATCTTTGCTAATTCTGATGAGAATTCAGGTAGTTTTATGCAAAATGGGTTTCAGCTGGAGCGTGTGGAGCCTCCCCTGACCTCGCGGAGCATGGTGGGAGAGCAGACACCTTTCTGGGTCAGTCCTTGGCCAGGCATGACAAAGAAAGGGAAATTTGTCTCTCAACAGCCATTAAAGAAACAAGCATCCTTTTTCCCATTTTGGTAATAATGAGGAGCTGCTGCACATCTGAAAGCTTGAAAACACAACTGTGCTGTTGAAAGCCTCTATAATGAGATCTCTGTTTGAGAGTCAGATCCGATCAAATAATAGGCCTTCCCTGTTTGTGTTGAAGGGTGGGTAAACAGCCTCAAAGTGAACGCTAACCAGAAGAAATTGTGCGATCGTCTCACATTTGTGCAGATGGTTTGTCCCACTGCTATTCAAAGCCCTACTGCTCTGCGGTGGGACCTTGGTCTGATAGAAAGCCGCTACTTATTTACGAAGAAAGGTGAATATTTACCCTGATGACAATTCAGCACACCGGAGGGGGGAAAAAAAAAAAAAAAAACCTGCAAGAAGGCAAGAGCACTATGCCTTGTGGAGAATATCATTACCTCTGAAAGACTGGATGGATGGGGACATTATCAGTTTTCACCCACTTCTTCCAGTAGTCCCCAAATAAAAAAATGCCTGTGTGTAAAAGGGGTGCAATACTGAAAGTGCCATCACTGGGAAAAGTGGTACCCTGGGCAGAATGAGGAATAGCTTTTTATACTGAAGTATGGAGGCACAAATTAGCACTGAAAAATCCCAGGAATTGAGCCTGGGTCCTTGTGGAAGAGATAAAGCAACTTTAAGGTGGCGATAGTCCCTTAACACTTTATGGCCGACCACAGGAAAAAAGGAAAAAAAAAAAAGATTCACAAATGGGTTGGTGCGTAAACATCCCCTTCCATCCCCTAAAAATGATCCAGCCCACACAGGCACAGAAAATCATAGTAATCTCAAAAGCCGTGGAGCTTTTCTAGCCCACGGAAGAGGTTAAAATTCTCCACGGATCTTCAGTACATTTGAAGACCTTTCCAGGTGGTTCCACATGACTTACCAAAATGAATAGCTCAACATGCGGTTAAAGCATGGTATTTAAGGATTTGGAGGCCAGATTCCTCTCACCCTAACTTTAAATACTTAACTGAGCTGCTAAATGAAAAGCAGGGATTTAGGGAAAAGAAATCAACCCTGAATTGGCAGATGAAGGTGTTTCTTTCCACTGGCTAAAAAGGGTCTAGAGCAACCATATTTCTAACATAATTGCCACTGTTAGAAGCCCAAGTTTTCATCTGGAATGAATCCAGATACTTCCCTTAGATAGCATTTCCCCTAAAATGCCATCCACCATGCTTCTGAAACTTTCTTCTACAAATGCTCAGTACTCTAACCTGGTCTACTTCATGTCATGGCAAGGAAATCCAAAAAACTTAGACACAAAACAACCTACTTTTTTAAAAAATGAAATAAAATACTCGGGAGTGAGAATGAACTGAATTTCCCAGTTTGGCAAAAGCCATATGATCCAGGGAAACAGATAACAGTAATTTCTCAATAGGGGACCAATAATTAGTTGGGAAGGGAGAGAAGTAACTTTTCTGTTCCTTTCGTATCAGGAAATAACAAATCATATAACGAATTGTCACTGTTTTATTTAAATTTCAGACCGCTGTCATTAAAACAAATATAGAAAAAATGTTAATGAGATTTAGCAGCTAAGACAGTTTATTGTGTTAGGTTTTGCATAAGGACTGGCTACAGGAGAACCATAAGAAAAAAAGACCTGTGTTTTCCCACCACGAGGAGCACAGGAAAGGGGATAAACAACTAATCTTCCTGGAAGCCCAATTCAAGCAGCAGTTGTTTGTAGTTATGAATGTGTAATCCTATTTTTATATTCCACATGTGGATATAAATTGCCAGCCCTGCTTTGCACTTACCAATATGTCATACCTGTGAAATATTTTATTGTATAAACAAAACAATGTTTCACTTCATATGAGACAGTATTTCTATGCCGATCCGACATCAAAAGGAGTGCTGCACTACTCTGTTATTATATTGTCTATCAACAGGCTCAACTGGTGTCTCTGGACATGCTGGCCTGGGAGACAGCCTCTTCCCTTCTAATCCCAAGACAGAGAACAAGGCATATATTCTTTCTCCCCATTTTCCTGCTATTAAATGAGGAAAACAGCTGTTTCTTCCACAGGGTGGCGAATGTTTGTAAAGTTTTCAAGAGAGTATATGCAATTATTCATGAAGAATATAAATATTAATGGCTTGATTCAACATAGCAGTAATCTGTCTTTCTTTAAGGTATTATACTGTTCTCCGTCATCACAGCATCTGAAAAAGTCCCACACAATATTTATTGAGCAACTGAGAGTGTTAGAAAAGTTCTTGGACTTCATGGTGCTGCTCACACACTTTTCTCTTTGGAAATAGTTCTTAGGCTTTAGGGGAAAGAATTTTTGCTCTTGCTTTGATTTGTGTTTTTGATGATTGATTGATTTGACTATGTAACTGATTTTATTTTGCCATTATTTGATTTACTGAAATTATAGTCGGGTGAGGCGGGGTGGGGGTAGAGGACATGCCCATGTTCTGAACAAACCTCTTGTTATGTTGGAAAGACTTTTTTCCTGGGTGATTGCTGAACATTTATAACATCTATGTAACTGCAGTTTTCCATCATGCGAGACTTTGCAATGGCACAATAGGGAAAGTGCAAAACTGTTGCATTTATGAATAGTACTACACAACCCAAAGACTGAGACATTATTTAATATATAGATTAGATGGATTAGAGTAGAAAAAAATCCACCAGAAACAATGCTGTAAAATAGTGCTGAATTTAACCCAAATTTGTTCATTTGCTCAGTACCGTACTTATCTATAGTATGACTTTGGGAAGATATTCCCAAGGATGTGTCCTGTCTATCTGTACTGGCAGAGAGGGATGAAATATAAACTCTGCTTATCACATTTGTAAGGACTGGCCCCAAGGATCTTTCTCTCACAGGGTCTATAGTAAATTAAGCTACATCCATACTGGTAATTTAAATGTCCCGAAAAAACATTCACAGACACTGAGACCACCTGGCCTGGAACAGTAGGCGTCTGAACTAGTAACCTCTCGTAGACTCCAAAATAACACAGATGCATAAAAAAATGTCTTGTGTGAATGATCTCTAGATTTTTCTAATTCCTGATCCAAACTGAGGAATTATTTGGGGGAGACTAGTTGACACAGGAAAAAGCTATTTTGCAGATGCTTCTGACATTGCAGCAGAAGAGATGATTGTATTCCAGTGTTTGGGACTGTTCCCAGGCGCTGTTTAATTTACTTGTATGGAGATACTCTTAATGTTCCCATTAGCGAGATGAGTTTTAACATCTACTGGAGAGCAAAAAATTGTTCAATACATGCCCTGACTATGCCAGTGCGGGATGGCCTGGGAATATTAAATTAAAGCAGTTGCCAACCAGTAATGCAACATTTTTTAATTATTCAGAACTACTCTGCCATTGTCACAACTGAAAACCAAGGACTTGGCAGAGAAAACTGAGATTAAAAACCTACCATCACCCCATCAGCAAAGGACGACAGAGAATTTGGAATCGCCAGGTGTTGCTTTCCAGATGTTGCCTCTGATGATACTGCAGATACAGAGTGGATTTAACTCGTGAGCCAGAGGATAAATGTGAAAGCTACTGGCAGGCCAACTGTCCTGTACCCCTGCTCATCTGCCCCTTTTTAGTACAAACAGCACAATTTGAGTAGAAGAGGTTAATGATTCCCCACACCATGTGATCTAGTTTATAGATCTGTATAAAGGTTTTATGGCAACACTTGATTATGTGATGTCCCAAATGATTTATCAAAGAAGCTGATGTAAAAGACCAGCAAGAAATGCTAGGGAATTAACTACCTAATTCTTTCTGGGAAACAAACAAACACTCCGAGCCCTCAGGAAACTGGAAACCCGTCTGGTGCCGAAAACAACTTGTAATTTGTTTGCCTTTGATGAGTCTCCTTAGTCACAGGTAATAGTGATAAATTCACAACTCGTGACAAGTAAAAAGAGGAACGGGAAAGGYGCACTGCACATTGAAGTCGTTTAATCACCCACCGAACACAGCGTCTACAAAACAGGTTTCCTTCACAATGCTTTATTGCTCCGGCTGGGCGGGGGGGAAAGGAAAAAAGAAAAGAAAAGAAAAAACAGTAGGCAGCACAATGGACTTTGAAGTGCTGAAATAGCAGAATAGCGGGAACCGAACGGCAAATAAAAAATGAAGATTAGCTTAGAGAATTGTAACATCCAACTTTCATTTCTCTTATTTCTCCACAAAAGGCTATTAATCAGAACTATCCCCACTACACAGGTTAGCAAAACACAGACTGAACCTATACAGTTTTCTCTCTATGTGACCGACATCTCAATGCCAACCTCTGGGCAAGAGCTCCAGCCCTGGCAGATCAGCATGATGGTGACCCTGGGTGAGGATCCTTCCTACTTGCCAGTGAGCTTCCACTAAAGATGAAGCCACACGGGAAATGTGGTTCAGGATGCTCCTCTCTGAAGCGCTCCAGAGAAGCAGTGATGATCCTCTCATCTCCGTGACTGTGGACAAGACTGATAGTTCCAGATTTGCCCTCCACTATAAGCGCTTACATGAAGCATCTGAACTAAAAGTGAAGATTTCCAAATAGCTCTAGAGGGAAACACAGCCCATCATGAAATGAACTTAGAGTTAACTAGTTTTATTTTTTTATTTTAATTTTTTTTTTACCTTTGGTATCTGAAGTTCAGTGGATCTGGATCTTAAGGTCTTATTCTCTGTAAAAAGAGAGATAATCACACTTTCCTTTAACAAAAAGGGGAATTTTTTTATTAGCTAAAATAAACAATGAAACAGCTTACAATTGTTCCTGAGGAAATTATTTATCCTGACAGTGCATGGGCTGGCCACATCCTTTTACAGGTCCAACAGAGTCGCTGTTATTGGAGTGGTTATATATTCTGCCCTGACCAATTCTGCACTTCCTATGTGTACTCTTGGGAATATTTACTAGTGAAGAAGAAGATAAATTAGCAAAAAAAGCAACTGAGTAAGGTCTAAGATATGATCTTTTATGTCAAGCATTTTTAGAAGTGACCGTTTGGAAAGTGATGCAATATCCCTACAAGAGTCAGAAACGCACCTTGGCGAAGGATTTGCAAACAAGGCTGAAAAGCTGCCTGCTGGGTGATGTAACCGAGCTACAAGACCCATCAGTTTACTGGTTGGAGCTGTTGTGAGATGATCTATTTCTGACTTAAAAGGGGAAAGGTGGCATGCGCATTGGCGTGAAATCACAGGACATGGTTCTGGCTCAAAGGTTACTGAGTGAACCCAGAAGATTTTATCAAAGTCAGCAAAACCCTATTGATATAGTATCTTCATAGATTTGGTCTATAATGGATAAGCATTAACCTATGATTGTCCACACTTTTAAATTGTTGGCATGGCCCCAGACAGTGTTTTGACTGAGCACTTACAAACAATTTTGGGCAATATTTCAGGGTTGTATGGGCTAAAGAGCATTCTTAAGAGGGAGTGTGCACACGCCCAACTCCACCTCAAGGAGAAGAGAGTTTAGAAATAAATTCCTAAATACTGCATGTTATCTGAAGTAATACCTTTGAGATTTATTCTTTGATTTAATCAACACAAGAGAAAAATAAAAGAATAAATCAGATGCTAAGAGGAAGTGCAGTGTCTCGGTTATTATTAATGTCTGAGAGATAAAGAAGGGGACATTAACTGGAATGTGGCCAACTTCATTAATTATAGGACAAGAGTAGTAGAATAGTAGGAGAAAGCATATTCACAATAACTTATGATGTTAAGATTTTAAATGCCCAGCATTAGAGGAAGTGAAGCTCATTAACAGTTATATCTATGAAGAAAAGGAGCCAGAGCTTGACATGAGCCTTTGCTCTCTTAACTTTCTATAGCAGAATATGGACACTTAACAAGAAGCTCCAGAGGTCTGTAGGACTTCAGAGTAAGAGATCCTCAAAAAAAGTATTCTGTACCATGGCAAAGGGTACTGTAAAAGGGGTGAACTGTGCAAAACTGAGACGAAGCCACCATAACGAATGCCACTTCTGCATTATGGCTACAGCTGATGCAATTTTATATTTTTGGTTGTGAACTGTGATGTCACAATGCTCAAGAAAATGTATGAGCAGCTGTGAATCCGTACCAGGACTGAAGAAAATGGAAGAGGTGACAAAGGACAAATGTTTTATGTCGCTCTTCAATGAGACAATCTTTGACGAGAAACTGCTCAAAGTAAAAGCGTCAAACAGTTTGATGGGGATCATGACCAAAATCATAAATCCTCAAACCAAAATTCCAAAGAACCATTTTGAATTTATATATATGTATACATATATGTAYGCATATTGTGTATGTATAAGTAAATGTATATACATATGTATAAATAAATGACAGGAAAAGGCTGCTTCACTTAATATGATGAATGGTATTTATTGTTTACCAAAGACAAGGATTTGCAGCTTAAACTTGGAAACAAGCCATACTGGTTCAGCGTAAATTAGTAGTTGCAGGCCAAGAGATAGCTGGTCTGTTAAGATGTTTGCAGTGTTTTATTGTCTAGATTAATTAATGATAATGGTCAAGAGTACGATAATGCACTGACTTCCAAGAGGGAATCGGGCAATCTTCCCTGCTCAATGGAGTGTTAGAAGATTTGAAATATCTGAGGCATGAGAGGCTTCTAGGATGATTTATACAACTCAGAGTTCAAGCTGCCTGGTCCTGGAAATTTGCTATTAGAAGGTTTCTTGTAGCTTACGTGAATATTATTGCTTCATAATGTATTTTTTTTCATAATTTCTGGAAATTTAAGATTCTTCAAAAAACCTATGCAACTAATATTTTTTAATCTTGTGTTTTTTAATTCATTCCATATAAGTTTGAGTTTTTGTTGCTATTTTGTCTTAGTGATCAGTTATGTAAAGAACCAATCATTTAAAGTGCTTGTCTTAAGTACCACTACATAACAACTGTTCTCATAATACATTTAACATTTCTTTAGTTTCAAAACGGCACTGGATAGATTCTATGAAAGAACAACTCTGTGTTTTCCATTTTAAATGAGACCTAACCCTTCATCTAGCTTTCTTGTTCTTGCAAACATACCTGTCAACAGAAATGCATATCACACCTGATCTGAGATAAGCAGCCATTCACGAACCCAAGTATTTACAGAGCCTTTGAGCCACAGGAAAATAAATAAATAAATAAATAAATAAATAAATATATTATCAGTGAAGAATCACAAATTTTGGAGTCGGAAAGTCTCTTATCATTCAGTTCTTATGGCTTCTATATGTCAAAAGTTACTTTTCATATAGAATTGAAGGTTTTACATTTGTTATTTATATGAATATTGGAGGGAACGTATCTAGTTCGCTTTTTAAAGGAGGATTAAAGGCCTCCTATAGTAAAGAGTTTGTCACTTTGAGGACTGGAAAACAAATGAGTAATTGAAATAGAAACCAAAGAAATATATGACACGGGCATAGAAATGTTCCTCAAGGAAGTATTTTTTACTGAAAGATTACAGAAAACATTCCTTATTAACTAGACATAATCATTAAAACCGAACACATACATACATCTTATATGAAAAAAACAATTATTTAAATTTCTTTAACTTTCCAGACTACCATTGTTTTAATTATATAACCACATTAACTTAGTAAGAAAATAACATTCATTTAAATATCTCTTAGAGGGAGAGTTTTCTGCTTTTGAGGTTTGATCCCTTTCATGACAAATTCCCAACACAGCTCTATCTCTAATCTGAGAAGTATAAGACAGGTGTGGAGACTATTTCTTGGCATGGAGTTTTATGTTGATAGGCTGCCTCTATTTTTAATTTATTTCCTCCTAGCAGCTGATCCAGTAGTTTTGTGAACCATTCATATAACTTTCTTGGATGAAAATTTTCTACCCCTTCAGGGAGGCCCACAAGTTGTGTATTGACTTGACAGGGGATGGCTGACAGCTTTGTGATAGTATTTTCAGTCCCTTTAGTTTTATCCTTCGAGAAACATTCTTTGCTATCCAAGAGCGGCTGTTTGGTGTATGTTTTGGCTGGCACTGATTCAGACACTGCTCTTCCTTTCACTGATGTTAGCTGGTTTAGAAATCTGCCTACCCTTTTCTGAGGCAGGTCTAAAGACATGGTCTAAGAACTGCAGTGATCAGAATTTCACAGAATTTAAAGCTAGAAGAGATTGTTAGATCATTTTGTCTGAGTGCATTTATGTCACAGGCCATTATATTTAGTCTTTACACCGTATTAGTTTCAATAACTCAGGTTGGGCTAAACTGTGTAGACCTGGATTCACCGTATATAACGGTGGGTACCTACTGAAGCACCTATGTAAAGAGCCTGTGCACCTTTGGTTCCTTCGCAGACTAGACTCCGTGGAAAGAAATCAGTGCTTCCAGAGGGCAAATCAATCCAAGATATAAGCTGTCCTGTAAAGAACTCCTCTTTATATATATAGAAGGATGGCTCTGAGCCTGTAAAAAGGCCTGAGAGCTTTACTAACTAGAGCTCTGGGGCTACTACCATGGTGAAAGAACATTAGAGTATTTAGGAAATAGAGAACAAAACAAACAAACAAACATTATATCATCGAACAAAGTCCCAGTGTGTCTACTGCTCAAATACAATGAGTGGATTGTCAACCAGCAGAACTTTCTATGCCGACTTGGAAACATGGAAAACATAACTTATAAAGGTAACATGGACAATCGAAGGTATGGATAGGCTTTCATGTTAGGAAAAACTAAATATGCTGAGGTTCTTCAGCTTGCTAAAGAGACAGCTGACAGAAACTATGATAGAGACCTGTGAAATGATGAGACACGTTCTCACTGCGTTCACTGTCCCTTCTAATACTAGCATCAGGGAAGGGCAAATGAAGACACGTTTCAGGTTCAAACCAAAAGGAAGGGATTCTTTACCCAGCAAGACATTACGCTGTGGAACTCAGAAGTCCATTAAAATAAAATAAGGAGCATTTATTATCTAAGCTTTCAGTTCTCCAGAAGTTTTTAAACAAATCTCATCATTTAACTACCGCACTTCCTAAATAGGAAACCATTTGGTTATTTTAATTGTGTAGGGTATATAAATGATAAAAAGGGAAAGAGAAAAAGAAAAAATCATTGACTTGCAGCTTCTGCAGCTTCAGGAACAGACGCCTCATACACATAAAATAGCAGCTCAGGAACAATGATGCCTGGTGTTGGGCAAAGCAACATCTGTCTGAGGAAAAACATCTGGACTGCCGCAGCATGCAGTAGGAAGCAAAATTTATCTTAATGATTCTCCCTGGAGACTGGCAAAAATGAGCTTTCTGCATAGAGTTGGTCTTTAGCAGTCCAGTACAATTGTACCAGAAATCTTAGGGGTACTCTAACGCAGCTACAGCAGATTCGGGGAGTTCTGCCATTCGTGTCATATTGACCATATAGAAACCATATAGAAAACATTTCCAAAAGCCTTTGAGAGCCAACATCATACTGAAGTTCACTGCAGAGACCCTCACCCTTTCTCAATATACGAGAGTTTGGATTCAGGCTTTCAGATATTCTTTATTCCTTTTGTGTCACATAAAATACTGGGGAAGGATGTGAAACCTCTGTCCCTGGCATTCAACAGCATCCTGGTGGAGCAAGCCCTTGCCTTCAGAGCAGGGGTGGCTGCAGAATGCTGCCTTCAGCTGGCAGATCTGAATGTCACAGTGAGCTTGCATGTGCTAAAGAAGATCACAGGCTGCTCTAACCTGTCCTTGCAAGTGGATCCAGAAGAAAATGTGCTGCTTTGCTTTTAAAGAACTATGCATGTGCAAAAAGGCATAACCCAGAAATACAGCGGTAGTAATTGGTTTCGTGTAAACAAATGCTATCTGATTTAAAAGAATACACATGCTCCATGGTTACTAGACACAATGTTTGTGAAACGCATCAGCATGTTTTTAAACATCTAGTGACAACCTCCCCCTGACTTTAAGGCACTTGAAGCATTGCTATATAATGTTTATATATACATATATAACATTTAAGGTCAGGCAGGGAAGAAGAATAATACTAAAGCAAGTTGCCCAGAAGCTGGCCTATTTCTGCTCCTCAGCTGGTAGTAATGGACATGATCCTTCCCTGCATCCTTGCAGCTGCAAGAAGAAAGAGAGTCTATACCATACAGGGCTCTGGAACCATAAACCGATCAGAAGTAATACCATGATGCATGCTGCAATCTTTTCATCACAGTGTTGCATCAGTAAGGAAAAATGCTGGACTGCAGTGAGCCATCTCAATGCAATAATTCTCTCCAACTTCACTTGGTGATTAAGCAGCTCTCCTGCCTTTAATCATCAAATGATGAGGGCTGCCTGCTTAAACAGAGAAACTGTTTTCCAGATTGACCACGTATCTGCTGAGATCAAACAGCAGAGTCACCTTCCAGACCTAACATCATTTATCCAGGATCATTCTTAGCATGACAAAAAGGACTTGTGTCTCTCGTGATGAGGAGGGATTTAAATTCATCCCTCAGGAGTTCGAGGTAGGCACCTTCACACCATGTACCAAAATTTCTGTTATGCTCTGCACTCCACAAATGCCCACTAAGACTCAAGATGTCCATCAATGAGCCTACATCCTACAGCAGGGAGACAGGAAATTCCATGTCCTTTTTGGCATGTAAAAAAATGAAGTCTAAAGTCCATATTCACACCAACTACTCTTTATCCCTCTCTTCTGTATCATAACTACTGTGATGACCAAGTAATAAGTAATACAGATGATCTTCTACCCAAGGCACCCAGATCCTAATTGATAATATTCACCAAGAGAAGAAAAGTAACTGTGGCACCAAAGTTAAACACATACAGTAAGCAGTTTGGTCTCGTACAAATGAGTATGGTTTACAGGTTTTAAAATAGCTTAATGACTTGTCTGCAAGGATTAACATTTTTAAAAACTAAAAAAGGAAAAGAAAAACAACTAATAATACAGTCCTATTAAAAGATGTTTCATATGGATCACTYGGATAACTCTAAAAATTGAGCCCCTTTGTAAACATGTAGACTCATGTGGTTGACCCGGAGACACACAGGAAATCTGTTGCAAAGCCATGTCTTACAAACAAGGATAATCTTCCCACCTACCTACAAATGTTAATTAAGTTGCCCAAGCACATAAAGAAATGTGCTTTCTTAACGCCGTTAAAATTCATCCATGACTAGGAATGCGCTCTGTTAAATGCATGGTTTGCTCCCAGTGTTGTGTTCCTGCATTTTACCTAGAATACTGAATTGCTTCCGAAGAATAACAAATGGTTAACAGCTTTCCAAACAGAGGTTACAGGGCTAGCTCATGTAAATCAGTATAGTTCTGCTGAGTGCATTTACACTGGCTAAAGATCTGTTTTTTCCAAAAAAAAAAAAAAAAGAAGCATTCATGCACAGAGGAAGCAGATAAGCTTTACACATCCTAAAAGGCAGATGTGGAACCAGCGCGTGGAGCAGCTACTAAGCTACAAACAGGAAGGTGTCTACTGCAAGAGAGAGTGCAAAGCAATTTGGAGGTGTCATGATACAAGGGTATAGCGATACAGCTTACTCGGGTTAATGGCCTGATAATATCAATGCTGGGGCCCGGAAAGCCACTGCCTCAACATCCTTGGCTGGCGATGTCAATACAAGCTCCACAGAGATGGGGCTCGGGGCAAAGTCGGGGACTTCGCATGCCAGACTGATGAAAGAAGGGAAATCTATTTCAGTGCTTAAAGGACGGAGCGGCTTTTGGTGCAGAAGGTCAGACAGATACACGGGTAAGTTGCTGTATAGGAGTAGACTGGAAAAGGACTAATGAAATAAAACCCAGATAAGGCTTTGGAACAAGATCCTACAGTCTATCAATGCCCTGGGATAGTGTAAGAGAGACACATGGGAACTCAGACATAAGGCAAGCAGGGTTTTCTTGCAGTGTTGACAATAAATATGTTTGTTCTAAAAAAAAAAAAAAAAAGAAACCCTTGGAACAAAAAGCCCTTGCAGGCTGATATGGGAAGAAAAGCCTGTTTGTGGTGAACACAATGGAGAATTTGTTCACGCTGAGGCAGACAAACCCATCACTTGAAAACTGAAGTCGTTTTTTTGACCCTGCTCACTCCTCGTGCCACGTCCACCCAACTGGCATTTATCCCTCCAAGCCAGGGAAATCCATCTCCCCTTTCATGAAGAAGAGAAAACGGACTCCTGTGGGTGTATTCCTGGAAGCACTGGCCTGGCAGGTGCTGGATGGGTGCACTGCCCTGCTGAACGTGGGCCTTGGGAACACACTGGGGACCTGTCCTCCATCATTCCCCAAGCGTGCAGAAATGCACGGGGTGCACGACGATATCGGTCATGCCCACACCTCCCTGACCCTGTCRCCTGGTTCTGTAAATTTTTATTTATAGGAGGCACAGGAGACACCATGCGTCTCCCCTGCTTTCTTAAGACTCACCAAAGCAAAGAGAATCATCAGTGGCAGGAGTTTCCAGAGAAAGCATAATTCTCTGCCCGTCATTGCTGGTTATTTCTCTCTATTTAAGCACATGGCAGCCTGGAGAATCCAGCCCCAAACAGTTTTGCTACATTTAATCAGACCGTTGAAAAAAACCTTTGTATTGGCAACTATATCTGATTATATCTTAATAGCTAAATTCAGGTTACTATGCAATACACTTTCTTCATTTCAGACTAAATCCCTGGCTAGAAACAGAATTTATTGGTTCTTTTCTAATATATACTTTAGAATACGCTCATTTCTATAGAGCTTTCTAATACAGAAGGTCTTTCATGGTGCAGGACACAATGAAGCATTGGGATCTACCAGCAAAATTGATCAAAAATTACAGTCTGAAGAATTAAGAAAAATGACCAGTCTTTTTTGAATTCTAGTAAAAGCTCAGCTTCCATGCAAATTTCAGTGCGAGATTCAGGGAAGAGGAGAAGGAAAAGGGTGTACCTTTTTTCGAGTCAGACCCCAAGCCACCACGGCATCAAGGGCAACAGGTCTTCCTTCAAGCATGGGAATGATCCAGCTGAAATCACTATGTGTGCTTACAGGGACATGAGTTTCCCAGCGGAGCAGGGCTTTTCTGGATTGCAAGGGCAGGGTCGGTGGCCTTTTGATAGAGACAGGTACCTGAGATCCTATTCCCAATCTATTACTAGTTTAATACCTGTGCCCTTTACTAAATCATTTGAGCATCCTTATGCCTTAACTTCTCCATCTTTGAAGTTATTGCCTACTTTCCAGGAAATGATCTAAGGCTTAATTAATTGTCTAGGTTAAATAATTTAGGCTTCAGAATGAAGGCTTAGCTTCCAGCTGATACTTTCACATAAATGAAATGTAGGTATTGAGGGAGAGGCAGGAGTAATAATCCTATTCAGAGGCCTTTATGTTTTTGAACTATTGTAGTAAAGGAATTCACAGATTTCGAGTCTGGAAAGGACTTGATCTCCTAGATAACAAATTCCGAGTAAAACCTGTCACATAGTTTTAGATAGCACTTACAAGTTCAATACAAGCACATTTTTAAAACTTGACTTGTGCCTGCAAGTCTCAGTGACTGCAAGTAATTAAAAGTATAGGTGGGTTTGTAATCACATTCATTCTGGTTTTGTAATTTATGCCTGAACAAGTAGGACTTTAGCTGGAAGCTGACTGTGCTTCTTGTGTGTATATGTTCATGATGGCACTCAAATACATTCATGAGGCTGAAAAGCATTAAATAGCATAAATAAAGTTAATACTAAATAAATAGAACAGATATTCAACAAACATTTATATGGGATTTTCAACGACTTCCCACTAATGCCTTGACTAACATCCACAAGTGAACATGATCCCGCTTAGACAGCTGAAATGAGAAATTTGCTTTTATTCTAAACTCTATTTGCTGTACAATGATTTATCTGTTTTGCCATTTCATCCATCAGGTTGATGCTTTATCCAGATCAGAGACTGCGAACAAACTGGGAGAAAAGCTACTAACTTTCAGACTTAACTTTTTTACACTCTCCAGCCCAGAGGACCTTCACCGAGAGTCCTGGATGCTACTACAAGAGACACACGCAAAAGCCATGTCTCCTCGAGGCGCCTCCCCGACCATGAAGCCACGCGTCAGGGCACGCAACCACAAGCAAAGCCTCCCTGTTGAAGCAGAATTATGACACTATACAGATCAGAGGACTATTTTTCCAATAACACTCTCTTCAGTGGAGTTAAAACATGCAGCAAGTGCTCTGGGCTGGGTTGGGCTCCTCGCACCTCCCGTCAGTGGTGTCGTGCCAGCATTTGAGACAGTCACTGCAGGGAAAAAGACGCTTCTGAGGTTCCTGAGCTCACACATTTCCAATAAGTCAGGTGGATCATGCCCTAAATTCATTGTAAGGATGCGACCCGCTAATGCTGCAGCGTGCTGCACTGCGTTATGCACCCTCAGTTAATTTGGGGATTTCAGTCCTATTCTCCACCGTGTTTTCCAGCCCTACGGGACTTGCTAATACCCTAAGTTGTCTGCAGCGCCGTGGATTTGCACCCGATTCTCATTAAACACATTCTTAATCTGTCCCATCTTCCCTGTTAACTGGTCCCTAGGTCGGTGCTCAGCACACAAAGGAATCCAGTCACGGCAGCTGTCTAACTAATATCTTTCATCATCGGTAAATTCACCCAATTTTCTTATTATCATTTCCAGGAATGTTGATTGGTGGGTGGCGGGTAATCCTAGACAAGGCAAGGCTGCGACTGCAAGCTGAAATCACACAGAGATGAAAGCTTCGAAGCATGGCTTAAGCATTATAGAACATTATTTAAAGAAGATTAATTGGCTGTTGTGGGAGGTGGCGTTCTGAAGGAAAACACAAACACCTTCACCTGCACAGTCAGAACTGCAGGTCTGGGTGAGCCCGAAGAGGTGGGAAACGATTCACCAGAAAAATGAATGAGATTTCCTTCGCCTCCTTTTTCCCCTAAGACAGGTTCCCCCCCACCCAGTTCGAAAAGCAATCCTCCGCCTTTCATTTTGGTCACGGCAACCGCTGCCTTGATCAGGGATACGAGGCAAACACACTCAGAAGTTTCTGCAAAGCACTTGACTTCCCTGGCAGCATGATAATACAATTACACACTATAATGGTGTACCGCAGCATACCTCTGACAGCTATGCGAATGCGTCTGTTTCTACCTCCTTTTCCTCTGCTGCATCTACAGTCCTAATGTCCAAAGTGCAGTATGTTGGGTTGCTGAATTTCCCCTTCCCCTTCCGTCTGCTCGGCGAATTTTGGTTCTGTTTTTTTTTGTGTTTATCCTTACTGGTAGAGAAGTTAATAGCAGTGGAGGGTTTGTTCTCAAAAGCTTCACATCAAGCTTTACTATAATATTTGCAGTTGTAAAGTCACACGTTTTTGGAGGAAACACATGGTCTGTTGATATTCTTCCATTATCCTGTCCTGCCCCCACTGGAATTTAACAATGAAATAAAATAAACAGAATGAGTAGCTCCATTCACTGTCTGATCTCCAAGTGTTTTACATGTCATCAGTATTAGTATCCATCATTTACAGATGGGGAAATACAGGATCAGAGAAATCAGTTGAGTTTCCCAAAAGCGTGAACAGGGCTGAAGTGTCTTCAGCCCAAGTTTGTGCTTTTTTCACTAGAATACACTGAATAAAAGAATTATCAGTTTCAGCAGGGTGGGGTTCAGGCAGTCTTTCAGACTAGTAAGAAAATGCCTTCTTAGATAAGAAGTGTTCAGAAATTTGGTCTGAAGTGAACTACTTTACTGGACCAAGAAACAATCTGAATTACTGGGTATTTTCTGTTGTATTTGACATATGTTTCTTACCTCTTAATATCAGCTGGTACCAGTAGTGGCAATACTGTGACAGACGGACAAAAGAAACACAAAGGGTGTCACAAGATGAGCAATCCCTAGGATACTGCAGACCATTGCTACCAAACATTTTACCTTTCTTGTCCAAGCTTTCCAAGTGGTTTGGTTGTTTCCTGGTGAGGGAAGCATCATCATTTTACAAATAAAGAAAATCATTGGCCAAACTACTTAAGAATTTGAGGTCCTAGCATGGTATTCGGCAAACCGAATTCCAGATCTGATAGTACTCTGTGCCCAAGGTCTTTACTCATTGCATCCAATACACATGGGTGCTGTATGGCACTGTGTCGACCTATGTTAGGGGGACAAAGTAATGAGTCAGAGACAGAGATCCATTACCTAAACCATTAAACTTATTTTCATTACCACTAAACTTATATTCTATAATAGCCATCTCCCTTAATGAGCTCTTCCCACAGAGAAAGAGAAGACTGTGTGTCAGGGACAGGCTAAGCGGTAAAGGATATTGGTTGTAGGGGATAGAAGGCATCAGAAGCCCAGGTCAGAGAGGGACATTGGGGCAAACAGGAGCTCAGGACATGGATACATCAGCGGGGTGCTGGGCAAGGAGAAGAGAAGCTAAGGATGTAACGTAGGTGTGGAGGGGAGGATCAGAGATCTGGATGAGGAAATGCTCAGTGGAAGGCAGCTGCTGAAATGAGGGTAGGTGAGCTCAGTGGGCAGACTAACGGCGACCCTTCTGGGGGATAAAAGAAGGTTCTAGATTCTCAGGATCCTCTTGAACTGACATGGTGAGAAAACAAGAGACATGTATGGGTAGAGGTAGGAGTGATGAAGAGAGAGGAAGAAAACAGATGACTTGAATGAAAGGTGTGGGATGAAATTTTAAGCTAATGTGCAAATAGTAATAGATAATAATAATACTGGTGTCTTATGTGAGAGTTTGTGCTTTCACCGATGGAACCAGAAACTTTAGGTTGAGTAGAAAAAGATGGGCTGATTTATGACAAGAAAATCCTTCTTGTGGTAAGTAACAGCAGGCTCTTTTGGTGCAGCTTAGATTTATGCCATATACAAACGCCTATCTCAAAATAATGCCTGTCTAGGAATATCAAGCTGCTGCGTGCTCTGGGTTGTGCAGACTCTGTAAGAAACAAGCCCAAGGACAAGGGCAGCTCCTCCTATGTTGGCGCTGCCACTCAACTCACTGAGTCCTGGGCTAGGACCAGAGCTTCAAGGTAGGACCAGAGCTTCAAGGTAGCAGCACGAGGTGGGGTCCACCAAGGACACGGCGTTATCCATTTTTGTCTGTTTGCCCAGATTCGCACTCATCTTTCATAATCAGCAAGACAGCAGCAAAACTGTCTGGCATGGCACCACATTTTCATTTTTCTTCATTTAATTGTGCTCCATCCTACGGCATGGATCAACAAGCAAACAACACACAGAAAAGAAACCAAGAGCTAGTCAGCAGGTCTGACTGAGAAGATTTACTTGTAGAGACTTGGGAGCAGAGCCAGGTCCACCTGATTGTGGGACTTGCTAAGGGAGGTGGGGGGAATGCTGGGTTTTTTTAAAATCACTCTGCAAGGAGAGGCCAGAAAGTGGAAATCTGAAAGAAATAATATTTCAAATTCTCAGAGCAGGACATAAAAGTCCATACAGAGAAATTGATTCCACTCTCAGCTGCACCGCAGAATACTTCATCCTCCGTCATGGCCTCCCCATGCAAAGATTTACAAAAGCAGAGCAAGGCCAGGTTTCCTATTTTTCCATGCTGGCAAAGGACTTCTGTGGTTTAACTGAAATGGCTTTTCTGACATGTCATTTCTTAATTCTAGCTCGTTCCGTCCCTCCCTCCCTCCCACCATTGCTTCTCCCACCCGCCAAATTAGACTGTTTCAATGAGCAGCCTGTACATTTCAATGCAATCTTAATTTGATTTCCCAAAAGGGATGGAGTCTCTTTTTCTCCCTCTCCTGCCCGCGCGCTCTCCGTGCAACAGCGGTGACACTGAACCTGTTTTCCTGCGCGCAGGCTGTTGATGCCTGCTCAGCTTTTTCCTAATGRGGCATGGACTTCTCACAAATCAGCTGGATGCTGGGAAGAAAACATTTTTGCCCTGTGGTTAAACTCACRCAGTGGGCAAGGCAGCAGGAAGGAGAGAGAAAGATGTCTGCCTGTCACAGATCGCTCCAAAAGCTCCAGCAGCCCGACTGCAAAACTGTGGGAGCACAGAGACAGCTCTGCCTGCCCCAGGATCTTGCCAGAGGCTGGACTCTGCCACCTATCGGGACACCTCATTTGTAACGGGGAGCAGTGGTGAACAGGAGCTACAGCATTCGTCTTCCATGCAGCATCCAGAGACAAGCAGCCGTAAGACAGTAACTGAACGATATCTAGCTTGCCTGCTGCACTTGTCCTCAGCGAATCTTAAGGAGCCTTAAAAAGGCTGTTAGGTATTGCCAACCCCTTCGTACATATTGACTGAGGGTTGCACATTGAAGTGAGTTCACCAAGGTCATGCAACAGTGGCAAAGCTGACAATAGCCAACACTCTGAAGGAAAACCTCTCGCTTAGCAATGATCAAGTCTCCTTGTTGACTTGAACACAGACCAGATGTTTTTGCAGTGTTACTCACTGCATGACTGTGACATAGAAGGGTAGAYCCGAGACACCCTTTTGTTCCCAGTATGTATATGGAGCTGTTTAAAGATATGGGATGTAATGCGATCAAGACATCATTGCTTATTTCACTAGACCTGCATGGGGCAGTCATTCCTCAGGCTGAGACTGGAGAATGGGGAGGAGGAGGAGATACCCACTTGGCTAAAGAAGGTCAGCCCAAGTATGAGGAAAGCAAGTAAAGCAGCATGAAGACATGCAAAAGCACAGATGTTATTTTTATTTAATGTAGCCGAGCCCATCTTGTTTCAGATGAATATTGTTCTCCGGTTTTATTGGACTGACAGCTAGTTCTACTGTATGTATTGGTGGTGTTGGTCCTTCCCTAAAGAAGTTCTTTATCCTACCTGGCCTCCAAACTATATTGTCACATTCCACTAAAATCAAAGTTTCCCCAGAAACTTCAACTGATCTTGAAGGCTAACGATAACCTTCTTTAGCAGCATTTTATGCATATATCAAGATAAACTGCTGTTCCATAGCCAGGACAAGTTTTGCATGCATTTTTTGATGCTGTTTAGAATTATAGCTTGTGTTTTGGTGACAGGAAAATCACTTGCCTACTTTTATTATTGCTCAAAAGTTGTGATCTGCTGATAACTCCTGGATTTATATATTATAAGGCAGGGCACTCTCTGGAGAGTAAGCCTTGACTTTTGAAAACATTTCTCTGTTCTGTACAACAGGTCCTTATTATCCATCAGGGTGTACTTCAGGATCTGTCAATGTATTTAGACATCCGCTGTTGTTTGGCATAGTAGGGGATGAAAACACTATTTCAGGATTGTTGACACTTTGTCAATGTAGCTTATTTCCGTAGCTGGTTTTGTTCTATATTTTTGGATAGATTCATGACAGACATTTTTTAAAAATGAACAGCAAGAGACGTTTGGCAAAGGGGGAGTTGATACTGTGAAAAGAGCAGCATCAGAAAGGAACTGGGGCCCCAGCTTTCTAGGGTCTTTGTGACTTCTTGCTATGAAATCTGGCTTCTCACCTCTTCCCTTGCACTTTTTCCATCTTGAAAATGATAAGTTCATGCTACAGCCTCCTGACACACAAAGAGCAGCTCTGACCGTACAAGATGCCAGTGCTGCAGTACATGACTTCCTGATGCTCTTGTGCAGGAGTAGCATAGCAAAACACTTTCACTGGATTTCCCCTGCCAGGAGAACATGGCAAATGATAACTCCATCCATTATGCAGCTTCATCATTCTGAGCTGTGATTATGTGAAATTCCCCAAGAAAAGAATAGYTGGCTTAACTAAGGATTTGTAAAAGAAGAAGTGAGATGCTGCAGGGAATACACARGGGTCATTCTCTGGGTTCACACCAGGTGAGCAAGGAACAGAAGGTGAAATGAGAAATTGAAGATCTGTCTTCTTGCCATTTCCAGTTCCTTGTGATGGASAGGATTTCATATTGTAAAAAAGAAACAAAACAAAACAAACAAAAAAACTTACATTTGGTTCTCTTGCTGTATGTAATGATATTAATTTAATTTTCCTGGTTCAATGTTACCTTTGGCTATTACAATTGACCTAGATAAGTTCTCCCTGTACTGTCAGCTGAAAGGAGAATTTCTCATTCTGCCTCCAAATTCCTCGTGTAAAGAGGCAGGATGCTGTCAAGCCAGTTGCTGAGTTTCACCCATAAGGTGACTGCACTACAGAGCATGGCACATTATACACTCACAGCCGGTGACGTCTGTAAAACACTGCAGGTTCCAGACAGGGTTATGTAAATGCAAGATCAGAATCATCATAACCAGGGTACAATCACTCTGTTCCCCATCCCACTTAGCATATGCCAGATGATGGCTCCATGGTCTGTCATTAAAAAAAAAAAAAAAAAAAAAGTGAAGGAACCTCATCAAATTATTTCTCTGCTCCCTTCTATCCAGGGGCACAAAGATGCCTAGAAAAATTCACTGACTTGTGGAGAGTGTTTTAGACATGATGTGCCAATATGAAACTAACAGGTCTGTGTTAGAAGCAGCAATTTAGTTTGACGAGGTGAAAGTGTGGTCAGGTAAGGTTGAATAATGCCTGCTTCATTTGTGTCAAAAAGTTATTCTCTTAATTTCTCTGTTTGATCCCGGCTTTTTCCCTGCAAATGATAACACCATTATTAAAGCTAATTATCCTGGGCTAAGTAATATGATCAACATGGAAGGAATAGCTTTGATGTATGTAAGCGACATCTAATACGTGATGCATAATTGCTCTGTTACTATTCAATAAAATGATATTTCTGATTATTAAATACAAGAATTGGAACCTCAGACCCATTAAGCTAATGGCAAAATTCCTAGTGACTGCAATGGGACCAATATTGCTCGCTTTTATAAAATCCACTAATTTTGCCTTTTTTTTACGGTTTTGTAAGCAAGAGAAAATTAGGTTGTGTCACTGCCAAATAGTTTATTTCCCCTCTTCTACAAACCCTGTCTTCTCYGGCCTCAGTTTTAAAAATCACAGCTTTGCCTTTGTTCAACTCTGTCTTACCATCATCAGCCCACAGTGCCGTCCACAACATGCACGTGTCCCAGTTTACTTAAGGGACATAAAGTTTTTCATGTTCTTATAGTGGCTCAGAAATTTCTGCTGCTTCTTCAACTTAACATGGTTCTTAAATATCTTAAATAAATTAAACTAATACTGAACCACATTAGGAGTATGCACACATCCTTTTACATCAGTTTAAATAAATCATTGATTAGGAGCCTGGAGCATCTCTCTTATGAGGAAAGGCTGAGAGAGCTGGGCCTGTTTAGCTTGGAGAAGAGAAGGCTGAGAGGAGATCTTATCAACGTGTACAAGTATCTGAAGGGAGGGTGTCRAGAGGATGGGACCAGACTCTTTTCAGTGGTGCCCAGYGACAGGRCGCGAGGCAAYRGGCACAAMCTGAAACACAGACACTTCCATCTGAACATGAGGAAAAACTTTTTCACTGTGAGGGTGACAGAGCACTGGARCAGGTTGCCCAGAGAGGTKGTGGAGTCTCCTTCTCTGGAGATATTCAAAACCYGCCTGGAYRCGATCCTGTGCAACGTGCTCTAGGTGACCCTGCTTGATCAGGGGTGTTGGACTAGATGATCTCCAGAGGCCCCTTCCAACCTCAACTATTCTGTGATTCTGTGATCAGTTCATCTTTACCTCAGTGATTTCCCTGCAGATGCCTCCTTTTTCTACTCAGGATATTTCTTTAGCAGATATGATCTGAAGACTTGTTTATTTAGGATTCCAAACATCCACTATAGGTCTGAAAAAGGAGCTCTGACTAGAGGAAAGGGTTGGATCAAATAACCTCCAAAGCTCTCTTTCCATCTAAACAATTCTATGCCTATAAAACACTTGGAAATCCCAGCTGAACGTCTTCTGCGCCAAGCACAGATCAACTCTTCGGCGCATGCACAGGCAAGGTAACTCAGCCAGGATGCCCCTGCCATTCCCTGCATATCTTGGATAAGTAGCTAACAGCAAGCCCAATACATTTAATAGGCATCAGACTCAGTGGGCATACCTATGCACCAGTGGTGCAGCATCGGTGTGGAAGATCTCACGGTCCCCAGATACCTCAGTCCTGCGAGACAGGGCTTTCCCAGCCATCTGGGTAGGAGCAGCAAGTGAGGAACAGTTGGGATGTGTTGGGTTTCCCAGTTGTGTGCAGGACACCTGTACAGGACATTAGTGCATCCTCCGTCTAGAAAAACCCAGAGGGAAACACAGTGTCCCTAACCCATCTTTAATGGTAACCAGCATAGCTGTAGATGCAGCCACATCCTTGCTCTGCAACTTTCTGTTGTACAGTCTATAAACAACGTTGTGCTTCTATTCCCTTTCCACATTGATCTGCTCTGGCCTTTACAACTTCATCTTCGATGACCCCTTGGTCAAAGGTAGGACCTGTCTCCAAAAGAGCTAGGGACCCATGGCATAAAGCCGTGTTTGCTGATGTTCCTGTGGCTGCTGCTGTAACCTGGAAGCCTTCAGCGAGTTATTCACACCTTGGGTAGGGTTTCCTCACCTGAGAGGTCACAACTAACTTGCAGTCCCTTCATGCAGAGTTCTCTTAATCTTTCTTCCTACACCAATTCCTCCAAACCCTTTATCTTCTCTGAAAGGAGATTATTGTCTCACTAAAAAAACAAACAAACAAACAAACAAACAACAAAAACCAACAAAAAAGGGCGCTTCATCTAGTATACCTTAATTATTGTAACATTTAAAGAAGATGCATGATTCCTTTAATCCAACAGGCTAATGAACCATTTTTAATCATACAAAATTGCCATTTCCTATAGTAGTAAGCTGTCTAAAGAAAACAGTATGAGTTGCTAGGCATATGCTGGCTTGCTCTTTCTGTAGCATGAAAAAACACATAAGCCTGCTGCTGGCTTCTGACCACATGCCTTTCTCAACTTTGGGGAAGCAATCACTTCCTCCTAAACTCGTTCTTCCCTCTTTGTCCTTTGACTGYGGATTCCAAACGGATTCTGTAGCTCTTAATTGCTTTTATAACTAGGACTCACTTGCAATGCATCAGGTTAATGTTAATGGCAATCTGTATGGACACTCATAAGCCTCACTCTCCCTTCTAACTTCTCTTCCATCCACATGTAATTGTATTTTCTTAATAGTAACCAAACAGTGATCTGTTGTCTTTTTTTATTTTTTTGGCAGATTGTGTGTGGGGGAATAATTTACATTTTTCCAGCCTCTCTTTCCCCCTCCTTCGCTATGTTTATTATATCTGTATCTGTTATTTTTAAGTCTTAATGCCAATGGATTTTCCTTTTAATTACAGCAATCTGATTTCAGTTTATTTAAATGCTGATTTATGTTTATGCTATCCCTTGGTATCAATTTCATTCCAACTAGATCCCAGTGTAACTTAATTACTTGTAGTCTTGTCATTCCCAGCTAATGCTAATTAAAACAGTTTTATTACTGCAAGGTATTAAAGATTAACCCCTCCACTGGTCTATGGGAAATAAAGCAGCAGCTTCAAGGTGAGGGAATTTACAGCCTGCAGAATGAGAGAAACGAGCATACAGAAGTGACCACAACCTCTGTTTCCTTCCATCATGCAATGGCCCAAGGTTTACAGTCTGGCTGTATGCTTGATCTGGAGATGTCATCCCACATTGTACCTATCATCTCCCATCTTTTTTTTTTTCCCCCAGCTGTGGGCAAGAGTTGCAAAATTTTAGGTTGCACACCAATTGGTGGGCAGCTTCCCCTCTTTTCATGCCCCCTTTACATCCCTCTTCCTACACACATACACCTTCATCCTCGATCAAGTCATTCTTGATCTCACCTGCTCTCCCGCCTCCTCTTCATCGCATGTCCCACTATTTGCCATTCACCGCAAACTGCACACTTCTACCCACACTCAAAAAAACAAGCTTTTAATGAAAGTTTCCCTTTCCCTGCTATGGTGGAGATGCAAACTGGAGCACGAAGTGTCCCAGTGCCTTGTCCACAGTCCCAGAGCCAGGCGTGAGTAAAATTATCCTTCGTCCATCCCTTGCCCGCTCCTCCTGTCTTCTGCTACGAGGAGAAAAGGGAGCTGAATGACCAGCCCGAGGTTTGCATAGCTAGTGCGTCCTAATCAGAGATCAAGGGAGACTGCATGCACTGAGCAATCACAGAATATATTACTACTAGTCTTCAAGCAAATTGGTGAAGTTAGGAGAATTGTAAAGCACCATCTGAGTGCAATTATCTTCTGGGCAAAGCTTGTAAACTTTACCTGTCACTTCAACGTTCCTCCTAAATCCCGCTGACTGCGGTGCACCACCGGAGCTGCTGTACCCGCACCGCAGCTTCCCAAAATCTCCCCCCATCTCATACACATTGTTTTTTTTTTTTTTTTCACAGTCCTGCTACTCTTAAGTTCACGCTCGCAAAAATGGCAATGAGTTAATTCCATGGTTATTCCAAACCCAACGAATTCCAAAACAAGCTCCGGAAGTCCTTATTCGTTACGACCTTGATAACCCCACACAAATCTCTTCATGAATATATATGCACCTATACGCAAAAAGGTACGGTACTGCACTCAGGTGTTTGCCTTGCCAGCACGGCTTTTCTGTGAGTTGCCAGGTAACCGGAGCACTTTCGATACACGTGCGCAAGAGGCGTTCTTAATTGTTTTTCACGTGCGCCCAAATGAGGAGACAGCGAAGGCTAGTGTTTTTCCTACTGATGAGTAAGTGACATCTGTGGGAACAGAGAGGGCTACAGAGTGTGTCTGTCTGGGGCTAATTGATTTATAAAACTCGCCGACAGACAGATGTGAGCAAACACTCCCCACAAACAACATGATTATAAATTAGCTCCCTCTTTTATAGGAGGTAGGCTAAAAACACACAGCAAGGATAAGTAATGGGTGCAGGAGACAAGTTATTTATTTTCTGCATCCAGCGAAGCACAGCAATCTGTACTGCTATTCTCCGGGCTGGTTTTCCATTGGAGTCAGGGAGCAAGGGGAAAGAAGTTGAAGAATGGGGATGGTTTTTACAAAACAAGAAKCATATTGCAGTATCCCAGGAAAAGCAAGCTGCTAGGCGAGATGCAAATATGACCTCTCCGAGCTATCTGTCTGAATCTGTGTTTTCGAGCTGAAGGAAGTGGTTAGTTCATGCCGCTATTGAGGAATTTTTGTGCTATCTTGCTTAATGAAATTCACTCCTACGCAGCCCCAGCGACTCAATTTCAGAATTTCTGTTTTAAAGGAGAAGGGAGTGTGAACTTTATTCTTTGGTATGCGACTAAAGTTGTGCAATTTCCTCAGAGTTCTCTTTCAAGTTAATGGACCCTACTGGTTTCCGTGGGAGAAGAAGAGAGGGCATGATGGGGTAAAGCACCATGAGCTAAGGGAAGTCCTCCATGTGGATACGTGGATGCTGAGACCACTCTCCAGATTTCCTGTTTCTGAAACCCATTGCACACACTCTCAGCTAGATCAGAATTTCACTTCATTTTTTCAAACAGAAGCAGGAGTCAATTCGAAATAGAAGTGAAACAGGCTGGGCTAGAAAATATGGTCAAAATTGGATGAAATGTAAAGAGAAAAAAAAAAAAAGTGAAACATCACCGTGGCAATAAAAAGATCACAGAAATTCCAAATTTGTCTTATGTGGTTTAAAGTCACTGGTAGAGAGACTGAAGAAATTTTGGAGCGTTGAAAACAAAGCTAAAAACGAATCGCCTTATCAGCCCTCCTACTCCCAGCGTTCCCACCGGCAGAAGGCATTGCTGGTCCCAAGGCACCACGTTGCCTCAGACCCACCTCCGAGCGTGGCAGCAACGGCCGGGCGTAGCGGAGAGGACGATGTGGGCCGAGCATGTATTTCATTCGGTGCAGCACGCTCGCGGCCCATCACCACGGCCCCAGAGAGACGCAAGCCTAAGTCCCTCCTCTCCAAGGCTTTCCGCTGCAATGCAAAGAAATACCAGACCCAGAGAGAGCAGGGCTGCTAAGTGCACAAGCAAAACTTAGAAATAGGCCAAAAATCACTGCTCTTAAGTCCTTACCATTTACAGCCTTCAAGTTGCACCGTAAGGGGTGGGAGCTGGGCACAGGCAGCAGCAAACACTGCTTCTTCCCAGCTAAGGCATGTCCTTCTGGCTGCTGGTCACCAGCAGGAGAGAAGGGCAGGRAAAGCTCTTGCTTGCCATTTCCCCAGGTGCAGCCGCTGCACCACCCGCTTAGATTTTGGCAATGAAGGCAAAACGTGTAGCTAGGTAGGGCAGCGAGCCGAAGGGAGAAATTTTGGTGGCGAGTGAGGGGTTTTCAGGGTGAGAGCACTGTGTGCAACCAGTCTGAGGAGGCTTCAGGGTTGCCCAGAGCGGTGGTTTCTGGGGGCAGGAAAAGGTGGATGGAGAAGCACCAGACCCTCAGATGCAAAGGGCTGTGGGAGACAGCTGGTGTCAGGAGGAGCAAGAGCGAGCAAGCTCCTCCTGGAGGCCCAAAGTTCATGCGGCTGCTGAAAATTAGAGTGAAATCCTGGCAGATGTGACACGCCAAGGGGACACAGGACRCTAAGTCGTCCTGGGAAAATGATATTAATTATTGTTGTCACTGAGAGCAGCAGGAAAGAAGCCTTTGTGAGCAGCTTGTCTCGCGCACACACACACGCGCACACACATGCATACGCACACAAGCCAAAGCAGGCTTTAAGAGACAAGGCTGTTTCAGTGCAAAAGAAACTAAGTCAATATTATCTTTTAATAACAAATCCAAAAGTAGGCAATCTGTCCCAAAGAATGAGCCAACATAAAACATGATTCACAGGAATATGACAGATCAAGGGGCCTCAGCTGAACAAATTAGCATGTGCAAATATTTGGGCTGACGAGCTTGATGGAAATTTAAATCATAGAGACCATATTGGCAAGTGACATCGGAAACCTGAGCTCCCTGAAAGAGAAGCCCTCTCCCCAAATCCAGGAATCGTTTCTCCCACCTTGCCTTCTTCCACTTAGCAGAAAAGACGTTTCCTTCTCGCTGTGAGAAACAACCCTTTTTTCATCCACACGCTCACTCGCTCTTTTCTGATGACTGCTGCAGATTTAATAAGCTGCTGTCAGACACGTGCAGTTAAAGCTTGGGGTTGTATTTTTTGCTTTCCCTTGTACCTGCACACTGCAATTCCAGCAGTGTCACTTGTACAAGGCATGATGCAACCCCTTGTAGGAACAACGCAAGACACAAGCAAGGTGTTTACGGAGCACTGAAGCATCACTCCCCTGCTGTGGGACATGTGTGCGAGAAAAAAGGAGAAGAAAAGATCTCTTGTAGCCCCTCTCCATCTTAAACTCATCTATGTTTTCCAAAGTGCTCCCTGAGTAAATGAGATAGGAAGGACTATGCTCTGTACGCATGCAAAATACACTTCTCCTTTTTTTTTTTAATTTTCATATATTTTATTTCCACACTTTTTTTTTTTTTTTGAAGGAATAAATGCTGGGTTCATTTAAATGGAAGCCAAATTTTCCACTTGAGGAGGAAATGGGAGAGAGTCAGAAAGATTAGATGCTCRCTCCTGTTCTGCTTTGCTTTGCAGAGGTTTGGTTCTTGATCCCAGGGAGGAAGAAGATGAAGGAGCAAACCAAGTTCTTATACTGACCCCTTATTTATTTTATTTTATTTTTATTTTATTTTTTTTTGCTGTTTTCCTTCTGTAGTGCCGTCAAGGCTAGGGAGGGAAAAATAATGCTGGCAATCCCTGTGCTAGAGTATAGGGTTGATGCAAAACTTGCCGAACGGAGTCCTGAAAATCTTGCCGTTAGCCTGCTACACATGAATGAGAGAAAGGCACTTGCTTTTGTATTTATTATGCTTAGCTCAATTGCTATTTACAGTCGTAAGCCTTACTCTGGCTGCCATTTTGTGCTGATCGCTAYGCTAGACTGAAGAAAAGCTTAGGAGCATACGGTAGCATTTGGCTGCTAACCCGTTTTCAGGGTCTCACCCGGTTCTCATTGCCTTTCGATGGCATCTGGACAACTAATCGCCACAGGCAGCTTTCAGAGCCCTGACTGCAGCACCCCAAAGCAGGCGGGCTGCTTTGCAGTCCAAGCACACAAAATAGCAGGTTCCCTGCCTCCGGCCGCTCGCACCTGACGCTGGATGCATATCCCTAAACGCAGCAAAGAGAGACCGAGCCGGGCAGGGTGATGACGGCGCGTCTAGGGCCACGTGCGCCCGGGGCTTTGGGGGGAGCAGGGTGGTCCCAGGGGGTCTSCCTCTCCTCTGCAGGGACCATCAGCCGCTGCAAGGAGAAAGGGGCGCACCAGCCCCTGCTTTGGGACACGGAGGGTCATTTAGCGCTCTGCCACCGACTGCCACAGAGGAGCCTCTGTCAAGTCACTTAACCTGAGAGCCGTTGGGTTTTTTTCCTTCTCCTGGCTGGGTTTGACCGCAAAGTGTTCGGGACAGGATCCCATTACTCATGTCAAGTAGCTCGTCCCGGAGGCTCTGGCGCGAGCTGGAGTCCGGRCTGACGAAATCCCGCACCAAACAGCAATAAAGTGTTTCCGCAGCCCCGGCGGACGCGCGCAGACTCATCCGCGCTCTCGGAGCTGCTGCGCACTTAACCCCGCTGCGAAAGCAGCCAGCCTCGATTTTGGCCAGTTTTTTTTTTTCCTTTGCAGCCCTGTGGTTTCCACGGGGCCCAGGAAATACTTTGGAGCAAGACGATCCCGAACGAAGGAAGGCGGCGTGTCGCATAAGCAAGTTTTCGAAACGGAAAGATATAAATCTCCTCTAGCCTAAGCAGCRGCGAGACCGCTGCAGAGGTCAGAATAGCCAGGGCTGTAAAAAGCTGCTAAAAATGCACGCGCTGCCGTCAAATTGCTTTGCCCTYGTCTCGTGAGCTTCCAAGGGAATCGTATGCAATCTCGAGCTTTATGAAGATGAGCCCAATGAAGCTTTGGTCTGCAGCGTTTTTTGACTGTAGTCGGAAATGCTGCTCAGGATGTCTTTAAAGATTAAAAAGGGATTTAACTTTAGTTTTGTTTGTGTGCAATTTTTTTTCTTCCCCCAAACCAGAGGAGAGCTGAAAGGTTTTCTACCTTTTTTTTTTTTTATTTTCTCTTTTTAAAGAGTATGGAAAGACTCATCACCCAATTATTTTGTTTCCGTCTTGTAAACAAGGTCTGGAGAATGAGTTAGCAAAGAGAGTATCTCTGCTTGCATCTTTCTACACTGAAAAAAAATTACACTTAACAAAATTTCACTTCAATTTCCTGCACCAGGGCACCCCTTAAAAAGGAGGAAGAGCAAAGAAGACTCTGTTATACAGAGTCTGAACTATACAGTTGTATATTGCTGTGGATGACTGCTGAATTAAAAGCTACAGTTTCAATAAACTTATGGTTTATTGCCATTTTTAATAACTTTCAAGTATGAAAACAAAACAAAACAAAATAGTCCACAGAAGTTACTTAAACAGTATTTCCCTGTAATATAGGGAAATACAGCTTTTTTTTAACAGGGACGGTGGTGAATAGGAGCTACAGCTCTCCTCATCTATCCATACTTCTCCGCGTGAGACAGAAGTTGCCTATAAAGCACAAAGAAATAGTACTTTGGTTTTATTTATCTGTTTGCTTATTACCTCTTTCTCTTCCAAGTTCAGTGAAAAACGAATGAACAAAAAAAATCAACATGTAGACCGGCAATTTTAAAGTGAAGTTTTAATAACCATCAGGGGTATATTTAAGGAAAGTTAAGAAAAATACTTGTTTACAGTATAATTTTAGTTGGCTGTGCTCCTTTAAAAGCAGCTGGAAAAATGGCCCATCTGCATTCATGTTCAGAAAATAACCCTCTGAAAACCTGGTGGAATATTTTATCCCTTCATTATATAGGCTGAAAGCCATCTCATCAGCTTGCACGAAYGTCTGTGGAGCTAATGGTTTTAAGTTTGGCATTTATTTTGAGGTAAATATTGCATTCCTTAGATATGCAGTTCCTGGACTGTCTAAGGAGATCAGTGATAACACTGTGCGCTAGGTAGCAGAAAGATGGAAATAGTGTAAATGGAATAAAAAGCTTCCCACATTCAAATGTTAAACGTGCCAATTACCATATCTGCAGTTATATTTACTACCAGGGTGGGCTGCTTATGTGAAGAAGAGTGAAAAAAAAATAAAAAAACCTCACTCGTAAAACCTGCAGCCTGATGACAAGAGCGGTGTAAATGGCCACCACACGCTCCCTGAGGTTTGCAGAAACAGAAAAGTGCATAAGGGACCCAAATCACAGGAAAATCTATTAAGCACTTCAGAGTCTATTTAATATCTTGTTTTCCCTTAGTAAATGTTTTCCATTAAATGAGACTGAAAATAAATATTCTTAAGGGACCTTGTGTCTGGCTTCCAATACAAAAGTGCAAATAGCCACGTTTGACCTTGCGGATTTAGACTCCCAAACAACAAAGCCTCTGAGTCCTGATTCAGGAAGATATAAGTTGTTATACCGATTTCAGAGGAAATCTCTCGATGTTAGGGCATCTTTAAGGCCTTAAAGACTTCCGTGGGATTTCAGCACACATTTAAAGTTAATCATGTGCTTACACATCCTTTCTGAAATGGGCCCAATAGCCCCACTGAGCCTTGCAGAAAGCTTTCAGTCTTTCCAGGCTTTGGAACGTGTTTTCCCATATCATTCTTTCCTCATCGTCTTTCCTCGAGATTTTGGTGGAGTTGGGTTGCCTCAGGGTCAGGGCAGGACAGGAGAGCACCCTCTTGGGAAACCCCATGACCTTGATTAGGTCAGACTGGGTGCCCGTGCCCTGCTGCAGAACGGGAGAGCTGGGGTTTCCGCTCTCTGGGACATCTGTCCATCTGGAAGAGGTGGACATGTTTGGGTTTTGGGGAGATGCTCCTGATCTTGGTGCTCCTGGGAAGCCACCAGCGCGCATCCCCACCAGCACAGGCAGCAAATCCAACCGGTAGCACCACTCCAGTCCTAAACTGCTGGACATATGAAGAGGAGGATTTCTGAATCAAACACCAGAATGTCAGAAATTCATCAAAGGAAAAGGTGATTGGGGGAAGCCAGTTTCTTCCCACCATTTGGGGTTAGCTCAGTGTGACGTGAAACGAACTGGTAGAGCTCAAAGGGAGCGTGAAAGGGGGAGATGCACAGCTTCGTGCCCAATGCACTTTCTCCTTGGAGCCCGTGCAAGCATTTCCATGGTGCGATGTGTGCCACTAATTGCAAAGATGAACCCATTGGTGCTCTGGATGCGTTGCCAAAAACCAAGTCTCTCCATATTGCCAAAAGCGAGCGGCATTCACGCAACGACAAATAATACAAAACGACAACTGTGCAAGAGAGAACCAACCTCCCCAGATCTTCCTCCCCAGTGGCAAGTAATGTCCTGTCCCACGGCAGGATCAAAATGCCTTACAGCACCTTCATGGACGGTATGACTGGCTGCAGGTTTAAATAATAACTAAGTGCTTGCTGCAAAGGCCACTGCACACCTACTCTCATCAAGGTCTCAAGGCTGCAATTAATGCTGTCCCCCGTTGGTTGGGGAAGTCCCTCTTTGGCTCAGAAGATAGGTCTCCCTCTCCTCAAGGCAAGCTTCCTTGCTCGCTTAACACTCACCAGCAAAGGGCCTCAGCATTGGAAGCAAAATTAATAATGGGTGCATTAACGGTAACTCTGATGAGCCGTAAATGCACTGGAGGAGTATTTTAGAGTAAGATGCACTTCACTTCCTAAGAAGCAAGGAAGCATGCATTTACGCTTTAAAATCAAGGAAAATGAGGCTGGTAGGTTAAAATGAAAAACAAGATGTAAAGCTAAAAGGAACTTTTTTTTTTTCCTCCCAGGAAATCACTGCTTGAAAATTTCACGGACAGCATAGCCACTTGAATAATGAATGAAGGAGACTGGTTTAAATGCAGTGAAATTGCCCTCTCCTCAGCTTTCTTTTAATCTTTTGTGGCCCTACAAGGGGCCTTAGAAGAGGAAGGCCATGTGACATGCTAATACAGCCGTCCTCCAACAACTGAGCTTAATCAGTCAGAGAAAGCTGAAGCCACTATGCAGATTTTCAGGCAGGAGCCTCGAATTCTCTTTCTGATGGCTAAACACTTGTTGTTTTTACATCTGCTGAATTAACCGTAGAAAAAAACAACAGTAACCACAAGCAACTTAAATGACTAAATCCACTTTGCTAATAATTCCCTAATTGCTAACCTGAAAGTCCATAACAGTCCTGATTGCTGACTGTCACTCAAGTTATTTTGTAAATGCATGTTGACTCTGAAATTGTAATGATGCTGAATTAGTAAATGGATGGGACAGAATGGTTTTCTGAGTCACGGGCCCTACATTATGAATGAAAAGGTTTCCCATCTGTGCAGCCCCTGGGATCTTAATGCATTTAAACAAAAATTAATTCAGTATAACTCAAAACACCCGGAGAAGTAATCAAATATTTGTTTCGAAGAAGTCAAAACCAAAGCATTAACAGAAATCTGATGGCTTTTACCCTGCCACTAGATCCATATCAGCACAAGGCTAAGCCTGGCAGATCTCTGGGTGGGATTGGGGCCAGAAGAGCTGATTTGAATAGAAACTGATAGAAACCCCGTTTCCTAAGGACCTGGGTCTTGTCATTAGTTACCAATGGTGTCTATAGAAAGGTGCAGACTCCAGCTGAAGCCGCAGTTTTGGAT
Organism: Apteryx rowi; assembly: GCF_003343035.1. Classification (NCBI taxonomy): domain Eukaryota; kingdom Metazoa; phylum Chordata; class Aves; order Apterygiformes; family Apterygidae; genus Apteryx; species Apteryx rowi. The sequence goes on along the minus strand of NW_020447209.1, from coordinate 1,492,225 downwards.
CTCTCTTGAGATAATACTCTGCTGTCTTGCAAGTGCTGAGCTCTTCCTGAGGCCCCCTTGCTAAGACTATTTGGAGGGTCACCACTGAAGAGCTTGAACAACTTTGAGACCGTTATTTGATCAAGAACGGGTATGTTAATGGGGACACAGGGACAAAAAGAGAAACAGAATGCTGACAAAAACAGCAATGCAATCATATAAACCTAATTTCTTAGGAAATTAAGCTAAAAATATGTTTTTCATTTCACATTTGTGCATTTCATAAATCTTTGTACACTGCTGATTTTTCTCTTTTCTCCTAGTACAACCAGACAGACTGTAAGACTACAGCATGGTCCTTGTCAGTGGACTCTTCTGCTGGGGCTGGTTAGACCTTGCTCTGATCTCACTGAGGCAAGAGGGATTTAATGTATTTTCTCCCTTGCTGAACAGAGCTTTCAAAACATCAGGAAGAGCTGAAAGAGCTTTAAACACTTTTCTTTTCTTTATTTTTAATCAAATGGTACTAGAGAAATCAGGACAAAGTGTGCACAGTCAGAAATTGATTTTTTTTTAATGAATAAAAAAATAAACAAGCTGAGAGTGTACCTTCAAGAAACCAGACTGACATTACCTAAAGAGATATTGCAGTGAGTAGAATCGAATTCTGGGTTTAGCTTGGTTATCTACATTTTGCCCATGTTTTACAGAAGGGACTCCAGCAGGACAAAACCCACTATATTTGCTAGAAATCCATCCAAGCAGTTGTGCTAATGTTTAACCATCTGTTTTTAGAGGACAGTGTCCCACTGTCCAGGTGTGTTTTTGGCCAGCTTGCTATAGATGGAAAAATGGATTTACACGTGTGAGTGTTGACCGGAAGCTCATCAGAAGATACTYATGGGGTTAAAAGTCTCCTTCTCTAGATAAGTTAACAGCTGATGAACATATGAGCTTGACTGGACTCCATTCCCCTCCCAAGCACGCAAAGCAAGCTGCATCAGTGTGTCCAACTCAGGGATGATTCTGTTAAATATTCAGATCCCGTTAGTGCATCTCCTACAGCTTGGCTCCAGTTTTCCTACAGGTTAGCGAGGAAATCAAATGCGAATCACACAGGTGATTCCTTGGCTGGAGGACGGAGCCGCGCTGCCAGCGAGGAGGTGGGCTGCCTTTGTGTTTTCTGAGTCGCATGGCACTTAGCCACACGGCTCCCATTGACTTTCAAATAGGGAATATGTAGATGCGACTCAGAGTTATGGAAATGTAGCCTTTCACTGTATCATTAGTTTTTTGTTTCCACATGACAGAAACTCATGATTTATTTCGAATATTTAAACTGTGTCGGTACAGCGTTTTGGGGTTGTTTTGGTGGCTGTGAAATAAGCAATCCCTACAGCATTGGCAGTGTAGCATTAACAAGCTCACGTAGCTGAAGAACATTGTAGAGGGGCCTATTTTACATATCACCTAATCTAACTGCAACATATTTAGTGTCCTTATGATTATAGGATAGGAATATGAAGCTAGTCACCCGGGTTGTGTTCCTCCCTGCTGGAAAAATCAATTAGTCTACGTGCTGCACTAAACATCTGTAAAGTATAAATAATACTTTCATCACAGGGAAGCTTTAAGCCTTTACCAAGGCTCGAGCAGTGCTCCGATACCTTTGGATTCGGTACAACATATTACCTAGGCTGTATACARATATCAGCAAGCTTGAGATTAATATAGCTCCTTTGCTCACACCATCCCACTAAGCATCTTTTATTRGTATCTTGGCTGCCACTTATGTCTGTGGTTTAAGACTGGGCTACGTGGGACACAGTCAGCAGGATTTTCTGTCCTCTTGTTAACACTAAAGAAAACCAGAAATTAACTCCACTGAAAGCAAGACTACATCAAGTCTCTAACTGAGCTACAGGGAGGCAAAGAGATGGAGTCTGCTGCAATACCTTTTTTTTTTTTTATCTCCTCAAAGTCATACGCAATCCTGAACATTTAGATTTAGCAGAATCCCTCACCTGATGGTTCGATTTATCTTGCTTGAGCCTGCAAAGCAGCTAAGCTACCTAGTAATTCAGCTGAGATTATGGCTGAAAAGCACACGCCAGAGCATCTCGCCGAATCACATCCTTACTGCACAGGAATATTACTCTGAAAGGTGTCTGAGATCTTCAGGAGCCAGAAGATGACCTCTTCAATGAGCCAACAGGGAGCATTTGTCCTACCTAAGCTTTTCTCAGCGGGCAGYTGGTGTATGCATATCTTACCGGTTGAATCAGATTTTGAATAGTTAAAGAAAGGCATGAAGGTATCTGCCTGTAAATTCTTTACCCACAAGTACCTACGTATATAGYATTGTACTATTTGAGACACTTGACTGGAGTTGCTGCCTTGCAGAGATCTAGGGAGAGATTATGAGTCCCATCCTCCTTTCAATTAAGTAGTGTAAATCATGAACAGTTTCACTGAAGACAGTGAAATTTCAGTGATGTAAAATGGATGTGGAAGGAGGATAGGGCCCTTGATTTTCTTAGCTCTGTCTTTAATATGCAGCTCAGTACTGGGGCCTTTAGCATATGGCCTTCTCTCTGCCACATACTGCATCCCAACATGACTCTGACAGAGTGAGTATTTACACAGGATGGGACTAAACCAGACTTTCCCCATGGTGCAAGACTAAATATTAATAAATGAAGCATATATCACACCCGTCCCCAAAATGCATCTATTAAACAGAGACTACAGGACAAYGACCTTCTTCGTGACGGGGACAGCCTCAACACAAACAGAGAAACATGCCAAGCAATTTACTACACATGCTCTCTGGGTTTACGAAAGAGTTTGGGTTGGGACAGACTTTTTATCAATAACCCAGTTGTGCAAATACTTTTGAAAAACAGCTGGATAAGGCAGTTTGCRAAGGAAACAATTTTAAAAAAAGTCTGAACTACTATCTAATCTGTCTGGTCAAAATCCTTTGGATAGACTATGAAAAAGAGAGTGAGATTGCAGAAGAGGGATGAAATGAAAACAGTTTGCTTGTAATGAGGACCCATCTTTTTCCCAAAGTCTTTGCAACAGCAACAGTTGATGATAACACTGACCTGCCCTTTTTGGAGATCTTGCATATCTCAGCTTCACAAGTCACCAGCTGCTTTTGTGTAGCATTAATATCAGTGACGATTGAGTCTTTTCCACAATAAGACACAATGGAAGTGGAAAAGCATTTCTATCACTGCTGYAAGAAGCAAATACTGTGCTCAGATCCTAGAAATTCGGCCCTTTCTTATCCCCCTGCAGCAGCAAGGAAAGATTGGATGTGTGTATGCAGGAGGGTGAGCAGGCAGAGAAAAGGAGGGCCTGGAAGAAATAAATGCGTGGCCCTCCATTCCCACACATGCCTAAGCCTCAAGGTGTTTATTGCCCTTATATCATTAAAAGGMTTTTCCAAACTTTTTTCGGAACATGTCTTCACCAAGGTTTTTGCTTCTCTCTCTTTTCATTCTTGTAATCTCTGTCACGCTCSTCTCCTAGGGATACAACAGGCAAGTTCCTCAGGGGCAATTTTTAGGGAAAAAGTGAAATACAGGCATGTTGGCAGCAGTTTTGGTCTCTGAGAACCAAAGGTGCTGAAACAGCAGGAAAGAAAGAGAAGAATCAGTTTTCTGGCTAGGAAATGCTAGAAACTTAATCAAAGGCTTTGCAGGCGCATAACCTGACTCCGTCTCTGTGTAAGTGTTTTGTTAGCCTGAACTGGAGAGGAAGATGAAACCCTTGTTTATAATATCTGGTCTTGCAGGTGCAGTTTGAAAGTTTCATCCCTGTGATCACCATTGGCTTTTCATCCACTCTTTCATTCTTTATTCTCCCTTTCCCTGGTGATGACAAATGGGGGTACAAAAAAGAGGGAAGAACAGAGAGAGGTAAGTGCTTCTCTCCAGCTGCCACTCGAACTTTTGAGCAGAATACTGAAAAGAGCYGAGAGGAAAGAAGGGAGGCTTTCTTCTCCACTTGCTCCTTGTTAGCTCCACAGTTTAACAAGTGTCCTACTTTGAAAAGGGAAAAGGGAACAAAAGCATCCACTCACTTCTCCTACTCCCTAATTAACCTCTTTTTGTTTCCTCGTCTACATTTCCCTTTAGCGTTCCCTTTCCCGATTCTGGCTTTTGTGAGACAAAATGGTGGAAGATGAGACAAAATGGCAGAGGGATGAGCTACCAGTAATTGGGAACCTTTTGAAGGAAAAACATGCTCAGAACACTCAGAAGCTACTGTCTCTCCGCTTTCATCATTCTCTTGGCAGCAGTACCAGATAGGTAAATATCCAACCAATATTCATCTTTGAAAGATTTTCAGCTGCAGATCTCAAGCTTTGGCAAGCTTCTTTATCATCATCTTCCAAAAGGAAAAGCAAAGGAACATGGAATTTGAGAGCATATGGTGGTAGAATAATAACTTGGTAAAGAGTCATTCCAGACTGTTTCCTTCACTGAATCCAAAAGCCAATTAACAATAATAGACTCAATCTGATAATAATAGAYGTAGGGCATGATTTTAGAGAGCCARGAGATAGCAACCGAAAGTGTCTTCAGCCTCTTASAGTCAGAGCTGAGTTGATATACAAAGGCCCAGGTCATTCAAAAACTCAAAACTCAAAAATAAATCAAAACTCAGCAATGAGTTTTGCCATTTTGCTGTCCAGCATGTTCCCACCGACCCCTGCTGAGCTAAGCTTCTGAAGATCAAACAAATCATGGAGAAGACAGGTCAAAACCCAGTTTTACCACCCAAATGCATTTCCCTGTCTGCAGCTGTTACTTTAGCTAAAACCATACAAGTCTAAAAATGCATCTATAAAGAGGTTAACAGATGAAGAATCCCCTTGTTTAGTGAGATATTCTTGTAACCCTGAGGTTATTATCACAATCATGTTCAACTAAACTTTAGAAATGTATTATATATTTAATCTAGCTAAGCATAAAAGTAACGAACACTATCCCAGCAAGAATTTAGTTACCTCCTCATSTGTGTACCGTGGGGGAAAAAATGGAAGAAGATAGGCTGCTGAACAAGTTACTTTCTTTTATTACATTGGATGCCAGCACCCCTGAAGTTCAGAAAAATTAAAAAATGGAAAAAGTAATTAAAGCATGCTAGGCCTAATTACTTTCCTGCCTGCTTCTGCRGTGTTTGGGGGGAAAGAAATCACAGTACTTCGAACCCCCATGTCTGCTTAGGAACTGCAATCCCCAAGCCTTCTGCTGAGCAGAAAACTGGAAATCTCTTTTCTCAACTGGACAGCCTCCTGCTTTCATCAGGAAACTTGATATTTCCCACATCCTRCTCCACATGGAACTCTTTCCACAAGATACCATTGAGACCGAGGGATTTGAGGAGGAAATAAGAAATGATTACTTATATTCTCAACATATTGAGAATGTGGAGAACTAGATGCTGGTTGCTGAAAGATATTTAGAATGTTTAAACTTCTGAGGTAAATACTCAAAAAATAAACAAGATTGTTGGGGAGCAGAGAATGGCTTATGCTTTAGCAATGCCTGTAACTACTCTAAATCCACTATTTCAGAGGTACAGAGGTAGCTTAAAGGTTGGTATAGAAAGGCCATGGAAACATAATCAACAACCAGAAGGAAAATATCTGTCAAACAGTGGAAGAAGGCAAGAGAAAAGTCAATAAAGAAAAACAGTGGCAAGGAAAATCAGACAAAATGAGTGCAAAAATGTGACTAGGGTAAAAGACATGCACATACTCAGGGTAGGGGAAATGCACACTAGATGGTAAATTTCTTCTAAAAGAGAAAGAAAAAGAGAGTAAAGAGATTTGAAGCCAGAAAAAAATAATGTGATGACTGTAAGGGAAAATGAAGATTTCAGAAGTGTTTTTTTCCCTTTCCTCGGCCCTCATCCGATCACATCTGGAATACTGCATCCAGTTGGACCCCCAGCAAAAGAAGGATGTTGACAAAATTCAGGGAGTCCGGCAGAGGCCACCAAGATGGTCAGAGGCATACGAGGACTGGTTGAGAGACCTGGGTTTTTCAGCCCATATGCTCAGCAGGGACCTCACAGCAGCCTTCCAACACCTAGGAGGAAGTTACTAGGAAGATGGAGCCAAGCTGCTTGCTGAGGTCTATGGTGGGAGAAGGAGAAACAGTGATTATAAATTGAAACAAGAAAGGATTCATCTGGATATATGGAAAACTAATTTATGCTATGAGATAAATAAGCCCGGAGAAATTGTGGGACCTCCATCCTTTGAGGTGTCTGAGACCGAAYTGGGCAAAGCCCTGAGCGATGTGGTCTGAATTCTCATTCAAGCTGACACATGGTGGGTTCTTGTGTCTTCAGGCCTGTGGTTATTTTTCACTCTGTCTGAAATCTAYAATAAGAAAAGCTGCAGGATACATAAGAATTTGAAACTGAAATGATCAAATGGATTGCACCCAGATTGGACAAAACTTGTTTTGTKCAGGCTGGGGTTGCTGGAGGTATTGCCACAAGACTGCTAACATTTGCTTGATAACAAGCAACACTATTGCCCATTTGACTTCTCATTAAATTTCAGCCACATCATGGGGACCATTTGTAGATCAGGGTTTTTAATGGGTAAAACACATTCAAAGACTGAATAGGTCCTGCTGAAGCCAAAAGGAGCTTTGGTCTGACTCTCCACTGAAGACAGGATTTTAGCCAACGGAAGCATGTCTGGTATTTAGGGAAAAAGTATGGGCTCACATATATCACCAAATGGTAGTAGCTCTGAAAAATAAAATTGCCATGTTATTGTGTTTTTCAGTGTCTACAGCACAGGACTAATGTCATGGAGTTCTGCTCCTTGGAACAGAAACCCAGTCACTTAATTTGATGCCAAGGCTGTTTTGCAAGACCTTTCATTACAGCTGCTTTGCTACACAACTAAGGAGTGCAATCAGGAACAAAAGACAGTACTTCACACTCTTTGTTGCCACCTCCTCAGACCATACCATGCATCTTCCTTTATCTCAGCCCTTCTTTCATTTGYCATGGATTTGTTACAGTGAATGTATTTAAAAGATTGTGTTCACACAGAGAGCTTGTGAGCCTTTAAGGGGACTTATTGATTGGTTTGAATAAAGCATCCAGAAGTTCAGAGGCTTGAAGTCTATGCAGATGATTTGATCTTATCAAGGTCCACAATGCTCTGACAATAATTTCGAGGCATGCTTTTGGCTACAGCAGCTGTGTCCTGCTTGTCAACTTAATATGCAATGAAAATTCTTACAAAGAACGTAACCTCTTCCCCAACTCTTATAAATTTTGTGTAGCCTTATAGCTCTCAAACATTATTCCCAAGAAAATAAAGGAGGCATCTTACACATGCAGACAAAATTCCYACAGATTCATTGACAAGCTCCCAAAAATCTATTAATCATGAACAAATGGGATTGCAGAGAACTACGAAGAAGCATTTTCTACAAGGCTTGGCCTGATTTGCTGCAGGACGATGAGATGAAGAGTCTAATCTAAGTGGCATGCTTTCCCACCAAATTTAAGAACAAACTCCCAAGAGATGGAGTAGATGCCCCCGTGTGCTCAGGGACACTCAGAGACTGAAGGGGGGATGATCAGAGATGCTCAGAGACTGAAGATATTAGGTAAATATTTGTGCAACAACTGGGTAGCTTTGATACTACTAAGGATATTTCTTAAGAAGAACATGCCACCATATTTTTGATGCCTTTTAGTTCAAGACCTTTCTCCAAAGTAGTACCTAGGTGACATCTCGTTCATTTCCTGAGGCTGTTGCATTTCAGTCATCTCCAGGGACCCAAGTAACAGATTTTGAGGAGCAAAAGCCCCTGCTGGATTCTGCCAGTAACATCCCTCCTTCTCTAGAAGGGATCATAGTTTTCCCTGCGCTGGAGAAAACCTTTTCTTGGGATTGCCTCCATTTACACTTTATAGTAGCCGGTTATTATAGAGTTTTAGTTACTCTATAGGCTCCAAATTTTACCCAAAAGTAGATTGTGCTGACAGCTTGCTAGAAGCCAGATAGTGACAGAATAAGCAGGATTGAGTTTTCTGTGTGTCTAAAATGTACGGGGGTGATATCCTAGAGACAGTGGATTTCAGTACCCCATCTGACAGCCACCTTCATCTTTAACTTGTGAAGCTGAACGAAACAGAGTGCTGCCTCCTGGGGTCYGTACTGACTTGCTCAAACACCACTGAGCCCCAGGGCCCAGAATTTCTAATGGCAGGCTGGACAGCACACGCAGCCGAGCAACTGCTGTTCTGATCCACRCATTGCATCAGGAGGCCCTCACTGTTACAGAACCAAACCCAACTACAGTTAAACTTTCTGGGAAGACCAACATAAAAATCTCGCCACAAAGGGAAGCAGSGAATTAGAATTAATTCAGCTGCTTCGTTTGGCATGTGATATTCCAAGGGATCAAGAGGAATTATATGAGAAAAATGCACAGAAGACATACTGTGGCTCGCTGTTCATTATCAAATTAGCACCTTTTATATCATGTTTCAATCTCCTCGCAGGCTTCTCCTTGTAATATAYTTGATTAGAAGTGAATTAATAATAGCAATAATGTGCCAGAGAGTCTACAGGCTACTTTAAAACAAAAATAAAAAAAAAAGTGGATTTGTGATATTTTTAAAGAATACTCCATTTAGTGGAGGGAGGTATACTACAGGCACAAAGCTCCATGCCCATGAAAACACAGTACAAGTACACAAGCCAGGCTGAAATTTCCAGGCTTCTGCCTTTAATTGCATCTAAAAGTCATTGTTCCCTGAGCAAAAGAACTGTGGGGCTAGTGTTTCATATTTCCTTGTGTCTCTACCAACTTCCATCACTCAGTCTGAGAGAGGCACTGAAGCCAGTGGTGCCAAAGATCTGCTAACTTCTTACTTGTCAAGCTGCTAGGATGTTCTTTCTCCTGACTAATTTTAACTGTTCATGAATATTTCCCTGCCTCACAATACTCCATGTTCATGTAGCGCTTCTTCTCTGGTGACCTCAAATTCTCTTGGCAAACAGTTCATTCTGAGACACTGTGCTGCACAGAAGATGCTCTACAAAAGACATAGACTAGGATGAGTAAGTTGCCCTAAGCCTGAAGTCCATAGCTGAGCCAGGAACATGGTTTTTTTTTAAAGAGAGGAGGGCATAGCTGCATGCTTTTTAATTCTAGCCTTTGTCCTTCAGCAGAAACGCGCATGACAACATTTGATGAAACCATCCTCACCCCTTAGAAAGGGCATCCTAGAGGTTGTTTTGTTGTTTTACCAAAATGAGTCAGTCAGACAAAAAGGGAGCCAGAAGATAAGCTAACAGACTGAGGGAACACGGTACCTGTCGTCTTAGCACTGGTGTTTGAAAAAATACTGGGGCTATAAGGAATAGTTACTTCTTCCTATAAATAAGAAAACAGAAGGTATCAGACAGAATGAAGTTATATATGAATGAATGTAAGCATAAGTGTGATTTGATTTCTGCCGTGACTTTGATTGAGGGACTATATTCATTTTCCTCTTCCATCCCCTCTCGCCCTTTAACATACACACTTTAGAGGAGGCAGAGAAATAAGTTTATGGTGTCTTCTGCACGCAAGTGTGGATATGAAGCTTGGAAAGGAAGGTGAGAAAAGGTACTACAGTGATGCCCTTAAAAATACATGAGGATTTGAGAGAAGGTTCAATAGATCTCCGGCACTAGTGACGAATGGAGGTGTTAGGATTTATGATAAATACATACATGCACATACAGTGGTCACAGCTAAATCCCATCTGTCCCTTGCAAAGGACATGCAGCTGATGATACATTTTTCTTTCAAGTAGGCTAGTAACACTGTTAGTCCTATTGCCCCCCTGCCCCAGTGCCTCCCCTTTGGCTTTCGGCATCGTCCCCTGTGGGAATATCTGAAGAGAGCTGATCAGGAATGAGTGGCAGGGATTTCAGATAGTCTGTGGGCAGCATGCACAGAAAGGATTACCCTAATTCCTTTGTTCCACAGACATAAGGCACGGTAACTGTTAATGAATAAGCTAATTGATAGGCCTATCTTTCTTGCTTTGAGTTCCCCCTATTTGCTTTCTGGTTAAAAACCACCTAGCACTTCTAGGATACCACTGTGGAGCATAAATATATGACACTGCTAGTACTCCCCCTTGACTTTCCATAAAAGTTCAATCAGAAAAAAAGGTGCCTGGACAGGCAAACTGGACCTTAGAAACATCTAATTAAGGCTAAGTTTGCATACTGATTTCAAGGTTGACTACCTTTGCCCATTCACTCAATATGGACCATATGTAAGTAACAGCAGGATATTAATCACAATGAAAGAGCACATTGTCCCCCTACTTAGACTTGCTGAACTTGTTCTTTTTCCTAAATCTTTTATATTCAGAAAGGGGAGGCATTACTATCAGAAATTGTATTAAAACAGAAACAATACCTTTCAATTGCTCTTTTGCAGTGAGGATTCAATAAATATTTACACCATCTTGGAAAATAAAGAACCGTAAAGGATTAGATGGTTTTGTGTTGGCTTTTCTCCCTGCTAGGCAGTACTGTCTTTCGGATAAGCACCTCTTCTCTCCACAATTCCCAGAAACAAATTGAAGGTGCTTTTTATTTGGTCCTTCTCACTCTCCATGCCTTTTATTGCTTGAGCTAACATTTTCCTTCCCATCCCAACCCAAATCTCATGTTTTAAGGAACTGCCATCTCATGGAAAAGCTTTGAGAAACATTCTGTTTTGAAACAGTTCTCTCTCTCCCTCTTGCTGTGGACATTCACAGGAAGACAAAATCTTTCTTCCTTTGTTTTTCTTTTTCTTTTTTCTTTTTCCTTCTCCAGGCTTCACTGCTTATTCTTTAATCATGCATACAGTGAATGATTGCCAATTCCAGACTACGGGATGTCAGACTACAGAGAACAGTTTGGGGCAGAATTTTTCTACATGATAGTGTTTTCTTTTGCTGAAGACTCCTAAGTGCTAATCTATTGAATTTACCATTTTAAACACTACTCTTCATTTGTGTAAATAGAAGAAGAAAATGCACACAGAACTATCCATACTGAATGTGCAAATGCAAAACAGATGATTGCTACCATAAGTGTTGCATATATATAACTCAGACAAAACTATGCCATGCAAAAGCATTTAAAAATAAAACAAAAAAATATGCATTTCAATTGGAGAAGGAACAGAGGCAAGAATACGTATAAAGAAACAAAGATATTGCACTGAAACCTGCTCTCATGCTGCTGTGAATGCAAAATATGATACTTTGTGGAATCATCCCCACATATAGCGAGGAAAGAACAAAAATTTCTCTTCACTTCTTCATTCTCATTCCTAAGCCTCTTCCCTAGAGCAGAGAAGAAGGAAACGTAGAAAGACAGTATGTAAAAAAAACACAGCATGACTTGTGGGAGTGCAGTGCTCGGTCCATAAACAATTCTGTATTTAAGCACTTAACTAAGAAAACTGCAGCGACAGGCGGGCAGAGCTCCTTGCAGTGCAGACTTTCACGTTCCAGGAGTGGAGGAGGAGGCTTTCTAGGGAAAGACAGGCAAAAGGTTTTGCCCCTTCCCATTTCAAGATCATCTCCAAGGTGAGCCCTGGAGTTTCCTCATCCTTATTCAGGTCTCCAGACCCGAGGAGCATATGAAAGTTTGTCAAAGGGATACCAAAGAATAGGCTGCGATGGAGCAAAACTTGGAAGTCTCCCAAAATGTTCTAGCTTGTTTGTTCCTCCTTATGGACAAGAAAGATAAAAAAGGTAGAGAAAGATCTTATTTTCCTAGCATTATAGACACAGACACCAGTCCATTTCCCACTGCACAGGCACCTCAGCAGCGGTGGCCCACACACGTAGAGGTCTGACTACTCTTCCCAGTCCTCTATGTACAGATTATATTTTAAAGAGGCAGTGAGATTCCCCAGGCAGCTCATTTCAGGGAGTTATCACATTTTTTCAAGTAGTCAGTTGCTTGGCCTTCACGGTCCAGCATTATGCTTTGTAACACACCATGCAAGGGCTCTCAATAAAAGCTTGAAATACAGCGCCATGTCCTAGTATTTCCACACTGAAGAATATAAGCTTTCATGCTATTCTGCTGGTTAGCTTTCTTAGAACTGCAGTCTGCAGTCTCTTTCTGCTCGTTTTGGAGCCCTATTGCTTTCCTGGGTTTTCTTCTCAGCTGTCGTGTCACCTCCCCTGTCCAACCTCTGTGCGCCGAGCAGCCCTGCTCCTCTCCCTGTCCCCAAGAACCTGCCTGTTCTCCTCCTCCTCTTCGGACATTTTACTCACTACCGTCTTCACAGTTCTTCCCAGCTGATGCTGTTCATTGAGGAAATAATCTTCCCATCTCTGAGATCTCCTGAATTATTTCTCACCTCTGTAAGCATTTCTCTGACCCTCTTTTCTTTGGACTTGTTACCTATTTTTCTATACCTGCTCTCTTTCATTTCCCCAGTGCTAATTCACACCTCTTCTCTTCTTCCCACCTGCATTCCCCTCCCCCCCCCCAAAAAAAAAAAAAACCCACAACCCAACTTTCAGAATTTATGCTGGGAAACTGATAGGTCATTATTCATTGCCAAGCGATAAATAAAAATGGAAATAGCCAGAATGTAGCAGCCATTTGGGTAGGTCCTGATGACAAAACCTGAGTTAACTGCACAACTCATTTAGACAAATCACAGGAGACACTTTCTGAACAGACAAGATCCACAGCTGGTATAAAAATGTTTCATTCCTTTCAGAAGATAGTCTAGTCAAGGATCTGCCAATCTAGGATCTGTTCCTGTGATGGAAATGCTGAATATGACTTAGGAAGTTATTCCACATATTTTCAAAATGCCCTGGTTTGCCTTTGATACTTTAAATTCAGATGTAAAGAGAGCAAAATTCTTTCATTATTTCTCATTCTCCAAAAGCTGTCTATTTCCAGCCATGGGTACTTTAAAACTAGGGATTTAAACACTCAGTCTGGAGAGCTTTTTCTTCTTCTTCATCTTTTTTTTTTTCCCTTTCCCCCAAAGATTATATGCGGCACTTGCAAGATAATCAGAGTTTTTGGTATTATTATTATTTATGTTTAACTCTTATCTGAAATGAGGGAGCAAACATGAGCTGCTCTGCTGGCTCAGCAAGCTGAGGGGCTGCTGTATAGATTGTTCTGCACTCTAGGGATTGGAGTCTGATCTCCTTCCCACACAACCTATTTGGGTAGAAAAATCACAACCACTGTAATGAGTAGTATCTTTATCTCCGTGTGTCAGCTCAGAGGGTGCTCTTCAGGGAGAAAATTAAATGTGACCTTCCATTGTTGATGTGCCACAAGCACACATTTATTGCACAAGCTGCTGGATCAATGGCTGCTGCTTGCAGTGCTCAGATGTGCAATGATTCTTGGGAAGGATACTAACCCCCGATTTTTTTTTTTCTTTTTTTGGATCCTTTGTTCAACATTATATTTGAGAGAGGAGTGAAGTGATCTGAATATGACAAACATCTTGGACTCTATTCTGCTCACACATCACAAACACCGTGCTAATGTCTGTATTCATTCCTGGCCAGATTTTCAATGGACATAAATCAAAATACTCTTCAGAAGTCAACAGATGTTTGCAGAATCACATAAGGTATCCTGGTTTCAGAGGCTCCACATAGCTGGTCCAAACTGCCTGAGATACAGCTTTTATGRCAGCCCTCTACACCACCACCCCATTCCCCTGTCCTGTCACGTCATCTCTGGGCTTGACAGACAGAATTAATTTTCCTGTGTAAGAAGGCCCTACAGAGCTATCACATGTCACACAACATTTCTTCAGGCCTATAACCCTTATGGTCATTACAGTACAAGGACTGATCTGATCTAAGGACTCTCTTCACCACACATCAATTACAAGACCATAAAATGGTCTTCTGTCTTCAAGAGGCAGAGTTCCTCTTTGAAAAAATTGTGACACACTTTTTTTCATCACAAATCTGCCCATAAACATGGGACAGAGACTGCAAGGAACAATGATGGCCAGCTATTTGATGACATGTGCTTAATGAAATTCCTTGTTGGATCATCTTTGAGAAATGCAGAGAGCACCTATGAATCTGAAGCCCATTTCTCATTTGCCGTAGCAGACTCATAAGTAACTATATGGGAGAATATATTGCACTGTTTAGCATGGATGGATCTGTGTGGATGAAAACTAAATTTCTATATTATAGGAATTCTCCACTCAATAATACCGTTGATAATGCCTACATAACTCCAGTGATGTCAGTAAAGTCACACTAGGCTATAAYTGGACTAATGGGAATGAAAACCCATCCCATGGGTAAAGATAAAAAGATATATGGTATTAAATAAAAATAGACAGTCAGAATAACTACCTCAGCCCTGGGTAATATGTTGGGTAATAGCCTTTACTATTAGTTTTACTCATGGGAAATTTTACACTGGGAGGAGAGGCTAAATTTCATGTGGAAGAATCAATTCCTGGGACAAAAGAAAATGACAAAGATAAAAGCCATGACAAATATGGCTGAAGGTATCAGAGAAAAACAATTGCTTTTCAAATTAATCATCCTCTTTTTGAATTGCCAGTGGCACTCAGTCATCAAAAATAGGGTGTTTCTAAAATTAATATATTAGAAATTTTGGAACCCAATTTGTGCGAGAGTCCCTTAGAAAGGGAGGAATCTTACGTATCATTCTTCATTAATTCTCTGCTTCCTTAAGTGCTTTGGGAATTACCTGTTAAAGCAGGAATGCAGTGAAGAAAAACTAAAAGAATGCGTACAAGTACATAAAGTTGGCCCCATGTCAGCAAAGCCTCGAGTGAGATAAGGAAAGCTTTGTGAAAGGAGTAGGCATTTTACGATGCCACAATTATTGGTTCAATAATCAATGGTCAGGGGTTTCAAGCTGCAGTGAAAGCTATTGCTTGCCAAACCAAACACTCAAAAAAAAAAAAAAAAGAGAGAGAGAGAAAAAAAGAAAAGACAGAAAGCCTTGTACACTGCTGCACTTATTAGTTACCATTACCTGCAGTCATGCTTATGAACTGATCTGCTAAGTTTTCCAGAGCCCAACAGTTTTCTTGAAGTGAAATAATGTGGTCCAATAACACTGAATTTGCCCCTGCTACTACATTTCCCCAAATAACCCATTCATTCACATAAAACCCAAACCCTTGTCCCGTTCTCTGCCATCTTCTGACTGAAGACAAAACACTGCTAATCATTGCCCTAATCTGGAGAACTGAAACGATAACAGCTGGAAATACAAATTGGGCAAGGCCATTTCTTTTTCTGTTTTCCAACCTTTTAGGGTTTCCCTTTCTTACTGTTTGACCTTAAAGTATTAAAAAGGCATGGGCCAAAATCATCTATGTACAAATGGATGCAAATTCTCCGCCATCATCCATAAACTATTGTCCCATTTGGCTTCCACTTCATAAACCCATTTAACCTTATATACACAAAGGGGGCTGACTTCAGATAGTCCAGAGCATTATGAAGGGACTTTAACCAAGGTACAGTGAAAATAGAGCAAAAGAAAAAACACGCCTATTCTGATCTGTTTGCTTTCCATTCTCTTTCAGTATTTATTTTGCACTAGTATAACTGGCTACAAATGGCATGGCCAACGAAGAACAAGGATTTTCTCCATCCAGAGGCCACATCAGTGAGGTTTGCATTTGTTTTAAATAATTGGAGTTAGTGAAACCTTTCTGTGGATCAAATCATTTCAATTTAATGCTGGCTTGCACTGGTTAAACTTGCAGTTTGAGGGAATGAATAAATGACCAAATCCAATCAAGCYACAGTAGTTTTAAGTAGTCAACACGCATGATCTCTGCCTCCAAGAGCTGTCCACATGCTTGCTCACAGCCCTTCCCAAGTGCTTGCACCTCCATAATCTATGCTTYAACTGTGATGCTATCATCAAGAGCTACACTAACAGATACATAGGTGATATGGACTGATGCTAGGGACAAATCAGAGGCTCAACTTTGTTTTCACTAAGATTAAAGAAAAGAAAGGACATAATTTTCTGCTTTCCTTACTTCYTTCTTTGTTTAGTAGCAAGATCAATGGATTTATTGGCTTGTTTCTCTTTAAATATTGCTCATCTTTGTATGACATGAAGGTAGTATTGCATGGTGCGCCAGGTCAGAAAACTAAGAGGGGTCCTGAGGTTGCAAAAACCCAATCATCTGGTGCATAAYGGGGCACAGCTGCTTTTACTGAGATTTGTATGGATTACCAGCAGATAACAGATTGCAGATTAAATGAATGCTATGTGTCCATATCCATGCTTTCTCCACTCCAAACCCCTCAAAAACAGAAAAGAACCATTTTTAGATCCAGAGTTTATCTTTTTTTACAASACTTAAACTTGCTTCAGTTTTGCTTCTAACATAAATTGCTGTTCTGTCTAGATGCASAAGCTGACACTTGGATCTCTGCTCCCTTGTATTCTTCACCTGTTGTCACATTTGGGGGTATGTATGGATGTAAACTGCCACGAAATGATGTGACGTGCATTTATTTTGTACAGGTGCGAATTTGYACAAAAGGTGGATAACAGCAAACAGTCCAGATGATCACATGCAAGCCAGCTTTCCTACAAGTTCAGCTGCTTCATATTCAGATCTGGGAGGTGTGGGTACCTCTGATCAGCCCTTGATAAGCAAAAGCATTCTGAATGGTTTTGGAAATGAAAGCTCTGCTCTGGAAGGGTGGTTGTCACCATTTCACAAACATGCAGAGGGCAAAGGACACAACTGCTAGGCACATGGGAGGCTGTAAGAAGCAGGTGCTGAATGTCCAAGTACTGTGCATATGTATGTTATACAGATAAGAGAGACCACTAGCCAGACCCTGTGTGTAATAGACGGTGGAAGATTTAGCTGAGTTAATTCCAGCTTGAACAACCACACATACTAAAACACACCACAAAGCAAAAAAAAAAAAAAAAAAAACCTTTCCAGGCCTAGAGAATCGCTATACTCCTCCTCAAGTTGTTCCAGGGGTTAACTCCTTTCGCAGTAAATAATATGTGGTTTGCTTCAGGTT